>NC_134688.1:453426029-453745029 GCF_050947455.1 Rhinoderma darwinii
ATGATTTTTTAAAACAAGGGTGAATAATTTAGTTTATAGAGGGAAGAGGGAAATTTGCCTATTTTAATCCCCAGGTATGTGATATAAGATCTGGCTATTTCCACCATACCCTGCAAGGGTGGTCTTGCCCCTGATTCCTTCAAGTAGAGTAATTGACTCTTTTGCGCATTGACTTTATAACCTGAGAATGATCCAAAGTACCGTAGCTTCTCCAGCACCGCCCCCCCCCCCAAAATGATCCCCAGGCGATCTCAGAAATAGCAATAGATCATCAGCAAAGCATGTCAGTTTAATCTCCTGACTTCCAACCATTATCCCTTCAAAATCACTGGAGGACAGAAGATGTCTCACCAGCGGTTCCAAAGCTAAGTGAAACAGCAATGGAGACAGGGGGCATCCCTGCCTTGTTCCCTTCTGTAAATGGATCGGTGCTGAAAGAAAACCTGTGGTGAACACCCTAGCTAGAGGTTCTGAATATAACGCTTCCAGGTAATTCCTAAACAATCCCTGTATCCCAAATCTATCTAGAACTAACCCCAGCCAATCCCAGTGAACATTATCAAAGGCCTTTTCGGTGTCCAATGTTAAAAGTGCTGGCGACTCGTACCCCTCCATGCTAGTAGTCTTTATTGCCTCTTGTACCGCCAGAACCGTGCGTATATTTTTGACCGCCGATCTCCCTTTAACAAAACCCACCTGGTGTGACCCAATCAGATGCGGGAGAAACAGGGCCAACCTGTCGGCCAATATCTTCGACAATATTTTAACATCCTGATTTATCAAAGAGATTGGGCGATAGGAGCCCGGGTTAGTCGGATCTTTCCCTTCCTTGTACAATACCTTGATATAAGCTACATTGCCCGATTTCAGGAATTCCTTATTTAAAAGCATATGATTATACACCGGCAATAAAATGGGTGTGACCTCCTCCCTCATAATCTTGTAAAAGTCACTAGAAAACCCGTCCGGTCCTGGCGCTTTATTATTCGTCAATGATTTAATGGTTGATACTATCTCTTGTTCCGTGATCAAAACATTTAACGATTCTCTATCAGAGTCCGAGAGAGATGGTATCGTTAAAGAGTGCAGAAATGCCCTCCCCTCAGTCCTCCCCGAAGTATCCTGTGCATATAGCGCAGTGTAATAATCTCCCAGTATATCATTGACGATCTTTTGGATCTTTCTGTATTTCCCCATTCCCATCTCTCAATAGTTTGTGCTTTTCATGAGCAGAACACGCTAAATATGTGTTGGCAAAAGATAGCCCAAAAAAATCTGGCCCTTCACAGTAAACTGGAGCTTTAACATGTTTTTATAAACTCAGCATTAATATTCTCTAGTGAAACATTAAACTGTAATGCAAACAATCCAAGCAAACAATAGCGCTCCTTTTAGTGTATACAGCATTAAAGAGCTCGGATATAATTACAGCCATATTGTCTGCTTATTAATTAGGATGGTATCGTTACTTCACAAATCTCTGAGCGGAGGAAAAACAAAACCTGGCCAAGTTAGTAAGTTCTTTGCCGTGCCGTTTCCTTCAAGATAAAAGTCCACACACTAATCTGCCTTCTTTCCATCTTCTCTTTGAAACATTAGATGATAGGTTTGTATTCACAGCTGGTTTTCTTACAAAGTTCCTCCTATATTACCTTTAGGACATTTTAAGATTTACATTTGGATCAACCCAGACTTTCTATTACTTGAATATCCTGCCAATTGAATAAAACAAAACTGCTTAGGAAAGCGTGCACTCCACTTTACCCTGGAATCAGGCATCCTGCTCATTCTTCGAATTCTGTTATGTCTCTACGATTTATAGCACCAGTTCACTCCTGTGTATTATTATGCAGCTCTTGCTGTAGGTTGTAATTCATTTTTTCTTCTGTTTCAAAAGATTTAAGGGTGCTGTCCTCTTCATTTAATATTGCCCTATTGGTATGAGGAACTCTTGGCTACCTAACTTGGAAGCTACAACACCTAGAGGAGCAAGTCTGCAAACCAACTTGAAATCTTACAGACAGACCACCACTTTTTCCTTCCACCCTAACAAACACCAAGTAGACTTCCTTAGTTGGACGGTATACTTCGATATTTGGATTGTAGACCTCCATAGTTAGACTAAAGACCTCTTTAGTTGGACTGAAGGCCTACATTTTTGGACTGCAGAACTCGAAAGTCAAACTTTAGACTTCCAAAGTTTCATTGCCGACTCCATTGTTTCACTACAGTTTTCCATAGTTGGAAATACTTGGACTAAAAACCTTCATAGTTGGGCTGCAGACTTCCATAGGTGGTCAAATATAAAAAGTAACACTAAAATAATGAAATTCTTTACAGCCAATTTGATTCCTAGTTGTCTTTATAAAGGACTAACTTGATGAAAATTGTGTAATGGTGGCAATAAGTACCAACAACATGTTAATACTTATTGAAGATTCTTATTGATATAATCAATATATTATGTGATCAGCAAATTATTTCTATTACTAAATAGACTAACCCTAGAAATAACTTAGTTTTCCAAAATGCAATGCAGAAGCGAGATATGCATTAAAGAAGCTTAACTAAGCTGTTTAGTTACTTACAACTTTCCTGCAATTCTTTACGTTCTTCAGTGACTGCTAAATTTCCTAAATTGCAAACTACTGAGGTCCTTAGTTACTGTCAGCACAGATTATTATGATTTTGCTTTATTTTTGTACATTTGTTCTTCCACAACCCCATGGCATATATAGCTGCTTACAAAAATCAATAAAAATAATGATGACATTCTTGAAATATGCAAACACTATGATATTATCCAGATGTTGGGTGTGACATCTTCTAGCTGAGAAAATCAAACTCCTGGAAGCCCTTCATGACTTTCTATGCTGTTTTTTCACAGTGCATATAATATATTGCATTTTGACTTATTGTTAATTTAAACTTCATTATAAGATTCAAGGAGGTCACTAATGATGGCTGAATTTACTGAAATTAGTTTTGGGGTTGATTCTATCGAATCAGCCCCGAAATTAGTTTTGGTCAGAATAAATTGCCGCTAATCGCAAGTCCCCCGATTGCCCTGTCAGACTCTCTGAAGTCTTCTAGAACTGTATCCAAGTGGGATACAGTCCTAGAAGACATCAGAGGGTCAAACAAAACAATCAGAGCACTTAAATAAGTAAAATAAAAATTTTTAAAATACCATGCTCACCACCTCCCCGCGTCTCTGCCGGCCTCCGGAAATTACGTTTTATTGTTCCATGTGATCACTGCAGCCGGTCACAGGCTGCAGTGGTCACATGAGACAAATCCAAGTCCTATCAGGAGGCCGGCAGGTGAGATAACGTAGTTTTGTCCCATGTGGCCTCTGCATCCTGTGATTGGCTGCAGTGATCACATGGGATAATACAATGTAATCTCAGGAGGCCACGAGAGATGCGTCACTATGGGATTCTAGGGGAGGTGCTGAGAATGGTATTTTTTTCTCAATCTCTTCTTCTCTCTCTTTTTTTTATAATATGCAAAATGGTGGCCAGCACTCACCGGTTTCTGCCATTTTGACAATTTGTGCGCTGCAAGCCCCAAAAGTTTCAGATTTTAGTGAATCCAAAACTTTTGGGAAATTCTGACTAATTCGTCTCATGCCGAATTGGTTTGCTCATCTTTAGAGGTCACCTTGCATCAACAAAGTATCTACCAAATCGGTATTTCCCAATTGACACGGGTATCTAGATTTAACGTTCAAGCCCTTCTGAAAAAAAACAAACAAACTAGCAATGATGTGGACTAGAAAATGTCAGTCATAAAAATTAGATGGTCTCTAGCAAGCAAATAGTAAGCTCTTCTGAAGAAGAACAAAGACACTGATAAGGTTGTGGACTAGAAAATATTTACCATGATGAGGGACACCTCATTCCTTCAAAATTAGAAGAGATCAGCACAAATAAACTAACACAAACTGATGGTACCCACCAAAGACGTCTTGTTAGGTGTAAGACTACATTTCTGTAGAAGGAGTAGGTCATTTTGAATAGGATTAAAGTGGGTCTGTCAGCTCAATATATGCTCTAGAAAAGGACAGCATATTACAGAGGTTTGTTTCCAATTATCCAAAACGGCACTAAAAATATAGTTGTGTTTGGCTAATAGGAGCAATAAAAGAATATAGCGGACTCATAGTTATAAATCCAGCGTATTCATGAGAAGAGCGCTCCACTCCACCTTTCCTCACCTTCCAACCACCGTCTTCACAGTGATTGATGGCTGTCTGCTGTGTATCTGCATACATTCCAACAATCATCACCAAGAGCTGCAGGGAGAGGTGAGGGGAGCGTTCTCCTAATGAATACAACGGATTTATAAGTACGAGTCCATTGTATTTGTTGACAACTCCTATTAGCCAAATGGCACAATATTTTTGTCTTATTTTGGATAAAAGGAGAACAGACCTGTCTCTGTAATGTGTTATCCTTACCTAGGACAGCCTATTCAGGTGACAGATCCAATAAAAATTGGCCATAGACACTAGATCTTTGTTGCTGAATCGTACTGATTTCTATGGATAGGGTGACAATCTAATGTCTATGAAGACTGGTAGGAATTCTGTTTAGGTCTGTAATCAGGGAAAGCAAAAACCAGCAGGTTGAAATTTGTCCTGTCCAGTCCCTTTTTTAAATCGAAGATAAGCAGAGCCATCAATGTCTTTCAGCTGCTTATCACCCCGGCTCTATTAACCTCCATGATAAGCTAAGACAAAAGTGAATATTAATGGAGCAGTCAGGATTATCAACTGTTGTGTAAAATATTAGAGTCTCCATCTTAATATCTTTAAGGCTGGTTGAAATACCCTGCAGGGACAGACGTAAGCGAGGCAGCCAAAGTCTAAAAAAAAAAAACCTAAGGCAAGTTCTTCAATATGTTTTTCTCTTGGAGGGTACTGATTCTCCTTGCAGAGATCCAGATGGTAGGGAGTTTTAAGGGCAATGCTCACTGGGAAAAATATGCAAAATAGCTCTCCTCCAGAAGTAATAAAACTGTTTCTGTTGTACCAGCTGTAGCTGTCTACCCTGCAAGTCAATGTCTGACCCATTATAGAGCCTTGGAACATGACTCAAGTTAAAAAAAAAATCTTCCTTCTGGAGGAGAGCTATTTTGCCTGCTTCAAGAAGATAAAAAATACTATGGATGCAGTTTTAAAGGTAAAGGATGGTTACACCAAATACATAATTGATTTTGTTTTTACGGCTTGCTGCTCTTTATAGCTTTTTTAATTTTAGGAACTTTTCTTGTGTTTCTTTTTTATAGTATCTTATCTTTGAAGATCTCTACACATGCCTTAGATTAGTGTTCCCCAACCAGTGGTTCTTGTGCCCGGGCATGTGGCTTCCCAGCTGTTGGCAGCTGCAGATACTGGTGTTCACTAGTGGTACAAGGGAGGTTATAGCATTGCTAGAACTTGCTACTAGGGTCAAAACCATATCACTGACAGTTAACATTAGGGTAAGAAAGGTCTTTTAAAACAGTTATCTCATACAAGCAGCCCCTGTCCGTACAGTCTATTAATTTGGGACCCCCGACTATGAGCCAGAGAGGGAAGTTGAAAAGTAATTTCAAATCCCACTCTGACAAAACTGGCCTGTCCATGTATTACATGGTCAGGCTGTTCAGCAGCTGCTGTAAGGGAAATGTATGGCCAACCTGGGCTTCACCAACCATGACAACTGATTGCCTGAGGTTCCAGGAGTCAGACACGCGACAATCAGGTTATCCACCGGGCGGCTATCTTTACAGAAGAGGTTGTCTTCATGAGACAACCGCTTTAATCTTCAGTATGGCTCATCACCACCTGTCATATCTAAAAGTGACTCTTGACTAACAAAAGTTTGGGGACTTCTGTGGCTTATGCATTGAAATCCAGTTTTCTTTCCCCGAACTAACATTTCAGATTCACCTTTCATTGCTTTTACAACCGCACATGTTTGTAATCAACTTTGAGAATTTTGGCAACCTTTGAGTCAATTTTTTATGCGACTTAGTGAAAGAAAGTTCAAAAACCATTAATTCTTTTGTCCTCTCTGATTGGTTACAGTCCTCCAAGGTTTGCAATGAGATGCTTACAACCAAAGAATGGATTGTATTTAGGGACTACACCTACCAATGTGAATTTTTCATTGCCTTTCAATATCTCTACACATACAATCAATGGTTAGAAAACACGCGTAGGTTTACAATGTAAAAAAGAAAAACATAACACATACCTCAATAGAGGTTAGAAATAAAAATGCATCTGTTCTAACTTAAATATAGATTTTCCGTGACATAACCTGTATCTCGTTACAAGAAACAGGATAACGCAGATGAACAAGTTTGGCGCAGCCCAATTTTTCTTCACAGCACATGATTTTACATGTTATTTTTTGGCAAACTTTTAAAACGATCATGTTACAAGTAATGAAAGTCTTGAGATTGAAACAAGCACGTTACAAACTAGAGCTAAAATTAGAGATGTATTTAGTGGAATGGTTTGAGATCAGATAAAAGCAGAGGGCATTTTCCTATTCGCTATAGGTATTTTTTATGTTGTTTGTATTCTATGTATATTGTGTTACTGTGTCATTATGGCTATATCCTCCAAAGTCCATATGAGAGGATTTCAAAGTACCAGACTATAGACTATAATGAAATAGCTCAGTTAATATTAGCACTAAGTCAACGATATTGGATTCACACGGTCTAATTTAGTCTCCCTCTAGGCAGAATAGCCCAGAATAAAGAGTTAAATAGTGATATAAAGACTTCACCCAAAGCACTATTCATTTTATGAAACCAGGTCATATATATATATATATATATATAAAAGCAAGACTGTATAGTTCATAATGCTAAAGGACCGATTGAATGTGAAATGTGGCAGCTCAAGTTGGACTAATAGTCCTCTTCAATGTGTAGTGATGACCCTTGCATGTTTTCCCCCTCACCAGGAGCACTGAAGTGCTACCAAACAAGAACAGCAAAGAAACAAGGGTCATACTGTCCTTCTTTCCTACAGCGGTTGCACCTTCGTCTTGGATTGAGTAATCAACAATGACTATTTTGATTTTTACTATAGGGACTTCCATCTTTGCTATAAAAACTACATTCCGTTTTTATGCGGTTTTATTAATGCAGTTTTTTGTAGCCAGGAGTGGATACAAAATAGGGGACGCATATCATTCATCATTCGATTCCATACTTTTGTAGACAATCCTGGCTTTAAATTGAAGAAAAATCACAGCACTCCAGATTTGAAATCCACTAGGACATGTGCCAAAATCTACATAAAAAATAAATTTGTAAATCTAACCTAAAATAGTAATAAGCGAAAAGAGTTTTGAGTAGCGATAAGCTGTTTAAACTATTTTTTTTTACCCTTTTTCAATTTAGCCTTGACCTAAATATTAGATAAGTCTGAGAAAGACTGGATGCTAAGGTAGTACAACCTGATAACTGTATATTAAAGGCAACAGGTGTCAAGGGCTGGAAGCAGATTCGTAGTCCAGTGGCTGTCACAATCTAGAAGGTGAGTGATAATAACAAAAATAGTCAAGTAGTAGTCCAGGTTTGGTACACAGATGAGCAGCAGTCATTTGTAGTGTAAGGCAGAGACCAGGTCAGGAAATAATGCAAGTTCGGTACACAGATAAGCGTTCGTAAAATAAGGCAGAGGTGTGGTCAGGAAACAATCCAAGTTTGGTACACAAATAAGAAGTTGTTTGTAGAGAGGCAGCAATGAACTAGACTAGAGGAAGGAAGCTCAATAATCTGGCAAGGCATAGTGCAAGGGCCAGGCATATGGAGGAAGCCAAAAGTTTAAAGGGACACTCAGGCCAGAATGAAACTTTCCCATGTGTACCATTATGTGTCAGTCTCTCATATGTTATTTTTCTTGGTGCTTCTATCTCTATATTTCAGATTGGGATGTTTGCTTAGCAGCAGTGTGAATCAGGCTCGGTGACACACTTTCTCTACTTGAGTCTATGAAGATCTATGTGTCATCCATCACAGGCTTCAGCAGTTCCTGTACCACACTAGTATTACACAGTGGGGACAGAAACTTCTATCATCAGCTACCACTGATACTTAGACAGGTTCCTGTCACACAGGTATAATGTAAAAGAATATAGTGCAGCCTCCCTGTCCAGTGGCGGATTAAGAAGACCATGGGCCCTGGGCTGTTACCCAAACTTGGGCCCCCCTTCTCCACCGCCACCCTGCCGTGCCGTAACTATTGCTAACACTACCTTTTTGCACAAGCATTAACAAATGGATGTTACTATTCCCCTTTCACAGGGCTGTGTCCCTACATACTGACAGTATCACACTGTGCAGGGACACAGAGCCAACCCCCCATGTAGACAGCGCCACACACACACCCCCCTGTAGATAGAGCCACACACACACCCCCCTGTAGACAGAGCCACACACATACCCCTGTAGATAGAGCCACACACACACCCCCCTGTAGATAGCGCCACACACACACAACCCCCTGTAGAGAGCGTCACACAGCCCCCTATAGATAGCATCACACAGCCCTCTATAGATAGCATCACACAGCACTCCCCCTTATATATAGTGCCACACAGCGCTCCCCCCCTTGTATATAGTGCTACACAGCGTCGCTACACTGCAGCCCTGGGATGACATTTTATCCCATATGACTGCTGCAGCCTGTGATTGGCCTGTGTTTGGCTGCAGTGGTCACATGGGGTGAAACGTCATCCCAGGAGGCCGGCCCGGACGAAGAAACAGAATTCTGGGCAAGTATAAGATTTTTATTTTTTCTAAATTGCGTTTTTACATAACATCTGCTATCTGTTGCAGGTTTTACCTACCCATTGAATTAAATGGGGAAAACCCGAAACAAATGAGCAGCGTTTACGCAAATACAATTGACATGCTGCGGAATAAAAAACCACACCGCAGGTCAATTTCTGAGCTTTTTTTCCCCCAATTATCATTTACGCAGTGTGTGATGAGAATTGTTCACATCTAATCTACTCTGCTGCTACTGTATTAGGGCTTGTCCACACTTAACGGAATTGCTGCGTATTTTCCGCCCGGAAAATACGCAGACTACGGTAGCAGCAAAGTAGTGAGATTTACCAAATCTCAACCTGACACTGCGTAAAATTTCCGACCAGACATTTTGTCCTGCGGTGCGTATTTCTCGTACTGCAGCATGTCAATTCCTGCTGCGGAAAGTGGACAGAATTGCTGCGTTTTTTCAGAGGAGACATCACCATCCCCCAACATTGAGGAAGACACAGCAAAATCCGCACCATTTTCTGCAGCAAAATTTCTGCTACTTTCTGCGGAATTGCTGCAGAAATAAATATATATATATATATATATATATATATATATATATATATATATACACATGCACACACGAGTATGCACATTATACACATATAAAGTATACACACGAGTGTGCACATTATACACATATAAAGAACACACACGAGTATGCACATTATACACATCACAGACACACACGAGTATGCACATTATACACATATAAAGTACACACACGAGTATGCAGATTATACACATATAAAGTACACACACACGTATGCACATTATACACATATAAAGTACACACACGAGTATGCACATTATACACATATAAAGTACACACACACGTATGCACATTATACACATATAAAGTACACACACGAGTATGCACATTATACACATATAAAATACACATTGTAAACACTCATGCACTTACCTTTTATGTAGGATATTTGTGAGTATTCACTGCAGCTCTTCTCCTGCTCACAGCCCGACACAGAGCCCGCCGACAGTCTCCCCTCCCCCATGTCCCGACAGCAGCAGGAGGAGAGATGTTTAGAGCAGGGAAGGGGGCTGGAGGGGGAGCTTCTAAAGCAGCACAGACCACGGCTGCTAAGTAGGAGCGAAGCTCCCCTCGTCTCATGACAAGTGCAGTCCTGGCACCAGGGCTCCCTCTGGTGCTAGCAACACAACTGGGCATGAAGGGGTTCGGGCCCCGGGCGGCCACCCGAACTGCCCTAATGATAATCCGCCACTGATAATGTGCATACTCGTGTGTGTACTTTATATGTGTATAATGTGCATACGTGTGTGTACTTTATATGTGTCTAATGTGCATACTCGTGTGTGTCTGTGATGTGTATAATGTGCATACTCGTGTGTGTACTTTATATGTGTATAATGTGCATACTCGTGTGTGTACTTTATATGTGTATAATGTGCAAACTCGTGTGTGTACTTTAAATGTGTATAATGTGCATACTCGTGTGTGTACTTTATATGTGTATAATGTGCATACTCGTGTGTGTACTTTATATGTGTATAATGTGCATACTCGTGTGTGTCTGTGATGTGTATAATGTGCATACTTGTGTGTGTACTTTATATGTGTATAATGTGCATACTCGTGTGTGTACTTTATATGTGTATAATGTGCAAACTCGTGTGTGTACTTTAAATGTGTATAATGTGCATACTCGTGTGTGCGTGTATATATATATATATATATATATATATATATATTTCTGCAGCAATTCCGCAGAAACTTGCAGAAATTTTGCTGCAGAAATTGGTGCGTATTTTGCTGCGTTTTCCTCAATGTTGGGGGATGGTGACGTCTCCTCTGAAAAAACGCAGCAATTCTGTCCACTTTCCGCAGCAGGAATTGACATGCTGCAGTACGAGAAATACGCACCGCAGGACAAAATGTCTGGTCGGAAATTTTACGCAGTGTCAGGATGAGATATGGTATATCTCACTCACTTTGCTGCTACCGTATTCTGCGTATTTTCCGGGCGGAAAATACGCAGCAATTCCGTTAAGTGTGGACAAGCCCTAATACAGTAGCAGCAGAGTAGATTAGATGTGAACAATTCTCATCACACGCTGCGTAAATGATAAGTGGGGAAAAAAAAAGCTCAGAGCCCGCCGACAGTCTCCCCTCCCCCATGTCCCGACAGCAGCAGGAGGAGAGATGTTTAGAGCAGGGAAGGGGGGCTGGAGGGGGAGCTTCTAAAGCAGCACAGACCACGGCTGCTAAGTAGGAGCGAAGCTCCCCTCGTTTCATGACAGGTGCGGTCCTGGCATCGGGGCTCCCTCCAGTGCTAGCGATGCCACTGGGCATGAGGGGGTTCGGGCGGCTGCCCGAACTGCCCTAATGCTAATGATAATCCGCCACTGTCCCTGTCTGTATACTTATGGTTTCTCAGTTTATTTAGGAGAATATAGAGAGAATGATAATGAGCTGAAGCATCATGGGATTGATAGAAAAGCAGAGAGGAAAAGAAAGCTGGGGAAATTTAAGAATCAAGATGGTGGCTTTTTCTAAGCACAGAGAAGGCAGCCGTTCAAAAAGTCCAGTATGCATAAAAAAGTGTATATGACCTAGAAAAAATAGATGCTCGCAAGTCACAAAGAATAATGAAAATAGAAAAATACTTTATTGAAATGCATGATAAAGAACAATGGACAATAAATTAAAATGAGGAATCCATAAACCATAGTTAAAAACGGGACAAGAGACTGTGTAGCTACTGAATAAATACAGAGTACAGATTTGTATCCATAGCAAGCCTTCAGAAAAGTGCAAATGCAGCCCAAAAGAGGGAATGAGCCAGAGTCTGTATTCCCTGCCATATCTACCATGGGTATGATATATCCTGTTTGATATGTTGCGTTAAACTCTGCAGACAACTGTTTTTTCCTTCAGTCTTTATTGACCACATATTTGCCTAAACCTATGTTAAAGATGTACATGGCTTACTAATATTATTATATACACTTGTTGTGTTTATATAGCACTTTGCTGCATTTATATTTGGTCATTACATTACCTTCATGCCCTCTTTTGGGCTGCATTTGCACTTTTCTGAAGGCTTGCTATGGATACAAATCTGTACTCTGTATTTATTCAGTAGTTACACAGTCTCTTGTCCCGTTTTTAACTGTGGTTTATGGATTCCTCATTTTAATTTATTGTCCATTGTTCTTTATCATGCATTTCAATGAAGTATTTTTCTATTTTCATTATTCTTTGTGTCTTGCGAGCATCTATTTTTTCTAGGTCATATATATTCAGTTTTGATACTTTTTGGGGATACACCCTTGAATCAGCCCATATAGATTGCATTACTTCTACTTTTCATACTTTCTATGTTTGGGCCATATTGATTCATGCTGCTTTTTCGGTTAGAAGATCAAAAAAGTCTGGTATACAGTCATGTGGGGGGTGCAAGGATGGAAAGTTGTGTTACCACTGGAGGTCTTCTTTAACACTAATTAGGTAATCAAGGAAAGTAGTCTTCATTGGCAAGAATCAAGAGAAACTAGATCATAGATTCAGTATTGAAGTTGTCCAGCATTACCAGTGATGCAATGAAAAAAATCTACTGTCTGGTACTCACGTGAAGATTCTAAACAGCAGCAGCTCTGTGCCGGAGAGAAAGCCCACCCACCAGTCAAGTCCTTGTACAGATCTAGCTGGATTCTGAAGGCTGGTGAGTGTTTCCTTTCCTACCTCCATCCTCCTTCACATGTCTCTCTCGACCCCTCTTGTGGGGCACTGTACAGTATGTTAAAGATTTTTTTGTTCCCTCACGGTTTTTGCCTTCATTATAAAAGTTGCGGCAAAACCGCGCCATTTGTGCAGCAATGAAGTACGCTCATCATGCCTATGTTTTCTTGCTTGTGGTTTTCAAAAAAGGAATAAGCAGCAGTCCAAGTGGGTTCAAGTGAAAATAATGGTGTTTTATTCACCCATAAACATGCAACATTTGAGCCCCCATCTTGCGCCTTTTCAAGGAATTGCGGATCCAGCCGACAGGTGGAGCAGCAGCGGATGCCATCTATTGTACTCTAAACTCTTTACAGCATTGTACCCTTGATGCACAACCATTAAAGGTGAGAATTTTCGATAAAGACAGCTCACTTCTTATACAGTTTTACACTATGGAGCGCCATGTTTTTTCTGCTTTTCTAGTTTAAATGAAAATACCCTAAGGCCACTAAAGATGTGGCAGATTTTTCTCAGATTTTCGGATTGTGCAACGAAAATGCATTTCAATTTTCAATACAGTACATGTATAAAAACTCAATGCACATGCAGCAGAAGAAAACCTAAACGGAATTTAATTCTTTACCATGAAAAGGTATACATCCTCTGCAAATTCCCAGCAAAATCTGTAGCAGAGATTTTCCGAACTCACTCTAAGGTCCCATTTACATGTGGATTTCGTCATTAAATCTGCTTCAAATCCGCCAACAATCCGCATTCCATGCATGTCAATGGGGTTTCTGCAACCCTATTTATATGGTACAAATTTTTTTTTGCATGTATTTATGTCTAATACGAGATTTTGGTTTTGTTAAAGTTGGTGGGGTGGCAGGGAGGCCCAGGCTGGACTTTTGCACCAGGGCCCATGAGCCTTTAGGTACGCCACTGGATACAGAAGTTTCTGGGTTCAAATTCTGACAGTAGGTCAGTGCTCCCCAACCAGTGGATCAGGAGTCACATGTGGATATCACTGCATGTGGCTCCCGATCTAAAATGCTTTAGTGGCACCAGGGATGTCATGATAAACTTGGCATTTAGGTCGAAACCATATAATTGGCAGTTAACACTAGTGTAAGTCACGTTACTCACCGATATCTTTTTTTTTTAAACTCGTTTTATTAAAGATTAACAGTGCCTTGCACTAAAGCAAAACAACTTCACAATATCAAAAATATTACATCATATCCATAATACTGAGTACAGATATCAAATGTACAACATACACAAAGTATTAAAAGCAAAAAAAAAAAACAACATGCAGTGTGTACACATATCAGATTACATACAAACAGCAGGGTATCACAAAATTAACCAAATCTCTCAGCGGATAATGCCTTATGTTAACAAAGCATCTCTAAGATCAACATATCTATGCGGAGAGTACTGTGTAAGTGGCGAATCGCACCACTGTCCCCAAACCTTAGCAAATTTCTCCACACATCCCCTATGCCTATACACCAGTCTAACATATGAGAGCATAGAATTGACCAGGGACTTCCATTGAGAAAGAGTAGGAGGCTTAGGACCCATCCACCGGAGAGCTATGGATTTGCGAGCCGTAAACAATACCTCCCTTAAAAATATTTTAGTGTTGCTAGACCATGTCCTCAGACACAATCCCAAACAAGCATAATAGCGGTGAAACTGAAATTGGAAATTGTAGAACCCCAGTAAGCAGCAGTACAACATCTTCCCAGAATGATTGAATCCATGAACACATCCATATCATGTGCCAAAAATCCGCTCCAGAGGCTCCACATCTATGGCACTCAGTTGTAGGGCACCTACCCATTTTATTGAGCCTGACTGGTGTGAAGTAACTTTGATGTATAATGAAAAGTCCTTTCCACTTAGCTTCCACTACCAACGGAGCAGCCGCCAATTTAGATTGTATGAGGAAATAATATATAGCTGAAATTAAACCTCTAGGGCCCTGCGTTTTGAAAACCCCAATGAGGGGAAAATTAGATATACTCCGTCCTGCCTGAGGAAATTGAGACTGAAGGGCATGTCATAGCTGCAAAAACTTATAGAAGGCATCCCTTGGGATACTAAAATCCTCCTGTATTTGTGCAAATGTCTTCACATGACCATCCGCATATAAATCCCCAACACATTTCACACCATGTCTCACCCAAAACTGTGGATCCAATGAGGCCATCATATGCATCAGAGAAGGACTACGCCACAAAGAATGCTCAGCAACAACATCAGTGAATGCAAGAAATTTTTTTGTAGCATTCCACACCTGCACAGCAATTCTATGTAATGGTAGCAACTTCCTCCGAGAGTGAGGCATACCTTCCAGAACAGACCACAAGTTGGGCATATCCAAATAAAAAGCAAGGTAATGTTCTGTATTAGGTAAAATATCTAGACTAACCCACGTGGTAAGATAACGTAATTGGCCTGACAAATAGTATAGGTAGAAGTCTGGAAGTGCTGTTCCTCCTAACAATTTAGGCCTCTGAAGTGAAGTCAATTTAAGTTTTGACTTATTTGAGCCCCAAATAAAGGAAGGCAGAAGAGCATGTAAGTTTTTAAAGAATGACAACGGTATTGGTACTGCTATGTGTTCCAACAGATAAAGACATTTGGGGAGTATAATAATTTTTATCAAGTTAATGCCTCCTGTAACCGCCAAGGGTAACGAGCTCCAAATTTTAAACTTGTCCTTTACATAATCCAATAAAGGATAGATATTATTACGTATATCAGAGCCAGGGGCCTTACTCATCACAAACCCAAATATTTAAAACTTGACACAACTTTGAGTCCACATTCTACCGGAGCCCAACCCAAGTCTTGCAATGGTAGAAAAAAATATTTATTCCAGTTGATGTATAATCCAGAAAATCTACCAAACCTATCTATGAGGTCTATCACAGCTGGCAAGGTATCTTTAGGTCTAGACATGAAAAGGATCATATCATCAGCATACAGGCCAATTCTGTCCTCCCTATCCCCAAACTGTATTCCATAATATGACTGATGTTTACGTATAGCCATAGCTAACGGTTTTATGGCAATGCCAAACAAAAGGGGTGACAAGGGGCAACTTTGTCTAGTGCCCCATGCCAATTGAAAATATGGGGATAATAGACTGTGGAACATGTAGAAATGAAAATTGGATGGCACTGCATTAGCTTGCAATGTCACAGACTCTGTGCTTCAGTTCGCTGGGACCTGTGGTTCGACAGCCTTTGTCTGGCGGTGCTCAGTGTGTGTTGAAGTTAGTTTCAGCAAATGACAACATGTAGAAAAGAAGACAGCACGGCACTCATCATTTGCAAAAGGTTTCTCTTTATTCCAAGTTTGAGGCAGGCAACACAGGATTCAAAAGACAACAGAGCCGCCAAACCCCCCCCCCCCCCCCCCGCCAAAAAGCTTGTCAAAATACTCTGTGTGATCAGGGCCTAAGAGCAGCAAATATTGTCTCCCAGAATCCAGCCAGTTCTGTCTATTAACATCAGTGTGGTCTGCAACATAAATCGCTTCCAAATCAGAGCATTTCCCAGCTAATTCATCCTCCACCTTAGAACCTGAACGCTTTAAATATGAGATAGAGGATTTAAGACAACACCGTAGATATGCTTTAGTAGTGTCCCACATAATACCCATATTATCAAAATCCTGATGAACTTGCAAAAATACTTGTAACTGGTCAGGGATCCTATCATTCGCACCAATTGCTGTCAACCAAAATGGATGGACCTTCCATCCCCTTGGTCTAGAAATATCCGGAAGACGAAAACTAGCCAAAACAGGGGAGTGATCAGACACTCCCCTAGGTTTATACGCAATTTGAGGCAACACAGCCATTAATAAATCATTACCGAACACAAAATCTATGCGCGACAGCGAATTATGTCCCAATGAGGAACACGAATACACTCTATCATTAGGAAACCTATAGTTATCTGTCCACCCTAGCTCCGATATCAAAAGACTAAGATGTGTGTCTGGAGCCGGAGAAGAGACCAGCAACTGGGCATGTTGAAGTCTATCCAGAGCATTATCCATAGTCATATTAAAGTCACCCAGACATAGCAATCTAGCACCAGGGTACGCTGCCGAGAAATTAACCGCTTGGTGTATTAACGATAATGACGCCAGCGGAGGAATATATGGGACATTATTTATAAAAGCATGTATGAATATAATTCGTCCAGAAGCATCTGTCTGCACGGTATCTACCTCCCACCTAAGGGACTTGTGTACTAAGATAGATACCCCACGAGAATAGGACGAATAACAGGAGTGACTAGACCATTGAACCCAGGGTCTATTCAATACACGTAGTTTATCAGAAGTCAAATGTGTTTCCTGTATACACCGAATATGTGGGGACTATTTTCTAACCTGTGCAAAAACCATAGCTCTTTTCTTAGCAGTACCCAAACCCCGAACATTTCATGACATAACTGATATCATAGCCATTTGACATGTACCACATATTCTATATAGAAGGAGTAATACCACATATACAGATATCTATACTGTAAACAAAACCAACATAGTTGTGCAAGGCAAAAAAAATGAAACCTCACAGGTCTTTGGTACAAAAAAGGAACACATGTACCAGATAACATAACAATACATTGTCCAGCTAAGCAAATGAGCAATAACAATGAAGATATATTCCCTTCGCCATGGTGGCTAAACATATACGGGGAAGAGCCCATGTGTCAGTATATGAACTGAATACCTATTATCTAGCAAAAGAATACAATAAAAGAAATGCATGTATGACGGTTATCTGGACTTCAGTAGTCGACAAGCAAAGTATAACATAGAGAAGTAATACGTCAGAGATGCAGCACAGCATCCATTTTGCGAGTATGTATTACAAGTTCAAGGATACGGGAAATCAACTGGACAAATGGAATCTTGGAGCCATCTCCCAATCAAAGACAGATCAGCCAAGGCGGTAGTAGCACAAGATGCACTATAAAGTCTCATTTCCGAGACGTTGGTTGCTGGCGGCTCACCCAGTCATCAGCATCTTTTGGGTCACAAAAAATAAGGAGCGATCTCCATCCACAATACGAAGCCTTGCAGGATATGCCATAGAGCAGGGGTCTCAAGCACGCGGCCCGCGGGCCGCATGCGGCCCCTGGAGCTGTCATCTGCGGCCCGCGGGACACAGAGCCGCTAGTATCGGCTCTGCTCCGAGACTCTGGAATTCCCTGACATTGCTGTCCACATACTTACAGCGATGTCTGGGGCTTCCCCAGAGCCGGAGTCCTGGGCAGAGCGCTAGTACAGGCTCTGCTCCGGGACTCTGTGGAATTCCCTGACATTGCTGCCCATATATGGACAGTGTGTCAGGGTCTTCCCCAGAGCGGAGTCCCGGGCAGAGCGCTAGTATCGGCTCTGCTCCGGGATGCTGCGGAATTCCCTGACATAGCTGCCCATATATGGACAGTGTGTCAGGGTCTTCCCCAGAGCGGAGTCCCGGGCAGAGCACTAGTATCGGCTCTGCTCCGGGACTCTGTGGAATACCCTGACATCGCTGTCCACATAGGAACAGCGATGTCTGGGGCTTCCCCAGAGCCAGAGTCCCGGGCAGAGCGCTAGTACAGGCTCTGCTCCGGGACTCTGTGGAATTCCCTGACATCGCTGCCCATATATGGACAGTGTGTCAGGGTCTTCCCCAGAGCGGAGTCCCGGGCAGAGCGCTAGTATCGGCTCTGCTCCGGGACGCTGCGGAATTCCCTGACATAGCTGCCCATATATGGACAGTGTGTCAGGGTCTTCCCCAGAGCGGAGTCCCGGGAAGAGCGCTAGTATCGGCTCTGCTCCAGGACTCTGCGGAATTCACTGACATCGCTGCCCATATATGGACAGTGTGTCAGGGTCTTGCCCAGAGCGCAGTCCTGGGCAGAGCGCTAGTATAGGCTCTGCTCCGGGACTCTGGAATTCCCTGACATCGCTGTTCACATATGAACAGCGATGTCTTGGGCTTCCCCAGAGCCGGAGTCCCGGGCAGAGCGCTAGTACAGGCTCTGCTCCGGGACTCTGTGGAATTCCCTGACATCGCTGCCCATATATGGACAGTGTGTCAGGGTCTTCCCCAGAGCGGAGTCCCGGGCAGAGCGCTAGTATCGGCTCTGCTCCGGGACGCTGCGGAATTCCCTGACATAGCTGCCCATATATGGACAGTGTGTCAGGGTCTTCCCCAGAGCGGAGTCCCGGGAAGAGCGCTAGTATCGGCTCTGCTCCAGGACTCTGCGGAATTCACTGACATCGCTGCCCATATATGGACAGTGTGTCAGGGTCTTGCCCAGAGCGCAGTCCTGGGCAGAGCGCTAGTATAGGCTCTGCTCCGGGACTCTGGAATTCCCTGACATCGCTGTTCACATATGAACAGCGATGTCTTGGGCTTCCCCAGAGCCGGAGTCCCGGGCAGAGCGCTAGTACAGGCTCTGCTCCGGGACTCTGTGGAATTCCCTGACATCGCTGCCCATATATGGACAGTGTGTCCGGGTCTTCCCCAGAGCGGAGTCCCGGGCAGAGCGCTATTATCGGCTCTGCTCCGGGACTCTGGGGAAGCCTCTGACATCGCTGTCTATACATCGACAATGATGTCAGGGGCTTCCCCAGAGCAGTAGTCCCAGTGATGTCAGGAGCACAGCTGGAGTCCCAGGAAGAGCCTACTAGCGCTCTTCCCGAGACTCCAGCTCTGGGGTTGCCCCTGACACCTCTGTCCATATATGGACAGTGATGTCAGGAGCAGAGCTGGAATCCCAGGCAGAGTGGCAGAAGCGGCTCTGCTCCGGGACTCCAGCTCTGGGCAAGCCCCTGACATCACTGTGGTAGCATCTGCGGAGGGCACTGTGGCAGCATCTGCGGAGGACACTGTGGCAGCATCTGCGGAGGACACTGTGGCAGCATCAACAGAGGGCACTGTGGCAGCATCTACAGAGGGCACTGTGGCAGCATCTACAGAGGGCACTGTGGCAGTATGTACAGGACACTGTGGCATTATCTAGGGGTGTGTTGCATTATCTACAGAGGGCACTGTGGCCTTATCTACAGAGGGCACTGTGGCCTTATCTAGGGGTGTGTTGCATTATCTACAGAGTGCACTGTAGCAGCATCTACAGAGGACACTGTGGCAGCATCTACAGAGGACTCTGTGGCAGCATCTACAGGGGATTCTGTGGCAGCATCTACAGAGGATTCTGTGGCAGCATCTACAGAGGGCACTGCGGCAGCATCTACAGAGGGCACTGCGGCAGCATCCACAGAGGGCACTGCGGCAGCTGAGCAGCCGGACTGCATTTAGCGACACTTAAACTGGAAAGCTGGATTGTTGAAATAAGCACGTGGAGAAATATCTCACATTTTAAACCTAGCGGTATTATAATAGTAATGTAGTATTATTATTATAGTAATGTAGTATTGTTATAGTAGTTCAAATAACTAATTGATTAAAAATAATTTTGGATTGTATCAAATTTGAAAGTAATACGGCTCGTCAACTTCCCATTTTTTCTATATGCGGCCCACTTACCCGGCCGAGTTTGAGACCCCTGCTATTAGAGTATGGGATTTGTAGATCTCTAAGCCATCTTTTCAGCGACATGAAAGTATCACGCCTTTTTTGCAGCTCCGCGCTGAAATCAGGGAATATAGATACCGCAGCTCCATTGAATCTGATATCCTGCTTTTGGCGAGCTAAACAAAGGATCAAATCCTGGTCATTGCTATTCAATAAGCGTGCAAGCATAGGTCTGGGAGGCGCCCCCAGTGGTAAGGGTCCAGCTGGGTCTCTGTGTGCTCTCTCCACAGCGAAGGCAGCAGAGAATACTGCATCTGGAAACCGCTCATGCAGCCATTTAATCACAAAGCCTATAGAACCCTGGCCTTCGGCCTTTTCAGGCAATCCCAGAACCCTGATGTTATTTCGGCGCAGCCGATTCTCCAAATCATCAGATTTCTGCTTCCAGAGCTTAGCAGCCTCTTCCAAGGTACAGGGTACAGGGTCAATCCGATCCTCCAGACCAGAAATACGCTCCTCAGCATGTGATTTGCGTTCCCTCATGGCCTGCATATCCTGTCCAATGAGACCAATGTCTATTTTAACCTCCTCCAGCTTACAGGTGAGGTTTTACAGGATGAAATCGCCAGTAGTAGATTTTCTGTGACATCTTTTAAGGTAAGTTCAGGCTCTACTGAAGTAGACATCCCAGCTACAGCTGGTTTATCCGCCCCACGTGCGCACGGAGGCATCGGCGAGCGATTGCCATCTTGTCCATCACTACGAACAAATTCCTGCAGCTTCTCAGCCGCCGACTGACCACGTGTGGGACCAGGGGCGTAACTAGGAAAGACTGGGCCCCATAGCAAACTTTTGACTGGGGCCCCCCTCCCCCGGGTGTCACACAAACCCCCCTTGTAGATAGTGCCTTTTTTAAAAACCCCCCCTTTTGATAACGCCATACAGCCCCCCTGTAGATAACGCCATACAGCCCCCTTTGTAGATATCTACAGAGGGGGCTGTATGGCGTTATCTACGGGGGGGCTGTATGGCTTTATCTACGGGGGGACTGTATGGCGTTCCCTACAGGGGGGGCTGTATGGCGTTCCCTACAGGGGGGGCTGTATAGCGTTCCCTACAGGGGGGCTGTATGGCGCTATCTACAGGGGGGCTGTATGGCGTTATCTAGAGGGGGGCTGTATGGCGTTCCCTACAGAGGGGGCTGTATGGCGTTATCTAGAGGGGGGACTGTATGGCGTTATTTACAGGGGGACTGTATGGCGTCACCTACAGGGAGTCTGTATGGCGTTCCCTACAGGGGTGGTCTGTAGGGAACGCCATACAGCCCCCCCCTGTAGGGAATGCCATACAGCCCCCCCTGTAGGGAACGCCATACAGCCCCCCCCTGTAGGGAACGCCATACAGCGTCCCCCCTGTAGGGAACGCCATACAGCGTCGCCCCCTGTAGGGAACGCCATACAGCGTCCCCCCTGTAGGGAACGCCATACAGCGTCCCCCCCTGTAGGGAACGCCATACAGCCCCCCCCCCTGTAGGGAACGCCATACAGCATCCCCCCTCCCAAAAAAATGCGACCTACAGTATGTCCTAATAAAATACATGTATCCCCTCTCCACAGGATAGGGGATACATGTGTGATCGCTGGCAGCGATAGGGAGAACGGGGGACTGAAAGTCCCCCTGAAGTTCTCCATTACTAACCTCTGACTTCCGGCGTATGCGCAGCTCACTAAAAATTAAAGGAGCGCTGGTCACGCATGCGCACAAGCGGGACCGGCGCTCCATTCATTTCTACGGAGCTGCCGACACAGACCCCGGAAGTCCGAGGTTTGTGATGGAGAACTTCAGGGGACTTTTAGTCCCCCGTTTTCCCTATCGCTGGCAGCGATCACACATGTATCCCCTCTCCTGTGGATAGGGGATACATGTATTTTGTTTAATGGCAGAGCGGGGAGATACCTCCCTGCTCTGCCGTAGTGTTCAGTGGCATCCCGCTGTAGCAGCCATAGCGGCTGCTAGCGGAGCCTCCGGCCATGGTGGGGGCCCGTGCTGGCGGGCGACACGGGCCCTCTCATGCCGCGGGCCCCGTAGCAGCCGCTACTGCTGCTACGGCGGTAGTTACGCCACTGTGTGGGACTCATTACCTTCTCCATATGCACTAGGATGTCATCAGACCGTCCGGAGATGTTTTATAAGGGTATGTGCACACACACTAATTACGTCCGTAATTGACGGACGTATTTCGGCCGCAAGTACCGGACCGAACACAGTGCAGGGAGCCGGGCTCCTAGCATCATAGTTATGTACGATGCTAGGAGTCCCTGCCTCTCTGCAGGACAACTGTCACGTACTGTAATCATGTTTTCAGTATGGGACAGTAGTTCCACGGAGAGGCAGGGACTCCTAGCATCGTACATAACTATGATGCTAGGAGCCCGGCTCCCTGCAGTGTGTTCGGTCCGGTACTTGCGGCCGAAATACGTCCGTCAATTACGGACGTAATTAGTGTGTGTGCACATACCCTAATAGGTAGGATGTCAGCAGGATTAGTAAAACATGGGATCAGTACAGAGCAACTGTCTCATGCGACCGTTCTCGTTGCGCTCCAAGCCACGCCCCCACTCATCGATATCTTTGATATACTTTTTCCTTTTTAATACTCAGTGTGGCTCAACACTATCTGTCATATTTGGAAATGGCGAGCTAGAAAAGGTTGTATGTGTTAGGATGTTTCTCTTGCAACCAGTCTGTCAAAATCACTCTACGTTTCAGTTCAAAGCAGGACTGGCACTGTGTTGAGGACACAGTTGAGAAAAGCAACTAGGAAGCAGTCAAACTGTGACATTTGTCATCTCGCCCTGCATTATTAATCAGAATTTTTTTTTTAAATACTTTTAAATGTAAAACCTTTTTTTAAAAGTAACAATTCTGGCAATATATATGTAACAAATGGAATAATATCTAAACTGTCTCTATCTTGCTCGATTTCCAAGGTCTCAAAGTAAACGATAGATTAAAAAAAAACTAGGGTCGGAGATCTGGAAAATACTTTGCCATTTTTATATAATATCCCAATTGCAATGAACCATATATAAAAGTCCTTTAACAATTTTTTCGGATTAGATTTTGTCAGATTGCAACACATTATAAATAAAATAGTGATACACTTTATATTACACTGCAGCATTTATATTCCTTATATATAGTTCAGATCATTTCCAAGGCCAAAATGAAGCAATGCTGAATGATTTCCAGTGAAGTACCGATGACACTTGCAAAAGGATGGATACGTCCCTGACAGCTGATTTTGAAATTTATCAAATTTCAATGACAACTTTGTGAAGTCATCTGGACAGATACATGTATCAGTTATCAGAAGGGAAGATAAATTGCAAAAAGTTAATATATTTTTTGGTAGAAGGACATTTTTATCATAAAAGATAAAATAATGTTACCATGCATGTAAAACCTCATAGAACTGATGGAATATTCAGCTTTGTTGCTGCCTCTCTGTACTTTATACTTTAAATAAAAAAAATCTGTAATTTGGTTTCACAATTTGAATAGGTTTTCTTGCATTGTTTTTGGAGACTTTTTTTTTCATCTGGGGCAGATTGGCTGTCCTAGCCCTGTGTCTAAATGCCCTAGCCAAGCAGAGTGGCTCATTGGTGCCCAATTGGCACTATGCCTCAGCTATGCCCCTGAGATGTAAAAATATAAATTATAAGTAGTCATTGTATGGATGAACTTGGCTTATATTCAGTCATATCGAAAACCAGGTGACAGGAAATAAAAAGTTAGATGAAGAAATGTCAACTTCTTACTGCACTTTCTGAAATAAGAGCAGCTCATTTTACATTCTGACAGGTAGAATAAAAAGTGGGAATACAGAAAGCAGAGGAATCTATAGCAAAGTTAGCAAAATCATATTGCAAAATTATTAGCGTTAGTTCATACCACCACAGCTGTCAGTCATGAAATCGGGGACCGACCCTGTTTTGCTTTCCACTATCTTACCTTACCTTGTAGGATAGAGATGATAGGAGCATCCTGGACTGAGTCTCAACATTCAAACACGCTATAGTTTTCACAAGAGCTCCTTCTATGATCAAGTGTGAAGCTAGAACCCCCGGGTACTGGGTGATAGGGAGGTGCCCACTTGCCATTATGTCTTTGATATACATAGGGCTAGGTAAATGTCCCGGGTAAAGTAAAATCTAGCTACGACGCTGCTATGATACATATAACTTGTTTATATAAGGTCTTGAATAATTGTCCAATATTATTATCCTCACATTAGAATCCTAAATAATAAAACTTAACATACAAATCGATAGAATCCATGGCCATTTGTAGAGCCTCATTTTTTTTTTTGCCTTTTGACAGTCAATTCCACATTAAAGCATAAGTGTCCTAGGCAGTTCACTTGATTCTTTATAGTGACTTTTATGAGACTTTTACAAAAGTCGTGTAGGAATGTCCCAGTTTGAAGGCTATTCCATGTTCTTAGGTTGGCTTTTTATGCAGGGTAGTTGGTGGCTAAACATGGTTAGTAAGCACATAACACCTCCAATGCTAGTATTTTCCTGCATATTTCCAGAAAATCCATATTAATCTCTATGGAGGTGGGCCTATCTGAGAATGAATCATGGGGACTGTCGTTCTATGTGACTCTTCCAGACATTATCAATACAGCAGATCAGGTGACCATGGGAACCATCAAGCAAGATACACTTAAGCCTTGTTCACATCATGTTTTCTCCCTACGTTTAGTTTGTACATCAGGAAAGCACCCGACGTACATGCTAAATATGTCTATAGGGCTCCATTGTCAGTGTGAGGCCAAAATGGTTTTCTTATAAGTTAGAATACCACAAAAAAGGTATAGAATAGCATAGTGGACTGCTATTTCGTCCCGCCGGATCACAAAAAATGTGTACTTATTTTTAACATGGGAGCCTATGGGGGAAGTATGGCAAAAGTCACAGGCATTCGTTTAATGGATACGTTATGGACTTTCCAATAGCCTTTCATGAGATATCTGTTAAAGAGATACCATTATAGTCATTGGCTAAAGGATCCGTTAAACAGATGCTTAATAGGGGCATCCATTACCAATTGGCTATAATGGTAGCAGTTCAATGTCATAAATTCTCATGACCCCAGTTCATGACATATCCATTTGAAGCCTTTGGTAATGGTTGCCACAATTACGCATCCGTCAAAGCCTGCGTTCAGCGTATACGTTGGGAGCTTTTTCCCAATGTATACGTTAAACATAGGCAAAAAACGTGATGTGCACATAGCTTTAGATAAACTGGCTATTCAACAAAGTGTGTATAGGAATATTTTAATGTATTCGCAGCAATACCCATAATACAAGTAATAATATCACTACCCATAATTCAGAACCTAACACTATCTGACACCTGAAAAGAATCGTCGTTCTTTGATGAAAATTGCCTGCCCTATATCAAACAATACAATTCTCATATAGTGGCCTGTATTGATCTTTATTTTTTACTGGAACATTTTATTCAATTACTGAAGCAATACAGTAAGTGACTTATTTCTGTTGAATTACGGAAAATTCACTCAGTCATTACATTACAGGACACCCGACGGCTGCTCTATGACTACGGCACAGGACCATTTGTGAAATAGAAACAAATAGAATTTTCTACAATTACTATTTCCATCTTGTCATCTAAGTCAACCCAATATCAAGTCTACGCGCACATGGCAAGAGCTTACAAAAACTATTTAGTCTTTACAAAAAGATTATAAGTCAGTAGGTGCCCTATACTCTGTGCTATTTTCACTAAATACACCAATATCTACTCCCTATCTGGCTTAGAATGGCACATTTGTGTGTATATCTGGGGAGAAAATTTATTTGGTGATTTGGATCTACACAAGGTCTCCATAACAAAGCTTCACATGACAAATATCTGAAGGAAACACGTTGTAACCAGAATCTCTCAGTAATGCAGACTCAGGTTGGGGCCTGTAACGTCAAATGATCATTTCTCAGCGTAGAATTAAGATATTGAAAAAAATATTTTCCCATCTTTTCCCCATAGGGTCCTTTTCAGCTTTTTTCTGAAAGGTCTCCTGCAAAGTATATTTTTGTAACGCCGGCGATGGGTCCCGCTCCTGCCGTCGGTCCCTGCTGCCGGGTCTTGTACATCCTCCAGCGGGCTGTACTTCTATCAGGGCACCAGTGTCGGTTGTGCCCTCTGCTCGCGGCCGCAAGGTCCCTAGTGCGTGCGTGCGCGCTCCGGCTGGCTCTTAAAACGCCAACGTGCCTGAGTAATGTTAGAACAACCTAATTTGTATCCTGCAAAGGTTCCTCTATACATTTGATTCCAGCACCTCCTTTTCAGCAACGGTGGGGGTCTCAGCACCCGGACCCCACCAATCAAAACTTTTGATATGTCACTAAGTTTGATGAAAGTGTAGTCCTATTTAAGTGATAATGCAATTGCTGCTACTTATTTATATACTGTTTATGTATATTATATAAATCTTTATATAGTGAAGGATTTTGAGGGAATACATTTGTAATATATAAATGTAATGTACATTCATTTTTCATTTGACATATTCTGTCAGTGTGTCAGATTGAAATGCCCGTCTTTAGGGCAATGCAACATGATGTCTGAGTTAATTAGTAAGTGACAAATAAAGTCGTCTGCTGATTAAAATGGGATTTGTGTTGACAGGTTCATGTTTTTTTATATTATATATTCAGATGAAGAGAGACACTTTGCAAACCAAGAAAAAGCTATTTCTAGGAATAGGAGATTTTTTTTTTTATATGCACAACATTACATACATAGCTGATATCTTGTGGACGGATTCCATATTTGCCTATTTTTAAGCGGTGCACATCATAAGGCACTTGAATCACAAGAAATGCATATGGCTACCTTCATCAAAACCCAGAAATGAATACAAACCCCTAAACAAATATAAGCCCCAAACCAGACACCATATACAAATACAGACCAGACTCCAACAGATCCTAGACCAGACATGCTAAACAAATTCAGATTCCAGACCAGGCCCCTCAGCTAATACAGACACTAGATCAGATGCCCTAAACAAATACAGACCCCAGACTAGACCCCTAAGCTAATACAAAGCCCAGATCAGACCCCCTAAACAAATACAGACCCCAGACCAGACCCCCAAGCTAATACAGACCCCAGATAAGACCCCCTAAACAAATACAGACCCGAGACCAGACCCATAAGCTAATACAAACCCAGTTCAGACCCCCTAAACAAATACAGACCACAGACCAGACCTCTAAGCTAATACAGACCCCAGATAAGACCCCCTAAACAAATACAGACCCGAGACCAGACCCCTAAGCTAATACAAACCCAGTTCAGACCCCCATAACAAATACAGACCCCAGACCAGAACTCTAAGCTAATACAGACCCCCAGATCAGACCCCCTAAACAAATACGGACCCAGGCCAGACCCCTAAGATAATACAGACCCCCAGATAAGACCCCCTAAACAAATACAGACCCCAGACAAGACCCCTAAGCTAATACAGACCCCAGATAAGACCCCCTAAACAAATACAGACCCCAGACCCCTAAGCTAATACAGACCCCAGATCAGACTCCCTAAAGAGCTACAGTCCCAAGACCAGACCCCTAAGCTAATACAGACCCCAGATCAGACCTCCCTGAACAAATACAGTCCCCAGACTAGAGCCCCCTATACAATTCCAGACCCCCTAAGCAAATTCAGAAACCAGACCCCTAAGCAAATAAAAACACCAGACCTCTAAATAAATACAGACTCCGGATAAATCTCAGAATAAATACAGACCTGACCTCCTAAATTCAGAGCCAAGACCAACCCCTAAATTAATACAGACCCCAGACATAAGTACAGACCCCCAGACCAGACTTCCTACATTATTACAGACCCAAGACCAGAAACCTCTCCTTATTTCTGCAGTTTACAGTCCATTTCACTCCCAGGCACCACCACTAATACATAATCATATTATAAATGTACATATTAAAAAATAAAATAATACAAGCCCCCCCCCCCTATTCCCTACAGTGGAGACACATAAAAAAAAAACCACAATTTCCCTTCCTTTTTTTCTTCTTCCCTTCCCCCTTCCCCTCTCTTCTTCCCTCTTCCTACTTTTTACTATAACCCATATATACAGTATAGATTAGGTAAAAAAAAAAAACAAACACTCTTTTCAGAGGACAAGCAAAATATCCACTTTTCCCATAATTTTTTATAAAAAAAAAAAATTTCCCTTTTTCCTGCAATTCATTTTTTCAAACATCAGAATATAGTAGATATAGTTACTCCATTGAGATAAAGTGGGGACATCCCTAAATAACCAATACCTTGCAATGAACTTCCTTGCGGCATATAATAATTTTTATATGGCTTCATCGTCTATTGAGGGTATCTGTATAATATCTGAAACTCCCAAACTACATAAAGTACTTTCTGCAAAAATATTACATCCGAATATGCAGTTAATATTATCAATAACACTATCCCAAAATCTATATAGCTTTGGGCATCTCCAAAGTAGACGTATCCAATCCGCTTCTTCCAATAGACACTTTGGGCAATTATTATCTAACCTGCAATTAATTTTGACAAGAAGTTTTGGTGTCAACTACATCTGATGTACAATATAAATTTGGGAATGTAAGTTATCCAAACTTGGTGAAAGCTTGAGTATATTTCTA
This sequence comes from Rhinoderma darwinii, assembly GCF_050947455.1. NCBI lineage: Eukaryota > Metazoa > Chordata > Amphibia > Anura > Rhinodermatidae > Rhinoderma > Rhinoderma darwinii. Next base: position 453,454,878 of record NC_134688.1, read on the forward strand.
AGATATAATTCCTATTTCTCATCTGATAGGCCTCCCAGGTCTTTTTGCCATTTCCACTTAGATCGATTTGGGGAATTTTTTTAAATGTTCCTTAATTAACAACCTATATAGTACGGATGACATTCCTTCTGGCTTCGTCTTTTTTTTAGAATGCAGTCAAGAACAGGAAAACTATCAACCCTAAATTTTTTTGTACTTTTAACATCGCGACCCGCTGATTTTATCTGATGATATCTATATGCAAAGTCTCTAGAAGGCCTATATTCCTGAATTAAAAGTATTAGTGGCTTAAGCTCCCCCTGAAAGAAAATATCCTTCACTCTTGTGATCCCTATCCTTTTCATAGTCTTCCCACATTCCAACATACTCAATCGTTTTAAAGCTAACTTACCCAAAATTGGAGAAATATTAAGAGAAGAACCCACGTAAAACAACTTCTTACAATACACACAGAGTCTCCACATCATTCTACAGGTTGGAAACTTGAGAAACAAAGAAGTAGAGAGTTGTACATACTCGAGAACCTGGATAAAGCTATTGTATTTATGAGAATCCATTGAAACCAAAATCTGGGGAAAATAATATAAATCACCATCCCACAGGTATTGAAGTTGTGAGGTAAAGTAGTAGAGTCTGAAATTTGGCAGATTAATCCCTACTTTATTCAAAGGATGTTGGAGGGCAACCTGTTTAATTCTAACTTTCTTACCCTGTCCCCATAGTAGATCATTTATAATACTGTCTAGAGTTTAAAAAAAATACAAAATCTATCCAAATAGGGGCATTTCTCAAAATATACAACACCTTGGGTAGGATCAGCATCTTGACCAACCCTACTTTAGCCATGAAGGAGAGATTTAATTTACCCCAAATTCTGACTTTGTGTTGCAATAATACAATAAGAGGATTCAAATGAAGTTGTGTAAAGTCTGCAGGGTCTTTTGAAGCAAGGAACCCCAAATATTTAATCTGTGGGTCTACTGGGACGAAAGATTCAAGTTCATAGTTATATCATCAAGAGGTAACATTCTTGATTTATCCAAATTAATATGAATGCCTGTGAACCCAGCAAACGCATCAAGCTTAGATTTGGTACAGATACACGAGGTGTTCCCAGATAAAGCAATATATCGTCCATGCATAAATAAATCACATCCTCATACATCATACTAGTGAAAACCCCAATATCATTATCTCTACGTATGTAGACCACTAACGGATCTATAGCTATTGCAAATAATAAGGGAGAGAGGGGACACCCCTGTCAAGTTCCCCTCTTTAGATTAACGGCGCAGATAGGATATTATTAACCCGCATTCTTGCACTTGGGTTCCTATAAAATATTCCAAGCCAAAGTAGGACATTTTCACCAATACCAAAGGCTCTAAAGGCAGACCACATGTACTTGCACTTAACACTTTCGAAGGTGTTGGCAGCGTCAAGGACAGAACAGCCCCTCTCGAGCCTCCCTGGAGTTGAAGATGCCCAAATAATTTCTGCAGATTTGTAGATTTAGACGCCATAAAACCTGACTGATCGTCGTTTACAATTATAGAAATGGCCTTATTAAATTGTTTGGTCAGAATCTTAGCTAAAATCTTTACGTCACATGTAAGCAGTGAAATCGGACGGTATATGGGTCTTTATCAGGTTTTATAATAACAGTAATAATAGCGTCTCCCATAGATTGGGGCAAGGAGTCCCTATCAAATGCATCTTTATAGACACTATATAGGTGTGGCAATATATTTTCCCCAAACTTTATGTAAAGATCCATTGGAAGTCCGTTGCTGCCAGGAGCTTTGCCCCCCGGCAACTGAAATATTGCCATTCTTATCTTATCAAGTGAAATTGGTGCAAGGACTGTTGTTGGGCATCTATTCTGGGAAGATCTAATTTAGACAAAAACTCATCAAGTTCATGCACTGGATGATTAGACCTAGATGCGCATAATTCCCAGTAGTATTTCTCAAACTTGGACACCGTATCCATCTGGTCAGTTATCATTTTACCTGCAGAGTTTTTAATAGTTTCAATGAAATTGAGGGAGAAATTCTTTACCATATTTGCCAACATCTTACCTGCCCTTGATCCCTCAATATGTATTTCCTGATTTAATAGAAGTATTGTTTCTTGTGATTCCTGCCGAATATTACTTTCCCTAACATTTTGCATCTCTTCAAACTCTCTCCTATTTTTTATGGTGGGGTTTGTAATGAAAGCATTTTCACGATCATAAAGTTTATTTTTGAGCTCTGCCTTTCTTTTCCTCCCATTGTTATTATGCAATTCAACCTGGGCTTCCATAACACCTCAGCAGTGCCACAGGCTGATCGCCTCCATGCCACGCCGCATTGATAACACCTCAGCAGTGCCACAGGCTGATCGCCGCCGTGCCACGCCACACTGTTAACACCTGAGCAGTGACACAGGCTGATCGCCTCCGTGCCACGCTGCATTGATAACCCCTCAGCAGTGCCACAGGGTGATCTCCTCCATGCCACGCCGCATTGATAACCCCTCAGCAGTGCCACAGGGTGATCTCCTCCGTGCCACTCCGCATTGATAACCCCTCAGCAGTGCCACAGGGTGATCTCTTCCGTGCCACGCCGCATTGATAGCACCTCAGCAGTGCCACAGGCTGATCGCCTCTGTGCCACGCCGCATTGATAACACCTCAGCAGTGCCACAGGCTAATCGCCTCCGTGCCACGCCGCATTGATACAGTAATTCATTCAAAAGGAGCCCCGACCAAGTATTGAGGGCATATACTGGACATACTTTTCAGTAGGACAGCATTTTGTTATTAAAAAACATTTTTGAAATTGGGCTTATATAATGTTCTAATTTTCTGAGACGCTAAATTTTGGGTTTTCATTAACTGTTCCCATAATCATCAACATTAAAAGAAAAAAATGTTTTTAATAGATCCCTCTGTGTGTAATGAATCTAGATAATATATGAGGTTCACTTTTTGAATTAAATTACTGAAGTAAATTAACTTTTTGATGATATTTTAATTAATTGAGGACTAGTATATATATATATATATATATATAAGTATAAGTAGAATGTAGACAAATACAAGCATGGGGCCGGTTAAACTGTCGTGCAGAATTATCCAAAAAGTGTGTCACTTGTAAACAATTAGTTTTAGAGCCTATTTGTTCCACTAGATTAGGAACAGTTAGGGCGGGTTCACACGTGGCGGAATTTCACTTAAATTCCGCTGCGGACACTCCGCAGCGTTAATCCGCAGCGGTGCCGTTTGTCCATTGACTTACACTTTAATTTTGCAGTGTTCGTTTAGACGAGGCGTAAAATTCCGCTGCGGAGCATAGGCTGCGGAGCGGAATTTGGTGTCCGCAGCATGCTCTGTCTGTTGCGGAGCAGTGGCGGACTCATGGCGGAATTTCTCCATTGACTTCAATGGAGAGTCAAAATTCCGCAATGAAGTCCGCAGATATTATGTGTGCTGCGGAGCGTATTGGTTTTACTACCATGACATTTCTTCATTCTGGCTGGACCTATGTATTTCTAGGTCTACAGCCAGACTGAGGAAGTCAATGGGGCTCCCGTAATCACGGGAGCGTTGCTAGGAGACGTCTGTAAATAGTCACTGTCCAGGGTGCTGAAAGAGTTAAGCGATCGGCAGTAACTGTTTCTGCACCCGGGACAGTGACTACCGATCTCAATATACATGTATCTGTAAAAAAAACATATAAGTTCATACTTACCGAGAACTCCCTGCGTCTGTCTCCAGTCCGGCCTCCCAGGATGACGTTTCAGTGTAAGTGACGGCTGCAGCCAATCACAGGCCAAGCACAGGCTGCAGCGGTCACATGGACTGGCGCGTCATCCAGGGAGGTCGGGCTGGATGCCGAAAGAGGGACGCGTCACCAAGACAACGGCCGGTAAGTATGAAAATCGTTTACTTTCACTAGGGAAAGTGCTGTCCCTTCTCTCTATCATGCACTGATAGGGAGAAGGGAAGCACTTTTCCCGCAGTCCGCAGCAGCTAGTCCGCATCAATGTACTGCACATTTTGTGCAGATCCGCAGCAGAATCTGCAACGCAGATTCTGTGCGGCATTGATGCGGACAGTTGCGGAGGAATTCCGCCACGTCTGGCCGTGCCCTTACCCTTTTTATTTTACTCCCTAACCCCCTAACGTTCCATGATAATTTTTGGAGATCTGACATATATATTTAGGTAATAAGATACATTAGAATACAAATGAGAGAAGAAGAAGAAGAAGAAGAAAAAAACACAACAAAAAAAAACGACAAAATACTCAACTGTAGTACCTCCATCCAATCCATCTTATCGAGGAACTTCAGTGTCCCCCATACTGAATCTCAAGTGTTTCAGTATGTATAAGTGATAATCCCCTTTTTTCACTGGTGCTTAGCTCTCCATGCACTGACCTGCTAGCGTGCTTGTGGGGAGCTTGTGCTTGAACACAGGAGTCAATCCGACAAACAGAGCTGCAGTGTAAAGCATGAGTAAAGGACGAATCAGTAATCTAACTTGTTATTGGCCAGGAGGTAAAATCCAGCTAAGATTCAATCTTTGATCATAATTGCGTCCAAAAATGCAATCTGCTGTAACTTGACTTTGCCAGAATGCTTTAAAATATACAGTAGGGCACAGATGGAAGGGAAAATGACTACAGGATCTGATTTTTTAATCAAGACCTATTGAAAAGTTGTTTTATTTGTCCTTCTGGAATGAAATGTTCACTCAGAATCTGGCACTGTCACTTCAGATCAATTTCCTAACTGGTATTTCCGTATTATATTCCTATTTTATTCTCTGGTGAAAACAACTACCGGATTATCGGCCTTTCTGAATCATCTGATGCCAGTTTAAAAGAATTTTGCTAACTCTTCTATATAAAGCTCCCCATATCATCCAAACTTTATATAATTGTGGAGAACAACTCCCATCGGGTACAATTAAGTGGCAAATCAGTTTGTACGATTTACCAATCAAGGCCGGTAATAGCCATTGTTTATAATGTACAGTAAACCCAGCGCAGCAGATAATGGCCCCATCCTTCAGATAAATTGTTCTCAGCACTCCAGCACAAGTATCCGATAAATCCTCTTAATGAGTCTGAACCGAAATGAGGAACTAAAGCCGCCAAACAGTTAAAATAAATAATTCTTCTGTTAATCGCACAAGTCTTGCCACAAGATTCTGGTATGAATAGCGCGGTGGTAAGCATCATTGGGATTCAGCATATAAGCCGGCCAGCAATGTGGAAAATATTGGCTGAGAGGCAGACACCATGGATGGGTGCGCTGACAGGGAGAGCAAATTCTATGTGCTAGTTAAATTGTATACATCAATAAAAGACAAAAAAATGACAAATGTGTTTACAAATCTCGATGCTTTTGGATGGGCAATGAGGGATTTAATAGGGTTGTAAATGCCATTGGCTCCCCAGGGTTTTAAGATCTCATTTACGAGTGTAGATAGCAAGAAATGAAGATGATTGTAATAATTATCTATTGTAAAGCACAATCGTGACTGGAGGTGAATTAGACTCAGTAGATTTATGGACCCGATAAAAAAAAAAGTCCCATCTATCTGCTTTAATGTTCCCACAAACAAACCTTTGTATCTATAAATGTTCTGCTGAAAAACGAACCTTACGTTTTGCTGTAGTTTGTTTGTAGCATAGGGATAAAGGGAAGATTCCCATTGCAGAAATCCGCAGAATATGCCATAAATATCTGTTAGGTGGGGGTCCCGTCCATCAGGAGAACCAGTCTCTTGACCCCTGTTCTGCAAGCAGAGGCGACAAGCGGGCATCAGATACAGAAGAAGGCTAAATGGAGAGATGGGTGAATATATGACATGAATGTCTAAAGCAGGAATACCCCTTTTAGGGTACGAACACACAGGGCAAGATACGCTGTGTAAAAGTACACAGCCTATCTGTTCTGGAAGCCAAATTGTGGTGCAGTTTATTTGGGCAGCGTGCCCTCTTCAGAAATACAGCAGGAATTTAAAAAATAAAAAAGTTTATACTTACCTCCCATGCGTTGTCATGGCGATGTGTCACTCTTTTCTGAGCGTAGCCTGGCCTCCAATCAGAAGAGAGGATTGCGTTGCTAGGACAACAGGCAGGGGTAATTATGAGCTTTTTAATATTAATTTGAACTTTAAAAAAAAGGTTTTTTTTACATTCTCATTTGGGATTTTCACAGCGGAATTACATTGTTTCTGCCGCAAAAGTCGCAACACACAGAGCTCCCTGTTGTGGGTTTTACCTGCATCAATTCCGCAACATAAATTGACATGCTGCAGCTTAAAAAACCGCACCACGGATCAATTTATGAACAGTATTTTGTTGTGCTGTGTGTGGATGAGATATGTTAAAATCTCACCCACTCTGTTGCTACTGTCAGTGGCGTAACTACCGCTGCAGCAGCCATAATGGCTGCTACGGGGCCTGCGGCATTAGAGGGGGCCCATGCCGCCAGCCAGCACAGCCCCCCCTATGCTCGGAGGCTCGGCTAGCAGACGCTATGGCTGCTACAGCGGTAGTGACACCACATTCAATAGTGTCTGCGTCCTTCGGATGCAGATACTATTGAACACTGACAGAGCAGGGAGGTATCTCCCTGCTCTGCCATAGGATACTGTAACAGTGGCGTAGCTCTAGGGGTCGCAATGCTCCCAATTGCGACCGGGCCCCTAAACCTGCACAGCACAGACCAGAGGAGAAGGATCCTGCACCCGTCGTGGGATAGGTAAGTAATTATGTTATTATTTTTATATTAGGCACTATGGGGCATTATACTGGGTAGGGAAGGGGGGCTGATATGGTGGCTTCTATAGGAGCATTTTACTATATGGGTCGGCATTATACTGTATGGGAGCATTATACCGTGGGGGAGCTATGGGGCGGCATTATACTGTATGGGGGCATTATACTGTGGGGACAGCTATGGGGGGCATTATACTGTTGGGACAGCTATGGATGGCATTATACTGTGGGGACAGTTGTGGGGGGCATACTGTGGGGACAGCTATGGGGGGCATTATACTGTAAGGGGGAATTACACTGTTGGGTGGGACAGCTATGGATGGCATTATACTGTGGAGGCAGCCATATTGTGGGGGCAACTATGGGGGCATTATACTGTGTGGGGGCAGCTATGGGGGCATTATACTGTGGGGGCAGCTATGGGGGCATTATACTGTATGGGGGGCATTATACTGTGTGGGGGTAGCTATGGGAGGCATTATACAGTGGGGCAGCTATGGGAGGCATTACACTTTGTGGGGGCAGCTGTGGAGAGAATTATACTGTGTGGGGGCAATATGGGGGCATTATACTGTGTGGGGGTAGCTATGGGAGGCATTATACAGTGGGGGCAGCTATGGGGGTATTATGCTGCATGGGGGCATCTATGGGGCATTATGCTGTATGGGGGAATTTGTTTGGCCATTTTACTGCATGGGGCAGCTGTGTGGGCATTATACTGTATGGGGCATCTGTGTGGGCACTATACTATATGGGGACATTATACTGTATGGTGGCAGCTCTGGGGGCATTATACTGTGTGGGCTGAACCGAGTGTGTATGAGCGGCGATTGGGTGGGATTAGAGGCGTGGCTTAAAAGAAAAAAAATTGCCGCTGCGCGCCACATCGATTGTCCCTCTTAGTGATACTTGAAAGTATATCACAGTCTACAGGGGGGGCTGTATAGCACTGTATAGGGAAGCTGTATAGCAATGTCTACAGGGGTGCTTCAAGAAAACTTAAGCGTGATCATCGTACTGTGAAAAGATTTGTGGCTGATTCAGAGCACAGACGGGTTTGTTCAGATAAAGGCATAATGAGGAAGGTTTCTGCCAGACAAATTAATAGGATTAGGAGAGCAGCTGCTAAAATGCCATTGCAAATCAGCAAACAGGTATTTGAAGCCGCTGGTGCCTCTGGAGTCCTGCGAACCTCAAGGTGTCGGATCCTCCAGAGGTTTGCAAGTGTGCATAAAGCTATTATTTGGCCACCCCTAAACAATGCTCACAAGCAGAAACGGTTGCAGTGACTCAGAAATACATGAAGACTAATTTTCAAACCGTGTTGTTTACTGATGAGTGCCATGCAACCCTGGATGGTCCAGATGGATGGAGTAGTGGATGGTTGGTGAATGGCCACCATGTCCCAACAAGGCTGTGACTTCAGCAAGGAGGTGGCGGAGTCATGTTTTTGGCTGGAATCATGGGGAGAGAGCTGGTAGGCCCCTTTAGGGTCCCTGACGGTGTGAAAATGACCTCTGCAAAGTACGTAGAGTTTATGACTGACCACTTTCTTCCGTGGTACAAAAAGAAGAACCGTGCCTTCCGTAGCAAAATTATCTTCATGCATGAATATGCACCATCTCATGCTGCAAAGAATACCTCTGTGTCATTGGCTGCTATGGGCATAAAAGGAGAGAAACTCATGGTGTGGCCCCCATGTTCCCCTGACCTCAACCCTATTGAGAACCTTTGGAGCATCCTCAAGCAAAATATCTATGAGGGTGGGAGGCAGTTCACATCAAAACAGAAGCTCTGGGAGGTTATTCTGACATCCTGCAAAGATATTCAAGCAGAAACTGTCCAAATACTCACAAATTCAATGGATGCAAGAATTGTGAAGGTGATATCAAAGAAGGGGTCCTATGTTAACATGTAACTTGGCCTGTTAAAAATTTTTTTATTGAAAGAGCTTTTGATTTCTGTAAATATGACCTCCTGATGCTGCAAATTCAACAAATTACCATTTTAGTTCTCTTTACAACCTTTAAAATGTTTTGATCTCTGTTGTGCATAATAATGTGAAACAGTGCATTTTGAGTTTTTTACTTCTAAAAAACAAATCTGTTATCATTAGGAGATTTGTTCAATAAAATTTTAATTATACTCCAATGGTTGATGGCTTGAAGATTATACTGACTGTCATTTGCATCGACTATTTAGGAAAATCAGCGAAAAATAACATTTGCATAATAATTTGGAACGCGGTGTAGAACTTTATGGGGAGGCTGTATTGCACTGTCTAAAGGAGGGGGAGGGGGCCCAGTCAAAAGTTTGCTATGGGCCCCAGTGTTTCCTAGTTACACCCCTGGCTACTATATTAGGCCCGATGAACGCAACCGTAAAACTGCGGACCGTAACACGGTCGGCGGTATTACGGACCCATTCAGTTCTATTGGCCGCGGACACCTTTCCGTATCGCTACGGATAGGTGTGCGTGACGTAGAACTGTGCTGGGAATTATGGAGCATGTCTGTTTTTCTGAGTTTTACGGGCCGTGCTCCCATACTGCATCAGCAGACGGCCATGCCCGCAATCTTGGGCTGCGATTACGGGCACAATCGTGTGCATGGGGCCTTACTCTGCAGATTTTTCGCAATGGAATCCATTGTGGAAAATCTGCAGTATTTGCGTCTAGTGTGTTCCTAGGTGATGCTTAAACAGGACCTAACACCTATCCTGACATGTCTGTTTTAGTAAATACTTGAATTCTCCATGAAATAATTCTAGAGCATCTTATCTTAGAACTCTGCCTTGTGCCATCCCTCTGTTATTGTTCCTGGAAATGTATGAGTAAATTGACAACTTAGTGTTACTATTCCCTAAATAATTGTCTTGTGTCTTTACACACTTAGTCCAATCAGTGATGACAGTGTTAGGGGGGATTCACACGAGCGTGATTTGGCAGCGTGTAGGGCGCGTGGTTTTCGCGCGGCACGCAATGCCCTATAGAAGTCTATGGGGCAGTACACACAGTCCGTGTATTTTGCGCAGCGTTTGTTCGCTGCGCAAAATACGCGACAGGTTCAATAACTCTGCGTATTTCACGCATCACGCACCCATTGAAGTCAATGGGTGCGTGAAAACCACGCATGTCGCACGGAAGCACTTCCGTGCGAACTGCGTGTTTGCGCAACAGCTGTCAAAAGGATGAATGTTTCCAAGCATCCAAACGGAGTGTCTTTGCGAGGAGCGAACCCCGACAACCGAAGCTAACTTCACCGGGTTCGGCCAAACTCGTTTTGGCCGAACCCGGCCAAAAAATTTCCGGTCCGCGACGTCGGGAGACATTCACTGTGCATGGTGCTGAAAGAGTTAAACTGTTTCAGCACCATGGACAGTGACTTGTGATCCCAAAATACATGAACCTGTAAAAAAAAAACGAAGTTCTAACTTACCGATTACTCCTGTCTCCTTCCTGCAGTCCGACCTCCCGGGATGACACTTCAGTTCAAGTGACAGCTCCAGCCAATCACAGGCCAAGCACAGGCTGCAGCCAATCACAGGCTGCAGCGGTCACTTGGACTGCCGCGTCATCCAGGGAGGTGGGGCCCGATGTCAAGAGAGGCGCGTCACCAAGGACGCGTCACCAAGGCAACGGCCGGGAAGTTCTCGGTAAGTAGGAACTTTATCTTTTTTTTTACATGTTTTTCGCTGTTGTGTTCGGCATTCACTGTCGAGGGTGCTGAAAGATTTAGCTTTTTCATCACCTTGGACAGTGACGGGCATCGACAAGCCTCATCTCTATGATGCCGGCTGCGCGAAAATCACGCAGCCGCGCATCAGACACGCATGACACACGCAGCTGTCAAATGGTTTTTGCGCTCGCAAAACGCTGCGTTGTTTGCGTGCGCAAAAACGCAACGTTCGTGTGAATCTGCCCTTAGACTGTGTAAGGGCACACCCTATTCTCAAGGTGAATGGTAATGCCTAGTTGTCTAATTATTCATACATTTCCAGGACGAATACCAGGGGGATGAAGCAATGTAGACTTCTAAGAAAATATCCTCCAGAATTGTTTTTTCATCGAGAATACACATTTTTACTACAAAATAAATGTCCAGAGAGCCAATAGGTTTTCTTTAAATTGCATTTCCCCCAAGATTTAACTTTACAAGGAACACGTAGCCATTATTAGCACCATTACGAAATCCATAGGGACTATTCCATAGATTGTGAATAGTACATAAATCTGACATAAATTATTTCCATTATTCCCCCTCTCCCCCACTACTCTGCTTGTGTAAGTGTCCACTGTAGTTCTGAAATTCTATTTGTGGACCTGGATCAAGATGAACAATGCTTTAGGGCCCAAGCTACAGGGCATGGAATTAAATGAAGGACACTTGAATGGCCAAAAAACAAATCTATGGTTTGGTCCTGATCTCTTTGGACTGCACATGTGAAGCCTTTAAAATGGCTGTTAAGGATCTGCCAGGCACAGCTTCTGTATCCACGCCCATAGGTAATCAGTCTGCACCTGCTTCTATGTCTGTGAGACTGACTCCATCTTCCACCACTCAGGATGGCAGGCTTAGGAGTGGGAGAGCCTATCACAGCCTGGCCAGACGGAGCTAGCTCCCGCCCTCTGTCTATTTATACCTGCCTTTCCTGTTCCTCCTTGCTTGTGATTCTTCCCTGTTGGTTTCCTGGCCCTGCTGCAGCTTCTTGAACTACTTGTCCCTGCTTCATATTGACCCTGGCTTACTGACTACTCTTCTGCTCTGCGTTTGGTACCTCGTACACTCCTGGTTTGACTCGGCTTGTTCACTGCTCTCCTGCTCTGCGTTTGGCACCTCGTACTCTCCTGGTTTGACTCGGCTCGTTTACTACTGTTGTTGCTCACGGTGTTGCCGTGGGCAACTGCCCCGTTTCCCTTTGTTCTGTGTTTCCTTGTCTGGTTGTTGTCGTGCATATACTGAGTGTAGGGACCGTCACCCAGTTGTACCCCGTCGCCTAGGGCGGGTCGTTGCAAGTAGGCGGGTAGATTAGGGCTCACTTGTCTGTTTCCCTATCCCTGTCATTACATAATCACAAGCCCATATACCTACTCTACCCTGGTCCCTCACACCACTATGGACCCCCTTGAGACCCTGGTCCAGCAAATGCAGGGTCTCTCCCTACAGGTCCAGGCCCTGGCTCAGAGGGTCAACCAGCCTGATGCTACCATGGTAGTGCCCCTCACCTCACCTCTTGAACCCCACCTCAAGTTGCCTGACTGGTTCTCAGGGGACCGGAAGACTTTTCTCTCCTTTCGGGAGACTTGTAGGCTCTATTTTCGTTTAAAGCCCCACTCCTCAGGTTCTGAGAGCCAGCGGGTGGGTATAATTATGTCCCGGCTCCAGGAAGGGCCCCAAGAATGGGCCTTCTCCTTGGCTCCTGATGCGCCTAAACTTTTCTCTGTTGATCTTTTCTTTTCTGCTCTCGGACTCATTTATGACGAGACTGACAGGACTGCCTTTGCCGAGAGTCAGCTGGTGACCTTACGTCAGGGTAAGAGACCTGTTGAGGAGTATTGCTCTTATTTTAGGAAGTGGTGCGTAGCTTCTCAGTGGAATGACCCTGCCTTAAGGTGCCAGTTTAGGTTGGGTCTGTCGAACTCCCTGAAAGACCTGCTAGTTAGCTATCCCTCTTCTGACTCCCTAGATCAGGTTATGGCTTTAGCGGTACGACTTGACCGACGTCTCAGGGAACGACAACGTGAACGTTTATGTGTTTTCTCCTCTGACTCCCCCATGATGCCTCCCGAGGTTCCGTTGCTTCGTTCTTCCACGGAAGACTCGGAGGTACCTATGCAACTCGGGGCCTCCGTGTCCCCCCAACAATGTAGAGAGTTCCGCAGGAAGAATGGTCTCTGCTTTTATTGTGGGGATGACAAGCATCAAGTGAACACCTGTCCTAGGCGTAAGAATAAGCAGCCGGAAAAATTCCGCGCCTAAGTGATCATCGGGGAGGTCACTTGGGCGCACAGGTATTTCCCGTAAATATGAAATGTAATAAAATCTTGCTTCCCTTTCAGGTCTCTTTTGGTGGTAGGTCTGCTACCGGCAGTGCCTTGGTGGATTCAGGGTCGTCTGCTAATATCATGTCTGTGGAATTTGCTATGTCTCTAGCTATGCCTTTGATTGATTTGCCTAAACCTGTCCCGGTAGTGGGTATCGACTCCACTCCTCTTGCTAATGGTTATTTTACACAGCATACCCCTGTTTTTGAACTCCTTGTTGGCTCCATGCATTTGGAGCAGTGCTCTGTACTGTTGATGCAGGGATTATCGTCCGATTTGGTTTTAGGCCTTCCCTGGTTGCAGTCGCATAATCCCACGTTTGACTGGAATACTGGGGATCTTACCAAATGGGGTAATGAATGCTTGACGTCATGTTTTTCTGTTAATTCTATTTCTCCACCTGAGGAGGTGAACACGCTACCTGAGTTTGTTCAGGACTTCGCTGATGTTTTCTCTAAGGAGGCTTCCGAAGTGTTACCTCCTCATAGGGAATACGATGGCGCTATCGATTTGGTACCAGGAGCTAAGCTCCCTAAGGATAGGATATTTAATCTCTCTTGTCCCGAACGTGAAGCCATGAGAGAGTATATCCAGGAATGCCTGGCCAAGGGTTACATTCGCCCCTCTACTTCTCCGGTAGGTGCTGGCTTCTTCTTCGTAGGGAAGAAGGATGGTGGTCTTAGGCCATGCATTGACTACCGTAACTTGAATAAGGTCACTGTAAGGAACCAGTATCCCCTTCCTTTGATTCCTGATCTCTTTAATCAGGTTCAGGGGGCCCAATGGTTCTCTAAGTTTGATCTACGGGGGGTGTATAACCTTATCCGCATCAAAGAGGGGGATTAGTGGAAGACTGCGTTTAACACGCCCGAAGGTCATTTCGAATACCTCGTCATGCCCTTTGGGTTGTGTAATGCTCCCGCGGTCTTCCAGAATTTCATAAATGAGATTTTAAGAGATTACCTGGGAGTATTTCTTGTAGTGTACCTTGATGACATACTTGTGTTTTCCAAGGGCTGGTCCTCCCACATTGAGCATGTCAGGAAGGTGCTCCAGGTCCTTCGGGAAAACAAACTGTTTGCGAAGACCGAAAAATGTGTGTTTGGGGTGCAGGAGATACCATTTTTGGGTCAAATCCTCACTCCTCATGAATTCCGCATGGACCCCGCCAAGGTCCAGGCTGTGGCGGAATGGGTCCAACCTGCCTCCTTGAAGGCGTTACAGTGCTTCTTGGGGTTCGCTAATTATTACAGGAGATTTATTGCTAACTTCTCGGTCATCGCTAAGCCTCTTACGGACCTCACTCGCAAGGGTGCTGATCTCCTCCACTGGCCTCCTGAGGCTGTCCAGGCTTTTGAGGCCCTTAAGAAGTGCTTTATCTCGGCCCCGGTGTTGGTTCAGCCCAACCAAATGGAGCCATTTATCGTGGAGGTTGACGCGTCCGAGGTGAGAGTGGGGGCTGTCTTGTCCCAGGGTAACAGATCCCTCACCCATCTCCGTCCCTGTGCCTACTTCTCCAGGAAGTTTTCGCCCACTGAGAGTAACTATGATATTGGCAACCGCAAACTCTTAGCCATTAAATCGGCATTTGAAGAGTGGCGCCACTTCCTGGAGGGGGCTAGGCACCAGGTAACGGTCCTTACCGACCACAAGAATCTGGTTTTCCTAGAATCGGCCCGGAGGCTAAACCCGAGACAAGTCGATGGGCGTTATTTTTTACCAGATTCAATGTTTTGGTTACCTATAGGGCTGGGTCTAAAAATATTAAGGCTGATGCACTGTCGCGTAGCTTCATGGCCAGCCCTCCTTCAGAGGAAGATCCTGCTTGTATTTTGCCTCCAGGTATAATCATTTCCTCTATTGATTCTGATTTAGTCTCTGAAATTGCTGCTGATCAAGGTTCAGCTCCCGGGAACTATCCTGAGAACAAGCTGTTTGTTCCCCTGCAATTCCGGCTAAGGGTACTTAGGGAAAATCATGACTCTGCACTATCTGGTCATCCAGGCATCCTCGGTACCAAGCACCTCATTGCCAGAAACTATTGGTGGCCTGGCTTGTCTAAAGACGTTAAGGCCTACGTCGCCGCTTGTGAGGTTTGTGCTAGGTCCAAGACTCCCAGGTCCCAACCAGCGGGCTTACTACGTTCGTTGCCCATTCCCCAGAGACCTTGGACCCATATCTCCATGGATTTTATCACCGATTTGCCTCCATCTCAAGGCAAGTCGGTGGTGTGGGTTGTAGTAGACCGCTTCAGTACGATGTGCCACTTTGTGCCCCTCAAAAAACTACCCAATGCTAAGACGTTAGCTACCTTGTTTGTCAAACACATCCTGCGTCTCCATGGGGTCCCTGTCAATATTGTTTCTGACAGAGGGGTACAATTTATTTCTTTGTTTTGGAGAGCCTTCTGTAAAAAGTTGGAGATTGATCTGTCATTCTCCTCTGCCTTCCATCCTGAAACTAATGGCCAAACCGAAAGGACTAATCAGTCTCTAAAACAATATTTAAGGTGTTTTATCTCTGACTGTCGATATGATTGGGTCTCATTCATTCCCCTTGCCGAATTTTCCCTTAATAATCGGGTCAGTAACTCGTCAGGGGTCTCCCCCTTTTTCTGTAATTTTGGGTTTAATCCACGGTTCTCCTCCGTTTCACCTGGTAGTTCCAACAATCCCGAGGTAGAGGTCGTTCATCGGGAACTGTGCACAGTCTGGGCCCAGGTTCAGAAGAACCTAGAGGCGTCCCAGAGCATACAAAAAACTCAGGCAGATAGAAGACGTTCTGCTAACCCCTTGTTTATGGTCGGGGATCTGGTGTGGTTATCGTCAAAGAACTTGCGCCTTAAAGTCCCGTCCAAGAAGTTTGCTTCCCGGTTTATAGGGCCGTACAAGGTAATTGAAGTCCTCAATCCTGTCTCCTTCCGACTGGAGTTGCCCCCATCTTTTCGAGTACATGACGTGTTTCATGCCTGCCTCCTTAAACGCTGCTCCCCGTCCTTGGCTCCCTCGAGGAAACCTCCTGTCCCCGTTCTCACCCCTGAGGGGGTAGAATTAGAGGTGGCCAAGATTGTGGACAGCAAGATGGTCCAAGGCTCCCTCCAGTACCTGGTCCATTGGAGAGGATACGGGCCTGAGGAGAGGACTTGGGTACCCGCCCGGGATGTTCACGCTGGGGTATTGGTCAGGAGGTTCCACCTTCGTTTCCCCAATAAACCAGGTCCATCTAGAAAGGGTCCGGTGGCCCCTCATAAAAGGGGGGGTACTGTTAAGGATCTGCCAGGCACAGCTTCTGTATCCACGCCCATAGGTAATCAGTCTGCACCTGCTTCTATGTCTGTGAGACTGACTCCATCTTCCACCACTCAGGATGGCAGGCTTAGGAGTGGGAGAGCCTATCACAGCCTGGCCAGACGGAGCTAGCTCCCGCCCTCTGTCTATTTATACCTGCCTTTCCTGTTCCTCCTTGCTTGTGATTCTTCCCTGTTGGTTTCCTGGCCCTGCTGCAGCTTCTTGAACTACTTGTCCCTGCTTCGTATTGACCCTGGCTTACTGACTACTCTTCTGCTCTGCGTTTGGTACCTCGTACACTCCTGGTTTGACTCGGCTTGTTCACTGCTCTCCTGCTCTGCGTTTGGCACCCCATACTCTCCTGGTTTGACTCGGCTCGTTTACTACTCTTGTTGCTCACGGTGTTGCCGTGGGCAACTGCCCCGTTTCCCTTTGTTCTGTGTTTCCTTGTCTGGTTGTTGTCGTGCACTTACTGAGTGTAGGGACCGTCACCCAGTTGTACCCCGTCGCCTAGGGCGGGTCGTTGCAAGTAGGCAGGGACTGAGTGGCGGGTAGATTAGGGCTCACTTGTCTGTTTCCCTATCCCTGTCATTACAATGGCTTCCTATTTCAGAGCTGTATTGCCCTCATATAAGAGTATAGAGGCTGAAATACTTTAACCCGTTAGTGACCGCCCCATAGTGTTTTTACGTCGGTCACTAATGTTCTTTATTCCGATGCAATAGACTTTTTACGTCACTGCTTCGGAATAAATAAACAGAGCAGGGAGCTGTCAAATCTCCCTGCTCTCGGCTTCCAGAGGTAGCTGAGGGTGTCCCTGTTCGAACGTGTGAGATCGAAATTAGTATCAATCTCACCCGTTTAACCCTTCAGATGCGGTGCTCAATAGCGTGCACCGCATCTGAGTGGTTTTGGAGAGAGGGAGGGAGCTCCCTCTCATCCCACTGACACCCGGCGATAAGATCGCCGAGTGTCTGTGTCTCCGATGGCAGCCGGGGGCCTAATAAAGGCCCCCAGGTCTGCCTGTAGTGAATGCCTGCTAGGTTATGCCTCTGTAAAAAAGTAAATAAAGTAAAAAAGTTACACATATTTAGTATCACCGCGTCCGTAACGACCCCAACTATAAACTTATTACATCATTTAACCTGCACGGTGAACGTCGTAAAAAATAAAATAAAAAACAATGCAAAAATTGCTGTTTTCTTTGAATCCAGCCTTAAAGCGGCTCTGTCACAGATTATAAGTGCCCTATCTCCTACATAATCTGATCGGCACTGTAATGTAGATAACAGCAGTGGTTTTTATTTTGAAAAACGATCATTTTTTAGGAAGTTATGAGCTAGTTCAGATTTATGCTAATGAGTTTCTCAATGGACAACTGGGCATGTTTTTACTTTTTACCAACTGGGTCTTGTACAGAGGAGTGTATGAGACTGACCAATCAGTGACCAATCAGTGACTAATCAGCCTCATACACTTCTCTTTGTTCCAGCCCAGCATGATCCACAGCACAGCGTGATTGTGCAGTGAAAGAAGCTGGGCTGGAACAATGGGAAGTGTATGACACTGATTAGTCACTGATTGGTCACTGATTGGTCAGCCTCATACACTCCTCTGTACAACACCCAGTTGGTAGAAAGTAAAAACACGCCCAGTTGTCCATTGAGAAACTCATTAGCATAAATCTGAACTAGCTCATAACTTGCTAAAAAATGATCGTTTTTTAAAATAAAAACCACTGCTGTTATCTACATTACAGCGCCGATCAGATTATGTAGGAGACAGGGCATTTATAATCTGGTGACAGAGCCTCTTTAAAAAAATTTGATAAAAAGTGATCAAAAAGTCGCATCTGCTCCAAAATGGTACCGATAAAAACTACAAGTCGTCCCGCAACAAAAAAAAAACCTCCTACAATTGCATCGGCGAAAAAATAAAAACGTTACGGCTCTTCAAATATGGAGACACAAAAACAAATAATTTTGAAAAAAAAGTGTTTTTACTGTGTAACACTAGTAAAACATACAAAAACTATACAAATTTGGTATTGTTGCAATCGCAACAACCCACTGAATAAAGGTATTGTGTTATTTATACCACACGGTAAACGGCATAAATTTAAAACGCGAAAAAGTGTGGCCAAATTGATTTTTTTTTCTATTCCCCCCTAAAAAAAAGTTAATAAAAGTTAATCAATAAATTCTATGTACCCCAAAATGGTGCTATTAAAAAGTACAACTTGTCCCGCAAAAAACAAGACCTTATACAGCTATGTTGACGCAAAAATAAAAAGGTTATAGCTCTTAGAATGAGACGATGGAAAAACTTAAAAAATGGCTTGGTCATTAGGGTTTAAAATAGGCTGGTCATTAAGGGGTTAATGTAAATCCCTATATCCTCCATTGTTGAGGAGAAAAATTTGCTGTTGGCGAAACCAGTTTTCAGAGATTTGCTCATCTCTAGTTGAGGTTTACTCGTATAATTCCTTAAAGCATATGAAGATACCCACTTTTTGACACTGATGTATCTACATTAGATAAGCTTAAAAGGTTTGTTTCAAGAAGTCAAGTATTTTTTAAAAAAAAGCTGGCCCGTCGATCAGTTGTTATCACCAGGGGAAGCTGCGTCTAGGCATACATTTTCCCTATAGCGGCCACTGCAGGAGAAAAGTAGCATTACCTGCTGGTTATTTAAATGAGCAAAACGGTTCTCTATTCTGGCACATTGAGAGGGGTCCCGAGGGCATATGGATAGGGGTTGTTGTTGTGAGACAACCCCTTTAAATTGAGCTGCTTTACTGAGAAAAACACAGTCCATGTAGCGATCTTTTTGGCCTGCGTGAAATATCTTTCATATTGCCGCCTTGGTTTACTGTTGATGTGCCAGTCACTGATATAATATTCTCCATCCTCAAAGCATGTCTAGGAGTAATGTATGAAGTCTTCGGTTGGGTGTTCCCTACTTTTCTTTGGCATGTGTGTTTCATTTAAGGCCATGTTAAAACACAAAGACACCACAATGGCTTGTAAAATGATTCTATGTTTATGTGTGCATGTTTAACATAGGCTTGCCACAGTATATTTGCTTTTGGTTGCCAAGAGACCTTTACCCACTATACCACCTGGCTGTCTCTCTCATACTAAGCCCACTTATAAGGCACAGATTAATTTATGTAAATGATGTAATGCAGGACCAAGACATAAACGTAAAAATGTATCTTTACCTTCCTATACATATAAAAGTTATATATTTTCAGATATAAGACTGTCCCCCTTTCTTGTAGCCCATTTTTGGTTTGCTTTGGGGCAGACTTGAGTGGGTTGTACAGGATTAGAAAAACACAGCTGCTTTCTTCCAAGAACAGCACCACACCCGTCCATGGGCTTTGTCTGGTATTGCAACTCAGCTGCATTCAAGTGAATATAACACACACAACCCATGGACAAGTGTGGAGCTGTTTTGGAAAGAAAGCAGCCACTTTTTTTCTAATTCTGTACAACCCCTTTAATAGTAGGATGCCCTGTCTGCATCTCGGTGACACCTAAACAACCTTAGCTAATTTTCCTCTTATGACAATTGTTACTGGCTTTGTTACCGAGTCCACCATCCCTGCATCTCTCTGACCTTCAGCTTGACCTCTGGCTCACTCCGACTTTGTCTTCACCTGCTAGTTCTTGTAGTGAAGTTACCACTGATCATAGATCATAGACTATCTTGGGGACCCCAACCTAGGGTGTGCCCTACAACAAGGACTATCACCATTGTGATGAGAGGGTCTACTACCTGTCCTCTTAACAACTTTAGAGAATGATGGAAACAGCATGGCCTCTATATGTAAAGGTTGTGTACTAATCAAAGGTCCATTGCTGGAAAACATTTTCCTTATTTTAGTTTATTTTTTTATGCAAATCAGGTAATCAAAATAATAGTTTTTCTTTTTTTGTTTTATGTTATGCAAGTAATTTTGATCAGAAGAAATGAATATATTTACACATAGCAGGCAACGAATCGCGGCCAGGAAACTCCTTCTTCTACCCACCTTTTTCCTCCATCCCTATTCATTTCAAATGTGCAATTTAAAATTAGCAATTTAAAGTCTAATATCCATTGGCATACATAGAAGGGAGGGGGCTTATTATGGTACTTAGGTTTTGCCACACAAGGGCCTTTTGTTTTCATGCGCTAGGGCCATTTCCCTACCGCTTTTTTTTTTTTTTTTTTTTAAATGCCGTTGGAGATGGGAGTCCTGCATGGGTTCTTCCAATCCAGTAACAAAGGGGATAAAATGAACCAAGGCTGGGCCTCCTCTCTCAAAGGATCCCTTAGCAGCTGCTTCTATGGTGTATACTGTCATGGCTCGGAGAGTATGTGGACCCACTAGGCCGCTCCGCCATAGCGGAGTAGCAGCTGGACAAACTACAGTCAATAAAAGTCTTTAGAACTAGAGTGACTGTTTAGAATTTCTGACAGGCACGTGGCATAGCAGTCTTCTTAGCACAGATGACACTTGGCGTTGCAGATGACACTTGGCGTGGCCGATGACACTTGGCGTGGCACAGAGGATGAACTCGATTCCAACACTAGACTTTGCACAGGAACAAACACAATTACTGGATACGGATACAGGAAGCAGGATACGGCAACACTGGGAACAGGATACAACTAAGGGACCATTTGCTAAATGAACATGGGTAGACACAACAATGCTCAGGCAAGGGTGTAAGGGATTGGCTGGGGAACTAAACACAGGTGCGCGCACAGGCCCTTTAAGACCGGAAGTGAGCGCACGCGCGCACCCTACAGGACACAGAGGGGATCTGCAGCTGCGTGTTCCGGCGTCTCTGGGGAGGGAGACACCGGCATGAAGAAAGTGTCCTGCGGTCGCGGCTGCCGGTAAGTAGGGTGTGCCGCGCTCAGCGACTGCGGGCACAACATATACACTTTTGATGCTACCATTGTATGCCACGCTATACAATGTTATATAAGACAGAAGATTCCTTACCTCAAGTCTTCGCTACTTTTAAGAGATCTGCTCACAATGGCATTTTTCGCTATGTTAATACAAAAACATTTAACTCATTAACTTCAACTTCTGATGCCTCATTCGAACAGTTGGCTCAGTTGGCCGTGATCCCGTCTGGTTTCCATTGTTTTTTGTTAACAGAAAAGCATAGCCATTGTCATTAGGATTGGTTATGCTTCCTTTCTTTTATTTGTTTCCATTTGATAAATTTTTTTAACCGATTCTCAAAACTGAACTTTATATTCTTGCTAAGTGGACTGAACTTTGGGATACACCACTAATAGTCATTGACCATTGAGTATGAATCATTGATCACAACCCTGTGGATATGGTCTTTGGGACGGTTTTCAGCAGCAGACCATTTTGAATAAATTAGTCTTGTATTTACGCGCAATACTATAACTATAGTGGAATACAATGGAATCTAGTTGGTATTCTGAACAATTCCTTAGCGGATCTCAGAGCCTTTATATTTCTTTATCTGTGTCTCTAGATCAATTTGAAATATAAATGTTCAATTAGGCTTTGCTTGCTCTAAGTAAATGAAATACTTTGTCTTTTTCACAAAAAAATATTAAAGTTCATAACAGGGCATTCAATTCAAATGAAAATCGTACATAGAATAATAAACACATTGACCATGTGTTTATAGTCACATTTAATATGTTTGGCTACTTTAGTGCAGCGATACATGGTCTAGTGACTGCTAGAATCAATTGATTGCTTTGATAAGTGCTGTATTACCAGTCATGTAAATTTTTTATTTTTTTTTATTTTTTTATTTTGCTTAGTGGTTTGTAAGTTAATCCAAATATTTTTTTCCCTTAACGCGTGCCATATGTTTTCATATTGTGCTTTTCCCCCATTCCCTTGATACTTAATCTCTTGCACATGACCGGCATACTTTCATAACTATTTTTAAAATGAAAGTCGGTGTACTTTATGTCGCTGCCAATCTGTATATGAGGAGTAGTTAGTGAAAGGCTTCTAGTGACTGAACTGGGAAGGTAGGAAAAAATTGGGCCAAATTCGATTTTCTCTGTATTCTTCATCCAAGACACAACTTTCAAGCTCATCATTTTTTTTAGTCACTTCATTCTAAGAAAGCAAAACATTAAACATTAACAACAAAAAAAATATATATATATTTTTTTTTGGTATCTAAGCTGTAAATGATCAAAAGAAATGTTCACAATATGAGCTGAATGCTTCATGGAAAGCCTTGGGAAACAGTTCACAAACTTTTTGGAAACTGAGATAACAGGAAATGCTAAAAGACATTAAATATAACATAGAACGCAAAGCTACAATAAACAATGGGAAGGGGAGGCACGTGTGTAGAGAAGAGGTTGTATGTGATCTTGAGAAGTTCCATACAGAGTTAGAAAATGTCTCCACCATGGAACATCAATATTTCTCAAGTCCTGCCACCTACAAAATGAACTATGGAAAGACTATGGAAAGACTCCAACATCTTCTCCAGCCCAAGAATTCTTCAAGACTATTAATACATTTTAAAATACAAGATATGCCGCAAGTCAATGATATGTAGAGGTCCCACCTATGAGGAGAATGTAGGTACCCTGACCCACATTTTGCAATCCAAAGAGGTAGACAAAGGCTGCATATAGCAGGAGACAATGTGCAGAGCTGGATATTCAACTATTGTTATAACTCTCATACCTTACAGAGGAGTGGTACGCGCACACATTTATGGCAGCTCTCCCCTTTTTGTACTCTTGTACATAGCCGCTACTTTGAAATGTAAATGGCCATTCATATGGGCAGCTACCCATAATCAAAGTCAAATCTAGCCCAGTGAAAATGGGGATCTGTTCTCCATAGAGATGCAGGACTTAGAGGTGGGACCCCACCAACCAGATAGTTATGGCATTGAATATGCCATAAATGTCTTCAGACAGAATACTTAATAAAGCTGCTTGCCCCTCTTACAATGTTTTCAGTAAGTTATGTTCTGGCAACTAAGTGAAGAAAGGAACAGTATATATATATATACACACATCCATCCCTTCTAGTAGGTTTACATTAGACAAGCCATGAGTCAGGAATACATTAAGGCTGTTGGCAAGGAAACTAATCCTACAGGTAGTACCAAAAACACTTGCTGACCCGTAGATTAAGTTTTTTATTTTCCTACCTTATCGGTAAAAACACCTACAGTGGAACCTCTCCACCTGTTTTAGAAGACCACCCTCTATCTAGACCAGACTTTCTGTGACAGATTTTTCATCATATACTATGTATACTATGTCTATGGATCCACCTACTAAAAAAAATGTTGAGCCTGGTAATAGACATACTTTTCTGTTTGATCAATTTAAAGTTTAATTTTAGTAAAAACACATATAAATCGTTTTGTTTCTTTTTGGTTATATTTACTTTTTCAACCATTATGAAATAATAAAACCGCAAAATCACATAAGAATTAATCATTTGATAACAAAATACTGATCTAATATAAGTGAACATGTAATTTATACTTATTTTGCAATGTTATAATATATATGATATATATATATTATTATTTTTTACAATATACAGCTGTGTTCTTTCACAGGTCCCAGAGTTTTCCCCATGCTTATGGCCTTTTGTTCTTAAAATACTCTAACTCTGAAATGTGCTCTCATAGTGAACTTTGCCAGACTTTTTATTATTTAAAATGAACTTTAGTTCACACCTCTCTCCTTCAAGACCAAGAAATTCAATTTAAAAGTAGTATATCCTTTAGTAACTGTTATAGTCTTTATAATGTTTGATCTATATCTTCAAGAATGAGATGAGAAAATGATATATAAGGCAGTAGCCCATAAACAAAGGGATATTTTTTTATATTTGTAAAATGTTGACTTGGTTCTGATACTGTTATATCTGACAATTGTTGTTTTGTAGAAGGAAACGGAGGAGACATTAAGTAACAGAAGTTTCATGCTACTCTGAAGAGAATATATCGGTCTGGATGGATCTCCATAAATAAGGATATAATCAGACAGCGTTCAATTTAAAGGTAGTATTACATGTTAGCTTTAAAAAAAATGGCCAACCATGTATTTACTAGCTGTAGCGTGTCCACAAGAGCGGTTCTCCACTTTCCTTTATTGGAGGAGGGTCCCACGCATTGGACGCTCCTCTATAATGTCTATATGCCCTTATAGATACTATACTTTTTAGATTTTACTTTACAGTAAAACAATGTCATCTTAAAGGAATTGTCCATGTGAACCATGGGTTATTATGAGAGGCTATCAATTGGAACAAAGGTTTCACATAAGACTAAAGTTGGCCATATACATTCAATAAATGTCCATTGGATGATGGTTTTGATAACAACTATCTCAATGAAATCCCCAACTAAAATTCATGTTCCACCAGGCCTTGTTTTTCAGTGTGTGTGTGTGTGTGTGTGTGTTTGGGGGGGCGGTAATTAAACCGGTGCCAGGCACCACTGATGCCGCTTGTCTTTATGGGAAATGATGGCGCTGATAGATAAATATCTAATCATTCTATCCGTTGGATTCTTGTTTCCCCTGAAAACAGAGGTCTGGAATTGCAAGGACACCCCCATGGTCATTAGATTTTTGGTAGATCCCAGCAGCATTGCTAGACCTGGGTACTAGAAGCACGTGTCCCGGATGGCAATTGCCACTTTTAATTTAGGCCATTGTGTATAATACATTGGATACCATTGAAGGTTATATATGTTATCTATATTATGTACTCTGGCTAAAAATTACATATTATTATGTAATAATTGGTATATTAAAGGAGTTTTCCAGGCCAAAATGACACAAGCCCAATCACCTTGCCCAATCACCTAGGCCATCCAAAAGAAGTCACTTTTCAATTTACTTACTGTCCCGAATTTCCAGATCGTGCCGCGGGTCATGTGAGGCCGGCCCCCTTTGGTTTTCCTGGCTTCCACTGACATCTCATCCGTTCCAGCTCAATGTACGGATCGGCATAGATGACATCACATACAAGGCTGGCAGAAATTGCCCAGAGTTACATTGAGCATGTGCGGTTGGAAAACACCACACATGCTCATTCCAATGTTTCCAGTGGGCCTGTGTGAAGATTTTCTCCAAGTAAAAGTGGAGGGTGGATATCGCGCAGGAGGAGTACGAAGTGAAGCAAGATGGCGCCAGGAGGTGGACAGGGCTGGCTTACTATCTAGTAGCAGTGGCGTAGCTAAAGCGGTCGCAGCGGTCACATATGCGACCGGGCCCCGAAGCCAGTACTGACAGTACTTACCTGGAGCAAAGCGGAGGTCCTGACGTCACAGCGCTGTGCGCCACGCACAAAATCCCAGCCAGTCAGGAACCTCCGCTGCGGCTGAAGAGGAGGGTAAGATTAATATCCCTGTCTGCTAAAGCTGATGGGTCGGGGTCTGCCTCCCGATACCCCGTCAATCAGCTGTTTTGAAGGGGCCGCAGCGCTTGTACGAGAGCTGCTTCCCCTTCATTCCGGTCACTTTCTCACACTGTGATTCCGTGTCGGCGACTCACAGTCTGAGCAAGTAAGGGAAATTAAGGGAAAGCAGCTCTCATACGAGCGCTGCGACCCCTTCAAAACAGCTGATTGTCGGGGGTCCTGGGAGTCAGACCCCGACCCATCAGCTGTTGATAGCCTATCTTGAGGATAGGCCATCAATGTTTAGGGACTGAACAATCCCTTTAAGCCTACGATGTAGCAGGCTTAGAGGGCCCATGAGACGGGATCACAGATTGTGTGATGCGGTCTGCTGGGCCCTGTATCTAAGCCAATCACATGGTAGGCTTAGATACAGGGCCCATGTGTGATCCTGTCTGATGGGCACTGTGTATAAGCCTACCACACGGTAAGCTTATATACTGGGCCCCAGCAGACAGTAATTTTATACGGTATAAGATTACTGTCTGCTGGGGCCCTGTGTCTAAGCATCTTACATAACCACATGATAAGCTTAGATACAGAGCCCATATGTGATAGTCTGTTGGACCCTGTATCTAAGCCTACCACATGGTAGGCTTAGATACAAGGCTCCAGCAGACATTAATCTTATACTGTATAAGATTACTGTCTGCTGGACCCTGTATCCAAGCCTACTTTGTGGTTGGCTTAGATACAGGGTCCAACAGACAGTATTACACATGGGCCCTGTATCTAAGCCTACCACATATGTTACTAATTGTTTTTTTTGTGATTGTGTATTTTTACAGGTTCGGTTGTTGGACTACGTCGGATTCGAGGACTACTTCGATTACAGCTTTTTCTATTATCAATAAAATGGTTAATGAGGGTTGTGTGTGTTTTTTTTTATTTCAATAAAATATTTTTTCTATGTCTTTGTGGTTTTTTAAACTTTATTACTACAGCCTTAGTTATGGCCGCCGGCTGATTGACAGCATGCATTAAGGCTGGGCTTAGTGTTATCTGGTACAGAGGCTAACACTAAGGGTATGTTCACACTGCCTATTTTTGGACGCTTACCAGGCCATAAACGCCCGAAAAACAGCCGAAAAATCGAAAGCAGAACAGAGCGTAAAAAAACGGCTGCGAAAAAGAAGTGCAGGACATTTCTTGGGACGTTTTTGGAGCCATTTTCCATAGACTCTATTGAAAAATGCTCCAAAAACGGCTGTAAAAACGCAGCGAAAAACGCTGCGAAAATCGCGAGTGGCACAAAAAACGTCTGAAAATCAGCATCTGTTTTCTTTTGAAAACAGCTCCGTATTTTGAGACGTTTTTGACTCTGCGTGTGAACATACCTTCACACCCATTATTACCCCATACCCATTGCCACCAGGGGTACAGGGAAGAGTTGGGTACCAACCAGCACTTGACCATCTGTAGGAATGGTCTTATACTGGAGCGGCCGCGGGCCGGTATTGTCAGGATGGGAAAGGCCAGAAACAGAACCCCCCCCTCCCCCCGTTAATGTTAGTCTGCTGCTGCTTTATTGTATCTGGCTGGTTATGAAAAACCTACGTCATTTAAAAAAAAAAAATTGGAAAGAATGATGTGGGGTCCCCCCAATTTTCATAACCAGCCAGATACAACATAGCAATAGCAGGCTAGCATTACCAGGTTGGGAAGGGCCACTGTTTTTGGCCTTCCCCAACCTAATACTACCAGCCTGCGGCCACCCCAGTACCTGTCCATCACTATAGATGGTCGGGTATTGGTTCGTACCCGGCTCTTCCCAGTACCCCTGGTGCCGGTGGGTACCGTGTTAATAATGGGGGTTAGTGTTAGCCTCTTTATGTCTAACATTAAGCCTCGCCTTAGTAATGGACGCTGTCAATCAGCCAGCAGCTATTACTAAGGTGGTAATAATAAAGTTTAGAAAAATACAAGGACATGGAAAAAATATTTGACTGAAATAAAAAAAAAAAACAACCCTCATTAACCATTTTATTGAGAATAAAAAAAATGCTGTCATTGAAGCAGTCCTCGAATCAAACGTAGTCCAACGACCGAACCTGTAAAAAAACAAAAACACACAAAAATAATTAGCAAAACAAGTATTATTCTTACCTTTCCTGAGTCCAGCGCTGGGGCCGCAATGTCAGCGAGCTGGGCCCTCTATCTAATCCAATCATGTGTGATACTGTCTGCTGAGCCACTGTACCTAATCCAATCATGTGTGATACTGTCTGCTGAGCCACTGTATCTAATCCTATCAATAGTTTATAGCGTCATAGTGCTATAGATATGATGTCTCCTATACACACAAATACAGACACACATTTTCTTGTGGGGGACATATGTAGTGGGGTTATTTCCCCTGACGTTTCAAGACCTTAGTGACGCCCCCGGCTGCTAGTGCTGCATTGTTGGGTCACTTAGGAGACCCAGCGATGCAACTAAAAGCTGCGGGCTGTCGGCCATGAGAAGTTTGCGGGGGGCAGACCCAATTAGAACTTTTGCATTGGGGCCCATGAGCCTTTAGCTACGTCCCTGTCTAGTAGGGAGGTGTACTGGGTGCACAGTATACGGATCTGGCTGAGTTACAAACACTAGGTTATTTGGGAAGACTGGAAATGCCGTGGGCCGGAAGTAAACAAACGGGTGTGCACGTCAAAGGACCTCCAATCGTTTAGAAATAGCAGCAAAATTGTAAAAAGGTACCTGGAGGTATTTATTGTATTGTATGTGATCTGGCTACAGCGTTAAAAGGACTGAGCAAAAGTATCAGAAAACCCCTTTAAGGTCTACAAGCTGATATGATGTGTTGTAAAATACTTGTATTTGGGGTGTAGTTCACAATGACCCTTAAATGTACCATATATTTATAGATGCTCATTATAAGAAAGAATACATGTATCTTTTATCACCTGCTTATAGGCAATTATGATATTATAAGCCATAATGAACATGTTATACAGACTACAAAATAAAAGACATTTGATGTTAAAATGTGAACGTGTTATACTAAAAAGATACGCTTTACTACCGCAATAAGGGATTATACATTTATTAGGGATTCATCTATCATTCAAAAGAATATTGTCTATAGAGTATGAGTGTAATGACTGGCAGGTATGTGGACCAACTGGGCCACTCCGCCGTGACGGAGCAGCTGCTGATCAACAAAGTCTATGGCAGTCAGTGAGGTGAAAGTACCTGGATAGTCAGAGGTGGGTTTGTGCCAGACAATCAGAGGAAGCAGGCTTGTGCAGGACAATAGAACTTGGCTAGGACACTGGACAGGAGTGGTGCCGTCATCTTGGACACTGGACTTGGCTAGGACACCAGACAGAAGTAGTGCAGTCGTCACGGACACTTGACTTGGCACGAGAACCAGTCAGAGATACTGGTTCCGGGATACGGGTTTCAGGATACAGGATACAGCTAGGAACCATTTGCAAGGCAAACACTAGGAAGACACAACATTGCCCGGGCACTGGGGCAGAGTGCAGGTCAAACTATATAGCTCAAGGTGTACAGGGATAAGCTGGGGAAACGTTTAGTGGTGCGCACGCTGGCCCTTTAAGAGACCACCAGAGCATGCGCGCCCTACGAAAGCTAGGAGCAGGAAGCAGAATGCCTCGGTGTCCCCGGGGAGGAGGAGGATGGAGACGTTGGCAGTGAGTATAGCTAAGCTGACGACCGGCGAGGGAGGGGAGATGCCAGTGGTCAGCGGCTGTAGGCACTACAATGAGCCAGCATGAAACTGAAATATACTTGAATGAAGAGATAAACCCAAAGCTTTCAATCAAAGCCTTATGTAGGGAGGATGTTGTCAATTCCATAACAATTATTATAATAATCAGAAGAGATATTTAGAAATATTTGACAGAGCAATGTCATATTAAAATATACAATTACCATAAACTTGTCTGGTTATTTGTCACATTGCTATGGTTATCTTATGCCATTGTCTCTTCTGCTACCACAATATGTAACGGATATTTTTGAGTATTATTGTAAATCCAGCATTTTTGTCAAAGACGTCCAATTGTCACATTCATACGTAAAAAGGGACAATTAGTAAAACTTTACAAAAATCTGTATATGGACAGCAGGGCCTAACTTTCCTGTAGGTGCAAGAGGCCCATGCTTAGGGATGGCTGCTCGTCAGAGTCAGGGCCAGATCATAGTTCACAATGTGGTGGTTGGTGCACGTATCTCCATTCAATACATTTATACAGTACATGTCATGAAGTGACACCCTGACTTCCAGAGTTCTGTCTGTAGACAGCACTTTTGGCCCCTGAGTGTTCCTTTGGGGGTGCATTTAGTGGGTGGTTAGGGACAATAGCAGCTATGTACCCACTCAACTTTCACAAGGCAACATACATATACTGTAATCTAGAGTATTATTCATACATCCTGAAAGAGCAGAATTAGTAGGAGCTACGTAATTCAACCACTAGTCCACAATTTTAGGACTACACAAATTATCCATGTGTGCTTATGAACAGAACTATTTATGTTTATGTTTATAGGGTGTTGGAGATGTAATTTTCACACATAGAGCTCCTAATCTTCCCGTTCACATAGACATAGTGTTAAAGAGGACCTGTAACCTTTCCTGACATGTCTATTTTAGTAAATACTTGTATTCCTCGTGAAATAACATTTCTGGAACATATTTTCTTAGAACTTTACGTTGTACAATTCCTCTGTTATTCCTCCTAGAAAGTTCTAAACAAATTGACAACTGGGTGTTACCAGTTGGGGGTGTGTCTCGGCACAGTCTAACACTGTCCAATCAAAGTAGGACTGTGTAGGGACACACCCCTTGACAAGGGGAATGGTAACACCCAGTTGTCAATTTAATCAAGGATGAATAACAGAGGAACGGCACAATGCAGAGTTCTAAGAAAATATGATCCTGAATTGTGATTTCATGGGGAATGCACATATTTGGTGACAGGTCCTCTTTAACGCCTTCACAACATACAGCTATATACGCTTCAACTGTGCAGTTGTCACGTATGTAGACGTTTGCAGTGTGCATCAGGGTTTAATGAATGCAGAGCTACTTTAGCGTGAGCAGCTCTGCACTAATCTATGTGTTGGCTCTCCGTACAAGTGCTGACAGCTCTTTGACTTAGTTTCATAAGACAAACATGTGTTTTTTTTAATGAAACTAACCTTACAAGTGCAGCGCTACTCACAATGAAGCAGTGTGCACATTTCTCTCTCTCCCTGCTCTCTCCCCATGTTTCCACACCTCCCGCTCCTTCTCCCTCCGTTCGCTTCTGCACAAAGATAACGGAGCCAGTGTGCTTGTTATCTGGGCAGATAAGGAGCTCATGATCACCATGACTGTCTAATAATGGTGATCATAGAAAAGTTTGTTTTAACTCTTAGCCTTCTTCACTCTCACCTCACAGGGGAACCAGCAGGAGAGAGAAGAAGGCTAATTGCTACAGAGCTGCAACAGTATATATAACATAAAATCACATTGTCAAAATGATATATATTTATTTGCATTGTGCACAGAGAAATAAGTATTTGATCCCTTTGGCAAACAAGACTTAATACTTGGTGGCAAAACCCTTGTTGACAAGCACAGCAGTCAGACATTTTTATGTAGTTGATGATGAGGTATGCACACATGTTAGATGGAATTTTGGCCCACTCCTCTTTGCAGATCATCTGTAAATCATTAAGATTTCTAGGCTGTCGCTTGGCAACTCGGATCTTCAGCTCCCTCCATAAGTTTTCGATGGGATTAAGGTCTGGAGACTGGCTAGGCCACTCCATGACCTTAATGTGCTTCTTTTTGAGCCACTCCTTTGTTGCCTTGGCTGTATGTTTCAGGTCATTGTCGTGCTGGAAGACCCAGCCACGAGCCATTTTTAATGTCCTGGTGGAGGGAAGGAGGTTGTCACTCAGGATTTGACGGTACATGGCTCCATCCATTCTCCCATTGATGCGGTGAAGTAGTCCTGTGCCCTTAGCAGAGAAACCCCCCCAAAACATAATGTTTCCACACGCCCCGATGTACGCACATAATAAACGCCCAGTTGTACTTTTACTTTTCAACACGCCCAGTTGTACTTTTGCAAGCCTCATTTGCATAAATACGAAAATGGTCATAACTTGGCCAAAAATGCTCGTTTTTTAAAAATAAAAACGTTACTGTAATCTACATTGCAGCGCCTATCTGCTGCAATAGCAGATAGGGGTTGCAAAATCTGGTGACAGAGCCTCTTTAAGTTTTGCCTTAAGCAAGTGAAATGCAGCTCGATCAAGTTGAGATCTGGTGATTGACTTGGCCATTGCAGAACATTCCACTTATTTGCCTTAAAAAAACTCCTGGGTTGCTTTTGCAGTATGTTTTGGGTCATTGTCTATCAGTCCTGTGAAGCGACTTCCAATCAATCTTGCTGCATTTAGTTGAATCTGAGCAGAAAGTAAATCGCTGAACACTTCAGAATTCATCCGGCTGCTTCTGTCTTCAGTCCCATCATCAATAAACCCTAGTGACCCAGTGCCTTTGGCAGCCATGCATGCCCATGCCATCACACTGCCTCCACCATGTTTTACAGAGGATGTGGTGTGCTTTGGATCATGAGCGGTTCCAAGCCTTGTCTATACTTTCTTCCTCCCATCATTCTGGTACAGGTTGATCTTAGTTTCTTAGTTCCAGAACTGGGCGCCTTCTTTAGATGTTATTTGGCAAAGTCTAATCTGGTCTTTCTATTTTTGAGGCTGATTAATGGTTTGCACCTTGTGGTGAACCCTCTGTATTTGCTCTCATGAAGTCTTCTCTTTATGGTAGACTTAGATACTGATCCACCTACTTCCAGGAGAGTGTTCTTCACTTGGGTAGATGTTGTGAAGGGGTTTTTCTTCACCATGGAAAGGATTCTGCGATCATCCACCACTGTTGTCTTCAGTGGACGTCCAGGCCTTTTGGAGATCACGACATCACCACTGCGCTCTTTCTTTTCAAGAATGTACCAAAACTGTTGATTTGGACACTACTAATATTTGTGCTATCTCTCTGAAGGATTTCTTCTTTTTTTTCAGCCTAACGATGGTCTGTTTTACTTGCATTGAGAGTTTCTTTGACCTCATGTTGTGGGTTCACAGCAACAGCTTCCAAATGCAAATGCCACACCTGGAATCATCTCCAGACCTTTTACCTGCTAAATTGATGATGGATTAACGAGGGTGTAGCCCATGCAGCCCATTAAATAGCTTTGGAGATAATTGTCCATTTACCTTTGGTCACTTGAAAAAGAGGCAGCTACATATTAAAGAGCTGTAATTCCTAAAACGTTCCTCAAATTAGGATGTGAATACCCACAAATTAAAGCTGAGAGTCTGCACTTTAAGCCCATATTGATTATATAACTGTATATTCAATATGTTTTGGTAAACAGCTAAAATGCCAAAACTTGTGTCAATGTCCAAATAATTCTGGACCTAACTGTATGATAGAAAATTAAAACTTTGCCTGGGATGTCCTTTCTTTTTTTTTTTATATGACTGTTATTTTAGCAGAACTCCTTTAAACAACCTACTTTTGTAATTTTGTGGTTTTAATTTTTTTTCTAAAGATCTGTCTAAATGCAGCCTCCCTCAAAAATTGCAAAGTAAAAAGCCTCGCCCTCCTGCGGATGATGTGTACTGATGTATATGTTTAATGCATACATCTGTCACCTCATCAGCAGACTGAAATCATCCGAAAATTGCCCACAATGATCCTCATAAATACTCTCTAATGGTTTATGTTGAGATTTGCAGCAGTTTAAATATTTTGGCCTGAAAAGTCATTATTTTATAGCGCAGAAATGAAGAAAACAGAATATTTCATAAAAGCAATGGAAAGTCATCTGTCAACTTATTTATCGCTTCACTTGAGAATAAACTTTCAAGCCATGTTCACGCTGTATGATAAATTTGGAACATCTTATTAGACATATCAGTTGCTTTTCTTCTCCTTACGCCACCTCATGGCTGCCGTACTTTACACCTCTAGTCACACCCATTTTTCTAGACACCGTTTAAACCTGTTGAGGGTGTCTAAAACATATAATAAATTTGGCGCATGCCATGTAGCGTTCATGTGTATATGTACTCATTTTTTGTTTATGTTCTGTTCATGTTACTGTCTGGGGAATTGCATGGTGGTATTTTTTGGGCACTGGCTGGCAATATTACATAAAGCAGAGTTTACACGGAGTAAATATTTGTTCTAGGGGGCCCTTTCAAAATTTGCTATAGGAAACAGTATTTTCTAATTGCACCTATGGGCATGCCCTATCACAGAGGTCATCAACATTTTGGACGTTGTGAGCCACATTTCCCTTGGAGTGATGGTCATGAAGAACATGGAGAAACAAGTAGCGAAAGAGAAAAAAGTGTTACAAGTGGTATTGCATGTTTTAAGTGGTAATTACAGAAGAAAATATGTATTATACCAACCAAATTGGCATGGCTCAGAGGGTAGGATATGTCTTTAATATAGTCAATTTGGAAATTGTATTGTAGCCAATTCATATGGTCATTACCTTTCGCGAGCCACACAACTAAAGGTCACGAGACACATGTGGCTCCCGAGCCACTGGTTGGGGACCATTGCCCTATTGGATGCTTTATTACAGAGGTAGTCTTACACAGAAGCAATATCTCCATATTGCAGTGCCATAGTTGGACTGTTTATGCTGACCTACCTGTGTACCACTTATAGCTACATCACTGCATGGGGTGGTGGGTGAATGATTTGGATATTGGACTTAATTTTTAGGTTCTCAGTAAAAAAAATGGATTTACCACACGTGAGGAGTCAACTGTTACAACATCTCAGTATTTGCGGGATTTATTGCTAGGCAACTACTATTTATTACATAAAAGATAACTTGTATAAAGTAATAGATTAGGATCAATTCTACGCTATGACATTATTATGACATTTATGTTAGTAATATGAAACTGAAAAAGAAACATTTTATCAATATTAATTCATCTCTGCCCGGCTTTCCAAATAAATATTCATTCAATTTTTCCCAATGCCGCAAATTATTGTTTCTCGTTTTCATTATCTACAAATCTCGAGGGAAGTGCGGTAAATGAAGTTAACTATAACAAAAACAGAGGTCTACAAACAATCCGTACAGCAGGGTATACAGCACAATTTCATATATTCTTCTCTGGAAGGAAATGGATACATTTTGTGCATTGACTATTACTAATGTTATTTTAGCGTTATTCTATTGTTACATGTAATATTCCGAAAAGGCAACAAGCAAACAAAACTTGTATAAACAAAAGTAAATCCTGTTTATTTTATAAGGGGAGCAATCAGATGTTTGACTGTTCCCATCATAAATTGGAAGATGGATGTCTTTGGCATTTACAAGCCATAATCAACATCAGTTATTTCCAGAATCTGTTGACATGTGTTGTGAAATATCCAGCAGTGATATGAATGTCAGCGGGGGATACAAAAGTATACAATGTAAATGATCATCAATTCTACTATGATATACATTAAGAAATGCAGAATTTTCATTTGAATAATCTCTCATTTAAGGAATTGTTAAGGATTAGAAAAATGTCTCTGCTTTTTTTTTTTTTTACCAGAAACAGCGCCACCCTGCGGGCCATGTCTGGTATTGCAGCTCATCTCCATACACATAGATGGGGATGAGTTGCAATAACAGACCATGGACAAGAGTGGCACTGTTTCTGGAGAACAATAAAATCAACCCTTTAAAGAGAACACAATATAGTTCTTCAGCACATGTTGACTGTTCATTTGAGGTTGGAATAAAATTTGGATGTAAATATATGGCAAGCAGCGTAAAATCAGATGGGATACATATATGATTGAGACTTTTAGATAATGCCCAGAATGCCCAATCTCACATAACCCAATAGAATGATTAGTTGTCCCAAGGGCGGACTAGTCGTGATCTGGGCCCCTGGGCATTAAAGGTCATAGACCCCTTACCAACCATTATATCTATGATACACTTGATTTGGCTTAATAAAAATAATTTGAGGAGCATTTATCACTTGCATTTGTTTTATTTTACCGTTTTAAATGACCAAAGAGCTGCAGGCCCCACTGGAACTGCCTTTATTCCAGAATTCCCTGATACCCCGAGTTGTCCCATTACTCAGGCACCCTTGCAAGACAATATTCCTTAGCAAGTTTTCCATAAATCTAGCCAAAGATTGAAATATGATTTGTTTGTTCTGAATACTGACAGCACATAAGAGAGATGTGTGTTGCTTGGGTCCAGCGTGTGAGTGATGTGTGAATGGCGCTTATGAGACCTACATGTGGGTGGTGCATGTGTATCATATGTCATATGTGTGAATGGCGCTTATGAGACCTACATGTGGGTGGTGCATGTGCATCATATGTCATATGTGTGAATGGCGCTTATGAGACCTACATGTGGGTGGTGCATGTGCATCATATGTCGTATATGTGAATGGCGCTTATGAGACCTACATGTGGGTGGTGCATGTGCATCATATGTCGTATGTGTGAATGGTGCTTATGAGACCTACATGTGGGTGGTGCATGTGTATCATATGTCATATGTGTGAATGGCGCTTATGAGACCTACATGTGGGTGGTGCATGTGCATCATATGTCATATGTGTGAATGGCGCTTATGAGACCTACATGTGGGTGGTGCATGTGCATCATATGTCGTATATGTGAATGGCGCTTATGAGACCTACATGTGGGTGGTGCATGTGCATCATATGTCGTATGTGTGAATGGTGCTTATGAGACCTACATGTGGGTGGTGCATGTGCATCATATGTCGTATGTGTGAATGGTGCTTATGAGACCTACATGTGGGTGGTGCATGTGTATCATATGTCATATGTGTGAATGGCGCTTATGAGACCTACATGTGGGTGGTGCATGTGCATCATATGTCATATGTGTGAATGGCGCTTATGAGACCTACATGTGGGTGGTGCATGTGCATCATATGTCCTATGTGTGAATGGCGCTTATGAGACCTACATGTGGGTGGTGCATGTGCATCATATGTCGTATATGTTAATGGCGCTTATGAGACCTACATGTGGTTGGTGCATGTACATCATATGTCGTATGTGTGAATGGCGCTTATGAGATCTACATGTGGGTGGTGCATATGCATCATATGTCGTATGTGTGAACGTCACTTCCAGCATGGGTTACTCTATTTATCTACTATTAAATGATTTATGGATGACCTTTCTGATCTGTCTTCCCAAATGCTTGTACATGGCCCAACACCGGGCGGAAAAATGAGCGGCGATCGTCCGGCTCTCATTAGCTTAATTCACAAGGAAAAACGATGATTAATGTATGGAAAGACTCGATCGATAACACAATAATTTGTCCCCATTCATTTACATCATGTGTACACAGGGGGATGTGCTACTGACTAGAGAACATTTTTTTGGCAACATAAACGATCAGTTCAGCTGATGAACGAGTGTTTGCTCGCTCATCGGCTGATCGTTGCTCTGGGCAATGACTTGAACAAGTGTTTGTATGGACGCCCGTTTGGCTGATCATTGGCCCGTTTAATAGGTCCTTAATTAGACAAATTTACATGGACCCAGTCCCTATCGTTTCTATGTTTTTTTCCTTTTCAAACTCTTGTCTTCTATTTTTTCTTTCCTAATCTTTTTCTGTTGTTTCTTTTTGGTTGTTATATAATTGGTCCTATGTATCAATAAACCAAAATGCTCAACCCAAATTATTTTTTTTACTTTTTAGCTGTAGCTTAAAAATCTCCAACTGGGCCAGCACTTGGCCTTAGCTCTATTATTGCTGTTTCTTTTTAGACTACGTATTCTATTCTTTGTTAGATTACAGGTTTTGATAACTTATTGTTCCTATAAAGTGCTGAGATTTTTTGATATCTTGAGGCCAAGGTACGCCCTCCTGCTATTTGTACATGTCTAATGCTTTCCATTACTTGTTAAATCTTTAAAACCGTAATAAATAAATAAAAAAATAACTATGATTTAGATATGAACTTTACTTTTCATATATTTGAAAGCACTTGAGAATGGGTGGATTGTAGACAGTCATCCCTCCTGATTATACAGATATTTTTTTTATTTATCGAATAAAGGGCCTTCAGATTCTCTTCCAGACAAAAGCTGTAACACTAACAAAGTGATTGGGATATGAGATCAGATTCCACAGCAACTCTGATGAAAGACATATTACATGTCGACTCAAGTGACTTGCATTGACTTCAGTTTCACTGCAATGTCAACTTGAGTTTATTTACATTTCTACGTGAAGAAAGTCCACGTTGGGTAACATCTCTATGAGGACATATACATATCACATTTTGACAGGAAACAAACAAGATGCAAACAAGGAGCCAACTCAAATTTGTCAAACTAGTGAGAGACCTTTCTCTGTTTACAGAAGCATTCAACCATGCCTTGTACAGCAGTTAGCCTGGAATATTTTTATCCGGGTGAGTGACAGATATTGGAACATCACCAGATGGTTTGTCAGTGGCACCTAAGTTATTTAAGGTCTTTATATAGATGGATAAGGAAGAGCAAGTCATGGGACTCTCTCTCCAAATTATAATTTTTTTAAATTCAGGTTGATCACTGTTGCTCACCTTCCCCCATTGATCTCATGGCTAAATGCTCTCTGCTTTCTGATGACGTCATGGCAGATACAAGGAGCAAACCAGCTCTGGGCCATTGCATGAGACTATGGTACTTTTATTTCCAGTATTAGCTCTAGATCTTTTTATTAACTTGAAAAAACTCCAGATACAGTATATATATTGTACATGTGGGGGTGATGACTGCCTCTATTTCTAGTCGTGCACTCCTGCCATTCTGCCAAAGGGTGCTTTAATTAGAATAAAGCTGGTTCCTACCTACCCGACTATTTTCTGCAGGCTTATACCCAGAATAGAAGTGTATTTTTAAGTTAGAGACCAACTTAAAAGAAATCGCCTTGTCATGGCAGGTGGGTTTACACAATTTGATCAAAATGTGCGCTAAGAAACTCATTATTGTAAGTAGACGTAGCAGTAATGTATCTATATGTGTCAGTGTATTAGGTAGTCTTAGCTTTTACAGAGTGCTGTTGCAATGTTTTGTTTACAATTTGGATGTTTGAGTACATTTACCTCCTCCAGCCAGTGTTGTTCTGTGTTTGTTGCTGGCCTCCGTTTCGCCCTCGGATTTACACCATCATCTAGCTCCTTCTGGTTCTGTGGACTGGTACCCGTAATCGAACTCACTGGTATTTCGCCTCTGGCTTGTCTCCTAGTTACGTCTCTGTCTGCTCCTCTGGTTTGTTGCACCGCTGATCGCTCGTTCGTGGCATCTTATCCTAAATTTGCTTCTCCAGACGTTTTGCAGTACACTTGTTGCCAATATGTGACTACTTTCCCACCTAGGAAACTGACCAGGTAAAACCATACTGCCTTTTGGAGGTTTGAGGTTTAACCCCTTGTTGACCAGCCTATTTTAGACTTTAGTGACAAGCTTTTTTTTTGTTTTTCCCTTGTCCCATAACTTAAAAATTGTTCCGTTATCATAGCTGTATGAGGACTTGTTTTTTTTTTATGGGATTAGTTGTATCTTTTAATGGCACGCTTTTGGAGTACATATCATTTTTTTATTAATTTTTATTAACTTTTTATGGGGGGAATAAAAAAACAGTAATTCCGCCATTGTTCTATGTTTTTTAAATTTACGCTGTTCACTGTCAGCATAAATAACAGTACTATTACGACGATACTACGTATGTATCGGTTTTTGTTTTACTACTTTTGTACAATAAAAACACTTTTGAACTAAAATTATTTATTTTTGCATCGTCGCTTTCCAAGAGCCATAATGTTTTTATTTTTCCGTCAATGTAGTAATATTTTGGCTTGTTTTTTGAGGGAAGAGATGTAGTTTTCATTGGTACTTCTTTGGGGTACATGGGACTTACTGATTAACTTTGTAATAGAAAAAAATGTTTGTTTGTTTGTTTATTTTACTGTAATCTTATTAATAATTTTATTTCACATTAATTACTTATTTTTTCAGTCCCACTTGGAGACTTCACTATGCAATCTTTTGATCGATGCAATAATGCTTTGGTATACTTAGTATACCAAAGCATTACTGCATGTCAGTGTAAAACTGATTGGCCATCTATTAGGCTATGCCTCTGGCATGGCCTAATAGGCATATAGCCAGGGCAGGCCTTGGGGCCTTTGTTAGGCCCCTAGCTACCATGGCACCTCATCGGAGGCCCGCAATC
Organism: Rhinoderma darwinii; assembly: GCF_050947455.1. Taxonomy (NCBI): domain Eukaryota; kingdom Metazoa; phylum Chordata; class Amphibia; order Anura; family Rhinodermatidae; genus Rhinoderma; species Rhinoderma darwinii. The sequence continues at coordinate 453,494,739 of NC_134688.1, forward strand.
ACATGTACTGGCTCCCTCCCTCTGTAAGAGTAAGGCCAAATGGAGCGCCCTGACGCGGTCTTTATGCGTCCAACAACCGCGCCGGCATCATGTTCAGGTTGACTGTCAAATACCCTGTTAATGGCTGCGCGGTTTTGCAGGAAAAACAGCCATTTACATGCAAAATTGTGCGACCATTAAGGGTGTATGAATTAATGGGCGCACGATTTTGCACATAATCGGACATTTTACCCGCATTAAACCGAGGTCATTAACAGGATATTTGAAAGCCGCGCCGCGACCCTGTCAGGGCCGCTCCGTGTGGCCTCCCCCTAAATGACTATAATGGAGCGGTCGCTATTTACCGCAACATTTAAGGGGTTAAATGGCCGCGATCAAAGTAAACTTCAATCGCTACCGTTAGAGTAGGGGCCGTCTGTCATCAGACAGCCGAGCACCCGCTCCAGCCTGCACGGGACAGGACTTAGACTAGATTGCTGTGAAAAGGCGGTGGCCTAGCCTAAGGCCCCTTAGTGACCTCCGGCATATTGGTGGTCATGAAGGGGTTAAGAATGAAAGGATTGTATAAACACTGCACCTCAGTTCAGTCAGTGGCCAACTCGATTGCGGTACAAGCATCCATTTCTCCTGTGAGACTCGTAACATGCACCTTAAGAGATTCCCATTCAATGTGATGGTGTGTAGTATTCTGCATTTTATTTGTCCCCTCAAGTCAACAGGTCTACATTTGTTTCGGTCAGTTCATTAACCAAAGATTTGGTCTCCATGGGGAAAATAAACAAAACACTCGACTGACAGAAGTTATGACTTAGGCTCTGTTCACAGTGGCATCATGACTAGTGTTTTTTTCAGGATTAATGATGGATATGATCCATTAGGATACATGTGGCAGATCCATTATAAGTCATAATGATTTGTTCTTTTTACCAACACTGACTTTTTTATAGGTCCATAAAGTTTCTGTTTTTAAACTGGATATAATTGAGCAGCATGCTATGCTTTTCTGTCAAAGAGCAAGGGTAAGTATCCGATCACACGCATTGGTCCTTTTCCATCAGGTTTTGCTTTTGATGGTACAGATGTAGAAAGTTTAACTTGCCTCTTAACGTATTCATTATACAGGAGCAGCAAACTTTAAATTGGCACTTAACACAAGGAAGTTTGCTGAAACTATGTATTGACTGTGTTAAGAGTCAAGTTAAACTTTGCTACATCTGTATAGTGCACGGTTTCTAAACATTTTTCGTCCAGGGCCCCTTCAGCCAAACTGTGGTGATTCCTGAGCCTCACCAGTAGCCAACATCAATGTCATAATAAGGATAAATGTGCCCTATTATCAGTTACTGTGACCAGAATCATCCTGTCTTTTCTGCAACAAGAAGTCCTGCTGAAAATGGGGTGCTTAGGAGGAATACTGCACCTCATTAAGGACTGTGGGATGCCTCACCAGTGACGCCAGCCTTAGGATAAAGTCAGGGGCGCAACTAGGAAAGACTGGACCTCATAGCAAACTTTTTACTGGGCTCCACCTCCCCTGGGTGCCACACACAGACCCCGCTTGTAGATAGTGCCCCTCTGTAGATAGTACATCCATGTAGATAGTGCCCTGCTGTAGATTGTACCATACAGTCCCTCCTGTAGATTCTGCAATACAGCCCCTACTGTAGACAGTGCTATACAGCCCCCACTGTAGACAGTGTCACACCCCCCTTGTAGCTGGTGCCACACTTCCCCCTTGTAGATAGTGCCATACAGCACACCCTTGTAGCTAGTGCCCTCCTCCCCCTTGTAGACAGTGCCAAAGAGCACCCCCTTGTAGATATTGCCATAGAGCCCCCCCAACAAATAAAAAAACAACTGCTTTATACTCACCTAGGCCCCGTTCCCACGACGAACAGAGCTGTTCCAAAGAATAAACGCCGATGGGATCCTTGCATTCATCACTGGATCTTGCCGACCTGCACAGGAATCCTGACCCTGCCCCTGATAGGCTGCATGCCGAACGTGTCCTGTAGCCTAGTAAATGGCAGAGCAGGGAGGGACCTCCCTGGTCTGCCATAGTGTTTAATAGTATCTGCAACCTAAGGACGCAGATACTATTGAATGTGATGTCGCTACGTCTGTAGCAGCCATAGCTGCTGCTAGTGGCGCCACCGAGCATGGGGGGGCCTCGCCGCCGGGCGGCACAGGCCACAGTGGCTTAGCTATAGGGGTCGCAGCGGTCACAATTGCCCAAAGGCCCCTGTCGCCACTCTAAGACTGGCCATACAATTAATTATTTAATGAACTCCTTCTTTAACCCCTTCCCGACATTTGTCGTAAGTATACGTCATGGAAAGCCAGTGCTTCCCGCAAAATGTTGTATACTTACGACAAATGCATGGCACCGGCTCAGAAGCTGAGTCGGTGCCATCATCCCTGGATGTCAGCTGTATCTTACAGCTGACATCCTGCTGTAACGTCGGGGACCGAAGTTAGCTTTGATCCCCGCCATTAACCCCTTAAATGCAGCCTTCAAAAGCGATCGCTGCATATAAGGTGTTTGCAGCTCATCGACACCCCAGCAATGAAATCGCCGGGGTGTCGGTGGCTGCAATGGCAACCGGAGGCCTAATACTGGCCTGCCGGTGTGCCTAGCATGGAAAAATTTCAGCCCCCGCCCGGAGGCGGGGCCTGTAGGGCTTCCGTAGCCGCCGGCAAGATGGTGCCGGCTCAGGAGATGAGCCGGCGTCATCAGCGGTGGATGTCAGCTGTATGTTACAGCTAACATTCACCTGGAATGGCAGGAACTGGAACTAGCTCCGATCCCTGCCATTAACCCCTCAGATTCAGCGATTGGATGCGATCGCTGCATCTTTGTGGTTGTTAGCAGATCATCAGCTGTGCCCTGCAATCGCACGACGGCCGACTGCTATTATGACAACAGGAAACCTAACAATGGTCTCCTGTCTGCCTTTACGGAAGCCGAGTAGGCCCCGCCCAGAGGCAAAACTAAAATAAAATAAAACACAATCGCCCTTTTTCCCTTATGAAGTCCTTTATTATTGAAAAAATAAATAAACCATACATATTTAGCATCACCGCCACCGTAACGACCTGAACTATAAAAATATTGTGTTATTTATTTCACGCGGTAAACGGCGTAAAAAACCCCGTAAAAAACAATGCCAGAATTTCTGTTTTTTGGTCACTTTGCCCTACAAAAATTTCAATAAAAAGTGATCAAAAAGTCGCATGTATCCAAAAATGGTACCTATAAAAACTATAGCTCGTCTCGCAAAAACAAGCCCTCATACAGCTCCGTCGACGTAAAAATTAAAAAGTTACGGTTCTCACAACTTGGCGACAGAAAAAATACATTCTTTTTACAAAAGTAATTTTATTGTGCAAAAAGTTGTAAAATATAAAAAAGTGCTATAAATTTGGTATCGCCGGAATCGTACTGACCCGCAGAATAAAGTTAACATGTAAATTATAACGCATGGTGAACACTGTATAAAAAAAACCTAAAAAAACTATGCTAGAATTGCTGTTTATTGGTCACCTTGCCTCACCAAAAATAGGATAAAAAGTAATCAAAAAGTCGCATGTACCCCAAAATGGTACCAATAAAAACTACAGGTCGTCTCGCAAAAAAACAGCCCTCATACCACTACGTCCATGAAAAAATAAAATTAGTTAAGGCTCCAATAAGTCATGAAATAAAAATATGCGGTTGTGCAGATCAGAGGGCAACATTTCGTCTGTTTCAAGAGGCGATTTATCGGGACCCTAAAATTAGGGAACCAGGAAAGGGAGGGCCCAAACATATCTGCTGGAAGCGAGGGTGCCCGTATTATACCAGGACAACACTTCCTAGCAAAATTCCCCAAACTGCAAAGGTGCGGAGTTTGGACCAAAAGGGGGATAAGTAAGGACACCATTTATCAGTGCAACACCAGCCTGTGCAGAAAGGATTGCTTCACAGCGTAACACACATCTATGGATTATTTTATTGTTTATCCCATTATTATACCACCTGACTATGCCCCTGATGTACTCTGCCCGGCTTACATGTGCCCCCACATTATAAAATGAAATACCAGTAATACTCAAACAAAACTACTACCAAGCAAAATCCACGCTTTAAAAGCCAAATGGCGCTCCCACCCATCTGCCATCTGAGCCCTACAGTGTGCCCAAACAGCAGTTTACTTCCACATATATGGCACCACCATACCCGGGTGAACCGTTTTAACAATTTTTTGGGTGTATCTCTCCAGTGGCATAAGCTGGGCATTACATATTTGACACTGAATTGGCATGTCTGGGGAAAAATTTTAAGTTTTACTTTGCACCATCCGCACCGCAATCATTTATGGAAAATACCTGTGGGGTGAAAATGCTCACTACACCCCTTAATAAATGCCTTGAGGGGTGTAGTTTCTAAAATGGGGTCACTTATGGGGGGTTTCTTTTATTATTTCACATCAGAGCCTCTGAAATTGTGAACCAATACTTTATATGTCGCCAAATTAGGCCTCAATTTAGCATGGTACTCTTTCACTCCTGAGCCCTATCGAATGTCCAGGCAAAAGATTAGGGCCCTATGTAGGGTGATTCTAAAACCAGGAAACACCGCATAATAATTAGAGAGCTGTCTTGTTATGGTGGCACAAGCTCGGCACCACATATTGGCATATCTATTGAAAAATCCCATTTTCACTCTGCAATATCGAGCACACACTCATTTATGCAAAACACCTGCAAGTTTAACATGCTCACTACACCCCTAGGTGAATACCTTGAGGGTGTAGTTTCCAAAATGGGGTAACTTTTGGGGGGTTTCCACTGTTTTGGTGCCACAGGGGTTTTGCAAACGCGACATAGCAACCAGAAACCAATCCAGCAAAATCTGTACTCCGAAAGCCAAATGGTGCTCCTTTCCTGCTGAGCCTTGCCGTGTGCCCAAAAATTTGTTTATGACCATATATGTGGTATTTCCGTACTCAGGAGAAATTGCTTTACAAATGTTGGCGTACCCTTTTTCTCCTTTATTTGTTGAGAAAATTAAAAATTTTTAGCTAAAGCTACATCTTATTGAAGAAAAGGGATTGTTTTTATTTTCACTGCCCAATTCTAATAAATTCTATGAAACACCTGTGGAGTCAAATTGATCACTACACCCCTAGATGAATTCCTCAAGGGGTGTAGTTTCTTACATGGAGTCACTTTTTGGGCGATTTCACTATTTTGGTCCCTTAGGTGCTTTGCAAATGTGACATGGCCGTCGCAAACTATTCCTGCTAAATTTGAGCTCCAAAAGCCAAATGGCGCTCTTTCCCTTCTAAGCCCTGCCGTGTGTCCAAACAGCCGTTTATTACCTCATTTCGGGTACTGTTTTACTCGGGAGAAATTGCTTTACAAATGTTGTAGTGCTTTTTCTCCTTCAGTCCTTGTGGAAATTAGAAAAAATTAGCTAAACCTACATTTTCTTTGAAAGTATGTCGATTTCCATTTTCACGGCCTACTTCCAATAATTTCAAAATGCTCACTGTACCCCTAGATAATTTCCTTAAGGGGTATAGTTTCCCAAATGGGGTCACTTTTGAGGAATTTACATTGTTTCGACACCGCAGGAGTCCTTCAAACCCGACATGGTGCCTAAAATATATTCTAATAAAAAGGAGGCCCAAAATCCTCTAGTTGCTCCTTTGCTTCTGAGGCCGGTGCTTCAGTCCATAAACACACTAGGGCCACATGTAGGATATTTCCTAAAACTGCAGAATCTGGGCAATAAATATTGAGTTGCGTTTCTCCGGTAAAACTATGTGTTACAAAAAAATTGGATTAGAAATGAATTTCTGCAACATCAAAAAATGAAATTTGTAAATTTCACCTCTACTTTGGTTTAAGCCCTGTGAAACGTCTAAAGGGTTAAGAAACTTTCTGTTTTGAATACTTTGAGGGGTGAAGTTTTTAAAATGGGGTGACTTTTTGGAGGTTTCTAATATATAAGGCCCTAAAAGATACTTCACATCTGAACTGGCCCCTGTAAAAATAGCCTTTTGAAATTTTCTTGAAAATGTGAGAAATTGCTGCTAAAGTTCAAAGCCTTGTAACGTCCTAGAAAAATTAAAGGATGTTCAAAAAATTATGTCAATCTAATGTAGACATATGGGGGATGTTAATTAGTGACTATTTTGTGTGGTATAACTGCCTGTCTTGCAAGCAGATACATTTAAATTTATAAAAATGCAAATTTTTGCAATTTTTCACTACATTTTTGTGTTTTTCACATTTAAATACTGAATGTATCGAGCAAATTTTGCCAGTAACATAAAGTCCAATGTGTCACGACAAAACAATCTCAGAATCGCTTGGATTGGTTAAAGCATTCCGAAGTTATTTCTACATTGAGTGAAAAAAGTCAGATTTAAAAAATGAGGCTCTGTCAGGAAGGTCAAACGTGGCTAAAGAGGGAAGGGGTTAAACAGCGTGATGTGCTGCAGCGTGTATATCTACAATCCTCCCCTGTCTCCTCCCCTCTTGTGCTATGAGGCACTTGATTGGAGGAGGCAGGAGAGGACGATTCTAGATTCACACGCTGCAGCACATGCGCTGTGTAAGGACAGAGCTCAAGCACATCACAGCTTATTTTCCCCTAGGTGTAAGTGCAGGACGAGCATGTTTTAGGCTTCGTTCACATCTGCATTGGGGTCCTGTTCTGCAGTTCCGTCGGAGGTTTCCGTCAGAACGGGACCTTGAGCAGACACAAACTGACATCGACGGAAACCAGAGGTTTCCGTTTCCATCACCATTGTTTTCAATGCCCGTGGTTTCCGTTTGTCTCTTTTGTGCACCGGACCCGCCGTTTTGCCGGAAGCAATAGAGAAGCAATAGCGTAGTTGACTACGCTATTGCTTCCGGCAAAATGTTGGGTCAGGTGCACAACAGAGGCAAACGGAAACCACGGGCACCGGATCCGTCACCACTAAAATTAATGTTGATGGAAACGGAAACCTCTGATTTCTGTAGGTGTCAGTTTGTGTCTGTACAGGGTCCCGTTTTGACCGAAACCTCCGACAGAATGTCAGAACGGGACCCCAATGCAGATGTGAACGAAGCCTTACACAGTTAAATGTTGTTTTTTTTGCTCTTATCTAGTGTGTGTTTAAAGCTTGCGGTCTCTCTATTTCTGGGGTGGGAGGAAGTCTCACAACCAGCTCCCATGTGACTGCCGGCAGAGCTTCTCCCCCACGTATCCACATTAAGGCAGTAGCTGTCATCAATCATCTCCCGGTTCTGTACGTAAATGAGAGTTCATTTACAAAAGGAGAGAACTTAGCTGTGATAGCGGTGCAGACCGGACTCTGTGATAACAGGTGTCATCATTTACAGCTCTCGGCAAGGTAGGGACAAGATACTGATAAGGGGCTAGAGGTTACTGAGGGTCATTAAATGGCACATTACAGGATAACTTCTGACAGACACTGACTAGAGTATGTGACCCAGCTCTACTCAGGAGGGTGGAGGGCAACTGCAGAGCACCAGGACTTCCAAGATGTCAGTGTATATGAAGCACTGCTGGAGGACATATCCATGGCAAGCTAGAAATAAAACAGGCTGCCCTACAGGTTTATTAGACATTATTTAGTATCAGAAGCATTTTCTTGAATAGCTTGCAATTAATAAAATAATCAACTACCCAGGGAGAATTTGTACTGTGTAGGAGCACATAGATGGCAGCTATCCCTTTGTGGCGGCAGAAAGAGGGTATTATTAATGTGTGGGGGCAGAATGGAGGGCACTATTACCGTGGCACATAAAAGGGAAATAAGTATGTGGGGCACAAAGAGGGTCACCATTTCTTTGTAGGAGGCACTCATAGGGGGTTGGAGGTAGCAGCAGGATGAAAAGTTTGTGTGCAGGGGAGTCGAGACTGGAAAAATAGATCTTGGCGGTCTAGCCCAGAGAATTAAAGGGAAAGTAAACAGCTAGATGTCACCTGTGAGTCACTGGATGTAACTGTAATCACTTTTCTCTATGTAGAACTGGTATATGACAGTTATTTAGTGACTACATTATTTATGTATACATTCATACATAGAGCTGAGCCGCTGTATCTAAGCCTGCCGTGTTATTAAAATATGTCATATAGATATGCTAGCTCCGATGTATGTATTTTTTTTTTTGTGGGGGGCAATACCTTTTAAGACTCTTGCAACGCCCCTTGCTGCTAGTGCTGTATCGCTGGGTCACTTAAGATACCCTGCGATGCAGCTGAAAGTTACGGACAGGCTGTGTAAAGAGAAGTTGCACGTAAGGGGGGCACAAGCTGAAATTTTGCACTTCGGCCCATGAGCCTTTAGCTACACCCCTGACAGGCTCCCTCATGCCGCGGGCCCCGTAGCAGCCAATATGGCTGATACAGTGGCAGTTACGCCACTAGATACAGACACACGCGACAGATTTTGTTGCAGAAATTTTCTGAGACTAAAAATCAGGTCCATTCATCTGAATGTGGTTGTTTCTGCAGCAGGTGCCTGGATTTCTGCATGTTCCATTCAGATGAATAGAATTGATTTTCAGCCTGCACACGTATAGTGTCGCACACTGTGATAGTTTGTCCCGCAATAAAAGCACGGATACCTAAAGTTTGTGCCCATTTGCATTTGTTAGACAATAGTTTTTTGTATCGAAACTGAACTGAGCGCATGATTAAAAATTAACACTCTCTCTTCCAGTTTCTAATCTCTGTTATTCCCATGATGCCTCTCTGCTTCATTCCCCGAACAAGAAGTATCTGTTGTATCTCTATGGGACGGAAAACAGATAGTTGTCCGTTTTCAATCTGTTTCTCCTCCATCACATTAGAAGTCAATGGAATATGTTAACGATCAGTAATGGGGAGGATGGGATGATAGTGGCAAAAATAGACCAAATGAGACACAACAGGAAGCTTTCGAAGCTCATTGAAATGAATTGGCGGTGCTAACCATATTTAAAATGACTATGAAAAGCACGAGTGGGTATTTACCTTATGTCATGTGGCAGAAGGAGCAGAATTGATGAACCGCTGAATCGATTTCAATTTACATTTGATATTAACCCCTTGCCGCTGCAGACATTTTTCAGTTTTTCATTTTCATTTTTTAACTTATTAGCATTTCAAAAGCCTTCATGTTTTTATTTTTCTGTCAACATCACCGTGTTTTTTTGCGGGACGAGTTGTAGTTTTTATTAGAGCCATTGGGTACATTTTTGATCACGTATTATTACATTTTTTTTGGGACCTAATGTGGCCAAAAAACAACAATTCTTCTTATTGTTTTTTCAACGTTTACCCAAACATTTAAATAACTTTAGGCAATGCCAATTATGCTTACTTTTAAAAAATGTTACATTACTAGGGGCAAAATGCTTAAGAGGTTTGTTTTTAAACTTTTAATATTTTATATAACGTATTTTGCAAAAAAAAACTTTTTTTTACAGCTTCTTTTACCCCTCCTAGGGTACTTGAACAAGCGACCATTTGATCGCTAGTACAATACATTGCAATACTTATGTATTGCAGTGTATTACAATTTTTACCGGCTCTATTAAGTCCTGCCTCTGGCCATGACAATCATCGGCACCCTGAGATCGTGTCGCAGGTTGGGCGATGGGATGACAGAGGGGTTCCTCCTCTTTTTAACTGCTCAGATGCCACAGCTGCTATTGACCACAGCATATAACAAGTTATAGGTGCAGGATCTGATTTATGTCTGATCTAAGACTTTATAGTGAAGTGTCGGCTGTAACATACGGTATGGAGCGGGCTTAGTCTATGCTCCCACTTTCCGATCATGATGTAGATGATGTGGGGAAGGGATTAAAGAGAATCAGATTAACACAAGCCTAAAACTCATAGTACACACCACGCACGTAGGCGGCACAGTCACTGCTTTGCAGCACTGGGGTCTTGGGTTCAAATCCAACCGAAGACAAAATCTGCATGGAGTCTGTTAGGTTTTTCATGTTTTTTTGTCAGCTTCCCCCAGGTTCTCTAGTATTCTTCAAAACCATACTGATAAATTACTTGGCTTACTATTAAATTTACCCTAGTGTGTGTATGTCTGAGATAGGGAAATTAGATTGTGAGATTAGGGACTGGGACTGATGCGAGTGATAACAATATCTGTACAGCTCTGCACAATATGTTGGTGCTATATAACCAACGGGAAGAACTAAAAAATTCAATAAATTTGTCACTTCATCATTTTCGCAGTGGTATTTCAAGTGCCTATTAAAATGGTATAATGGATGCTGCCATTTTGTATATATTAGAAGTGACTAGCACTGGTCCTGCCCAGCTTCTTCTCTAGTGCACTCCCAGTCCTTACCGGCAGGGATATCTATTTTGAAAGAATAAGGATATGATGGCTTTGCTGATGGCTAAAGGAGTGGGGGAGGGGGAAATAATCACAACTTCGAGCATGACTTGTCATTAACAACAACCTAAAAAATGGAGTCAACACAAAGCTTTAACTGATAAAAGAATACATTTTATTGATACAAAACATAAAACATGAAAAAACTCACATATTAAAATCAGAGATGACTGCCACAGTGTGGAAAAAATGGAAGCCAGACAGATATGCATAACAGGATAAATTGCCGTGTATATATTTAGGAGTATAATACACAGGTAAATAACACCAGGAAGGACTTAGAAAAATACTATAAATGCCTGACCCCCGGACGAAGGCTTTTCCGCCGAAACGTGCGTCGGGTGTGACGCCAGACAGCAGGATAACACACCATGGGTAAGGTATCAACATAAATTCATATGTATCTTCTCACATCATCATGTGGGTAGGTTAGGCACTTTTTATGCCCTCATGTTTACAACTGTTTACCATGACCCAGGACTTCATACATAATTTAGAGTCTTTTTCTAAGGCCTCATTCACACGGCAGGGTTTCCCGGCCGAGTGCCGGCCGTTCATAAATCGGCCGGCACCCGGCTGCATTAGGAATAATAGACCCCTAATGGTGCTATTCACACGACCGTTTTTTTGACGGCCGGGAAAACCGGCTGCCAAAAAATAGAACATGCTCTATCTTCGCCCGGGTACCCGGCCGCCCGGCTCCCATAGAAGTCTATGGGGCCGGGTATTACACGGCCATCACCGGGATGTGTCCCGAGTGATGGCCGGGTTTTCCGGCACTTGCGCTCTATCTCCTCCTCCTCACAGCGCAGAGTGCATGTGAGGAGGAGGAGTTGATGGCATTCTGACAAATGGCATCGCTGTACACTGTGTGGCAGGGCCGGGGTGTACAGCAGGTGGAAGGGAGCGCTGCGCTGGCTCCCTTCCCCTGCTTGTTTTAAAAGCACCCTGGCCCGGCGACACCTTCGATGGCGCCGCTAGCAGCTGCAGCTGCTGCTGTTGCGGCTGCTACTACTGTAACGACGCCACTATAGCAGAGCGGGGAGGTATCTCCTCGCTCTGCTATGTGCTAGCCGCACTTTAGCTCCTTGAAGGAGCGGAATCCCCGTGTTTTCCGGGATTCCGCTCCTGGACAGAGCGCTTGATGTCTCTGTCCATATCTGGGCAGTGACATCAGGGGAAACTCCTGAAGCGGAATCCCCGAACACATGGGGATTCCCCTTCAGGAGTTGCCAATGATGTCACTGTCCGGATCTGCCCGGCCCGGCACAGATGCAAAACTTAATGCAAACCGGCCGGGCAAAATGGCCGATTTTACCGGCCGACACTCGGGCTCGGGAACGACCCGGTCGTGTGAATGCCGCCTAAGTCCTCCCTGGTGTTATTTACCTGTGTATTATACTCCTAAATATATACACTGCAATTTATACTGTTATGTATATCTGTCTGGCTTCCATTTTTTCCACACTGTGGCAGTCATCTCTGATTTTAAGGCTATTTTCACACGGAGTATTTTGCAGGAGGAATATCTGCCTCAAAATTCAGTTTGGAAGTTTGAGGCAGATTTTCCTCTCCCTGCACGCCGATTTTCGCGCCGTTTTTTGCCCACGGCCATTGAGCGCCGCGGGCATAAAACACTGCAAAATACGCTTTCTCTGTCTCCCATTGAAGTCAATGGGAGGTCAGAGGCGTAAACGCCCGAAGATAGGGCATGTCGCTTCTTTTTCCCGCGAGGCAGTTTTACTGCTCGCGGGAAAAAGACGCAGACGCCTCCCATTGAAATCAATGGGAGGCATTTTAGGGCCGTTTTTGACGAGTTTTGCGACGCGGTTTCCGCGTCAAAAAACTCGGCAAAATACTCCGTGTGAACATAGCCTTATATGTGAGTTTTTTCATGTTTTATGTTTTGTATCAATAAAATGTATTCTTTTATCAGTTAAAGCTTTGTGTTGACTCCATTTTTTAGGTTGTTGTTCTAGATATTCTAGGAGTCACTGCCGTTGTTACGTATAGTCACAGGCATTATTGTATGCCCCTTTCCCCGTAAATATGATACAATTAATAGACGACATTTATTTCACTTCAAGGGGAATCTAGGTTGTCCTCCATATTGGTTGTGTACAATGACTTGTCATTAGACCAATAAACTTGAGTCGACAGAATAGCTTTATCAGCTACTATATATTTATTGCTCCTTGTGTGAGAGAACATGGCTCTGAATAGGAACTAGATGGAAGTTTTTATATTTGACTCTAGTTGTTTTTTGAGGACTAGAACTTCATAAATATTAACCAGCAGTGAAGTTTTTCAATCTCTTGGAGCTTAGAGGGAGAACATAATCTTGTATGTTGTATGTTTGACTTTCCCTGCATGGGTGCTTGCTCTGATTCCACAACATCTGGGAGCTTTGCTTATACTCAAAAAAATTACTTTTTAGGGTCTTTCCTGCATGACTGGTTTGTTACTCTCTGTATCTACTAGAACATTTCTGTCTATTAAAGCAATATTCACTTCAAGCTGAATCTTTGAAAAGGATTGTGATAAAAACCTGAAAATGAATATGAAGATGAGGATACATATATCCAAGGAAGGGGCCTTTTTATTACATTACAACTTTTTCTTTCTTTTAACTATTTTAATAATTTTACTGCATCAAATTATGACTTTATTTTAAGGTACAATTTAGACAGTTTTTTTCTAAGAGTTAAATCTACTATATTATACTCTAAAGACTGGCATATTAGGAACGGCCGAAAAATAGGAAGCAGAACGCCTCCAAACATCTGCCTACTGATTTCAATGGGAAAAACAGCGTTCTGCTCTGACGGGTCATTTTTTTACACGGCCATTTTTAAAAACGGTTGCAAAGGAGAAGTGCATGTCACTTCTTGAGCCGTTTTTGGAGCCGTTTTTCATTGACTCTATAGAAAAACAGCTCCAAAAACAGCCGTGAAAAACGCTGCGAAAAATGCGAGTTGCTAAAAAAACGGCTGAAAATCAGGAGCTGTTTTCCCTTGAAACAAGCTCCGTACTTTCAGACGTTTTTGAGTTTGCGTGTGCACATACCCTTACACTTTAAGTTAATGTAAAATTAGAAGGATTATCTGCTTTGGACGATCCCTTTTTGTTAAAAGAATATTCGGAAAATAAGATGATCACAGGATAATCTGCGGCTGAGACCCCCAGTGATCATTTGTAATCATCATGGAAAGCTGGCAGAAAGTGTTCAATTTCAATAGAGCATCGCTACAGGGGAAATTAAGCATTACATGGTACTTTTTAAAAACAATGGGCTGACTGTGTGAGTATGGGCTTTCTGGGTCGCAAATTAACTTTCGGGCATGTGTCAGGGAATGTAAACAATTAAAGTAATGTTGTCTTGTATGGGCCAGGGATATCCTTATTACTGACGCTGTATACGGTATGTATATCTTGTGCTGATGTGTTATGAGATCACTGTAAACAGACACAAACTTTAGAAATACCATGGTAAGGCCTCTTGCGCAACATATTTTTTTTATTCTATCCTTTTCTCAAAAAATTTATCTATTAAGTATCCCATTGTTTTCAGAGGGCCCAACGTTTGCCTAAGTGTGTCTTTTTGTACCTTTCTTACAATATGGCTTTTTTTTAGTGTATGAAATTTAAAGGGTTAACGCTAATGTTAATGCAAAAAAAAATAAGTATATGCTGCTTTTTGGCACCCCCGGAAAAAAAACTCATTCTGCCGGGCATTACCACAGCAGTATTACATGGCAGCCATTCAGATAAATAACCAATCTTATAATACAAGGATGTCTTGAGCCTGCCAGAATGGCTCTCCGTTCTATTTCATAGTTGAGGTACTTGAGCGGGGGACCCCCTCTATGATGTCCACTTTCCCTAATAGGGCGTATGGACAGGGTTTGTCTTCATGATACAAACCCTTTAAATTTACATTAAAAAAGCCAATTTCTTCCAGCTATAGACACAACCATTATCTATTAGTTAAAGAAAAAAGGGGAACAAAGACATAAACCTTTTTTTAGACACATTACTGGCACATACCTTATTTTTCGGACTATAAGACGCAGTTTTTAGCAAGAATAAATATTGCTAAAAAGTCCCTGCGTCGTAGGGCATGACCACACATGGCGGAATTCCTCCGCAACTGTCCGCATCAATGCCGCACCTAATCCGGGTTGCGGATTACGGCTGCGGATCTGCACAAAATGTGCAGAAAATTGATGCGGACTGGCCGCTGCGGACTGCAGGAAAAGTGCTTCCCTTCTCCCTATCAGTGCAGGATAGAGAGAAGGGACAGCACTTTCCCTAGTGAAAGTAAAAGAAATTCATACTTACCGCCCGTTGTCTTGATGACGCGTCCCTCCTTCGGCATCCAGCCCGACCTCCCTGGATGACGCGCCAGTCCATGTGACCGCTGCAGCCTGTGCTTGGCCTGTGATTGGCTGCAGCCGTCACTTACACTGAAACGTCATCCTGGGAGGCCGGACTGGAGACAGACGCAGGGAGTTCTCGGTAAGTATGAACTTATATATTTTTTTACAGATACATGTATATTGAGATCGGTAGTCACTGTCCCGGGTGCAGAAACAGTTACTGCCGATCGCTTAACTCTTTCAGCACCCTGGACAGTGACTATTTACTGACGTCTCCTAGCAACGCTCCCGTCATTACGGGAGCCCCATTGACTTCCTCAGTCTGGCTGTAGACCTAGAAATACATAGGTCCAGCCAGAATGAAGAAATGTCAAGTTAAAAAAGCAAGACGCATCCGCAGCACACATGACATGTGCATGACAGCTGCGGACTTCATTGCGGAACTTTGAATCTCCATTGAAGTCAATGGAGAAATTCCGCCATGAGTCCGCCACTGCTCCGCAACAGACAGAGCATGCTGCGGACACCAAATTCCGCTCCGCAGCCTATGCTCCGCAGCGGAATTGTACGCATCGTGTAAACGAACACTGCTAAATTAAAGTGAAAGTCAATGGAGAAACGGCTCCGCTGCGGATTAACGCTGCGGAGTGTCCGCAGCGGAATTTAAGTGAAATTCCGCTATGTGTGAACCCGCCCGTATAGTCAGCAGTCAAGGGACCCGGCAGCGCCAGGCCCCCTGACCGCTCCTTACTTAACCCCTTCCCAACCCATTATGTGCCGGCACATTATGGAGCAGGGAGGGGATGATGTATGGAGTGGGCTCACGCGCTGAGCCTGCTCCATACACTGCAGGTGCATTCTGCACTAACGGCTAGGAACAGTGATGGCGCTGTTCCTGGCCGTTTAGTTAAATTCCGTGGCCAATAGCGACCGCTGTATTTATAGTGGTTTCCCCATGAAGGACATTTATGACATATCCACAGGATAAGATTGATCCCACCTCTGGGACCCGCATCTATCTCTAGAACGGGGCCCCCTAAACCCCATTCTATCTTACCCGGCTCCGCTTTCTTCTGGCCACTTCACTTCCTGGTTACATGGTCGAGTTATGCAAACAGCGTAACTCGCTGAGCTACGCAGTTTACGTAACTCCCATACAACTGAATAGTAGTTACGGAAATAGCGTAGCATGCTACGCTGCTTCTGTAACTGCCATCCACTACTATGGGAGTTACGGAAACAGCGTAGCTCAGCTAGTTACACTGTTTCCTTAACTCTTCCATGTATTGCAGTATATTATACCAGCGATCTAATGATCACTGGTTCAAGTCCCCTAGGGGAACTAATAAAAAGTGTAAAAAAAAAAAAAGAGTTAGATACATTTTCAGGAGCGTAAAAAATGTTTCAAAGTTAAAAAAACAAAAACCTTTTCCCATTTCTCCTCAAGCACAATGTAAAAAATAATTTAAAAAATTGGTGTCGCTGCGTCCGTAAAAGTCCGAACTATTACAATATGGCATTATTTGACTCACAGTGAACGGCGTAAGAAAAAAAATTAAAACCCCAGAATCGTTGTCCTTTGGTCACCATAGCGCTAAAAAGAAAGAAATAAAAAGTGATAAAAAAAAATGTATGTACCAAATAAATGGTGCTAATAAAAACTACAGCTCGTCCTGCAAAAAATAAGCCCTCACACCGCTCAAATGATGGAAAAATATAAGTTATGGCTCTCAGAATGTGGTGAAACTGAACAAATTATGTTTTTTATCAAATTATTTTTTTCTTTGTAAAAGAAGTAAAATATGATTTGTTTCCTATTTTCTGTTGTCTAAAACCTGGGTGCGTCTTAGGCCGGATTCCCAGGAGCGTGTGCGTTTTGCGCACGCAAAAAAAGCGGCATTTTGCGTGCGCAAAAGGCACTTAGCTCCGTGTGTCATGATCATATGATGCGTGGCTGCGTGCTTTTCGCGCAGCCGCCATCATTATCAAACTCTGTTTGAATGTTTGTAAACAGAAAAGCACGTGGTGCTTTTCTGTTTTCATTCATACTTTTCACTGCTGTTGCGTGAATCACGCGCGTCCCACGGAAGTGCTTCCGTGTGGCGCGCGTGATTTTCAGGCACCCATTGACTTCAATGGGTACGTGATGCGCGAAATACACACAAAGAACGAACATGTCGTGAGTTTTACGCAGCGGACTCACGCTGCGTAAAAATCACTGACAGTCTGCACGGCCCCATAGACTAATATAGGTCCATGCGAGGCGCGCGAAAATCACGCGCGTTGCACGGACGTATATCACGTTCGTCTGAATAAGCCCTTATAGTCAGGTGCGTCTTATAGCCGAAAAATACGGTAATTGGTAACCGAAAACGTATACCTTGCCAACCATGGTGTGAAATGGGGCCTTACATGCAAACTGTACATGTGACATAATGACTGTGTGCAGTGATCTCCCAAGAAAGACATGAACAGTTTCAGAGCAGAGCAGTCAATAAAATATGAACCTCATCGAGTTAGAGATAATAGATGATCGGTGGCGGTTCCAGAAGCCGTGTTCACAGAAGGGGTTAAATATAAGTTATAAGACATGCTTAAAATATAAAATGTTTGTACACTTTTGACAAGTAGTAGTGTTTATACTGTATACATACACTGAATGGCCACTTTATTAGAGCCACCGGCCTTTTCACTTTTGGAGTTTCCCTGTATGGACATGAGACCCGTGCACCATAAAATCAAGTGAGCACGTTTTTCGTAAATCAGTTTCAGTGTGAATCCACATTAGAATGAGAAAATCGAGCGATCTGAGTGACTTCGAATGAGCCATGGTCATCGGTGCTGGACTAGCCGGCGGCAGGATTTCAAGAACTGACAACCTTGTGGGGTTTTCTTGTGCAACGATGTGGAGATTGCAATGAGAATGGTGTGATCGAGGGAAAACATCCAGCGAGAGTGGATTCTGTGGATGTCAACAACTCGTTGGTAAAAGGAATCAGAGGACGATGTAAAGAATCAATCTGATGAGCAGTGACCATTCAGTGATTATATACAGGGCCGCCATCAGGAATTTCAGGGCCCCCTACAGCTAAATTTTCTGGGCCCCCCTACCGTGGCACCGCCTGTTAACGGTACTCCGTCCAGCACTATATCATTCTACCCAGGTCCGCCATCAGGCGGGGTATTATGGGTACTGATGTGAGAGGCCCGGACAAACCTAATTGAAAGGGGGGCCCGGCAACTGCCGCGACTTGCCTTTGGTAGAAAAAAAACAGGCCCCTGCAATGGTGCCCGTTTTTTTTACCAAAAGAATGTCGTGAGCTGCGGGCCCCCCTTTCAATTAGGTTTGGCCGGGCCTCTCACATCAGTACCCATAATACCCCCCCTGATGGCGGCCCTGGGTAGCATGGGGGTCATCATGGGGGCCGTCAAACACTGCCGCCCGTGCAACCGATCGCGCGCACCCGCAAACTCCCACGCATGCGCACCCGCGACCGCCTGGAACCGCGCACCGAATTTTGAGGCAGATTTTGACCTGCCCACACTATCTTGCCGCGTTTTTTGCCCGCGGCGATTGAGGACAGCAGACAAAAAACGCAGGGAAAAAATGCATTTTCTGCCTCCCATTGATTTCGATGGGAGGTCAGAGGCAGAACCGCGGCAAGAAAGGACGTGCTGCATTTTCTTTTTTCCGCGACTGGCTCCCATTGATTTCAGATTAAATCAATGGGAGGCGGTTTTGGAAGTTGTTTGGTGCTGATTATGACGCAGCGTCCGAGTCAATATCAAGGCCCAAAAACTCTGTGAACTGGGCCTTATTGTTAGGGCTTATTCAGACGAACGTGTAATACATCCGTGCAACGTGTGTGATTCTCATGCGCCTCGCACGGACCTATGTTACTCTATGGGGCCGTGCGGACTGTCAGTGATTTTCATGCAGCGTGTGTCCGTGTGTCCGCTGTGTAAAACTCACGACATGTCCGATATTTGTGCATTGTTCGCGCATCACGCACCCATTGACGTCAATGGGTGCATGAAAATCACGCCCAGCACTTCTGGAGCAGTATAAACTATGAATGAAAACAGAAAAGCACCGCAGCAGAGTGGATGAGATGTGAACAAATCTCATTCACACGCTGCAAAAAAAATGGACCTGCAGTGTGGCTTTTTGGCTTTTTAAGCCACAGCATGTCAATGTATTCTGTGGAATCGCTGCTCCTCTGTTGCGGAAATGCTGCGGTTCTGCAGCAAAAATCACAAATGAGAAAAAAAAAAAAGGCACTTTTTTAAATTTATAAAAAAGTTTAGACTTGCCCCGGCCGTAGTCTTGGTGACGCAATCCTCTATTCTTAGCGCAGCACGGCCTCCTGTCATGACGTTTCATCCCATGTGACTGCTGCAGAGAGATGTGTCACCTAAACTACGGCCGGGGCAAGTCGAAACTTTTTTTCCCTGCAGGATTCCCGCAGCGGACACGCCTCACGAAACCTGCACCACTATTTGGTGCGGTTTTGCTGGCGGAATTCCCTGCGGCTACCGGGGGCGGATAAGCTGTGGAGTTTTACTCAGCATATCCGCCTAGTGTGTCCCTTATGATGTCGCTCCTGGAGCTGCTGCCGGTCTCTAAATAGGCAGTTGGTCCAGTAGAATTTGGAATTATAATTTTTTGTGAACCAGCTTAAAAAAATACAAAACTTTTGTGTTAGGGCCTGTTCACATCACTGTTCGCTTCCGTTCCGTCTGAGGTTTCCGTCGGGTGAACCCCGCAACGGAAAGTGAAAGTGACAGCTTCCGTTTCCGTCACCATTAGCGCAGTCGACTACGCTATTGATTCCGTCCGAAAACCTGCCGGAATGGTGACGAACGGAAACCATTAGCGATTTTTCGGTCACCATTGAGATCAATGGTGACTGAAACGGAAGCTGTGCTGTCACTTTCACTTTCCGTTGCGGGGTTCACTCGACAGAAACCTCAGACGGAACCCCTGAGCGGAAGCGAACGGTGATGTGAACAGGCCCTAACACAAAAGTTTTGTGTTTTTTTAAGCTGGTTCACAAAAAAAAATAATTCCAAATTCTACTGGACCAACTGCCTATTTAGAGACCGGCAGCAGCTCCAGGAGCGACATCATAAGGGACACACTAGGCGGATATGCTGAGTAAAACTACACAGCTTATCCGCCCCGGTAGCCGCAGGGAATTCCGCCAGCAAAACCGCACCAAATAGTGGCGCAGGTTTGGTGAGGCGTGTCCGCTGCGGGAATCCTGCAGGGAAAAAAAGTTTAGACTTGCCCCGGCCGTAGTTTAGATGACGCATCTCTCTCTTCTGAACGTAGCCCCGCCTCCTGGGATGACGCTGTAAACCATGTGACCGCTGCAGCAGTCACATGGGATGAAACGTCATGACAGGAGGCCGAGCTGCACTAAGAATAGAGGATCGCGTCACCAGGACTACGGCCGGGGCAAGTCTAAACTTTTTTATAAATGTAAAAAAGTACCTTTTTTTTTCTCATTTGTGATTTTTGCTGCAGAACCGCAGCATTTCCGCAACAGAGGAGCAGCGATTCCACAGAATACATTGACACGCTGCGGCTTAAAAAGCCAAAAGCCACACTGCAGGTCCATTTTTTTTGCAGCGTGTGGATGAGATTTGTTCACATCTCATCCCCTCTGCTGCGACTGTAATACGCTGTGGATTTTCCACAATAAAATGTGTTGCATAAAATCCGCAGCGTTCATGCCTAGTGTGTTCCTACCCTAAGGCCGGATTTACACGAGCGTGTGCTTTTTGTGTGCGCAAAAACGTGGCGTTTAGCGCATGCAAAAGGTCATAACAGCTCCGTGTGGCAGCAGCGTATGATGCGCGGCTGTGTGATTTTTGCGCAGCCGCCATCATTATGACACTCTGTTTGTATGTTTGTAGCACGCGTTGCTGTTCTGTTTTCATTCATAGTTTATACGGCTGCGGAAGTGCTGGGCGTGATTTTCACGCACCCATTGACTTCAATGGGTGCGTGATGCGCGAACAATGCACAAATATCGGACATGTCGTGAGTTTTACGCAGCGGACACACGGACACACGCTGCATGAAAATCACTGACAGTCTGAACGGCCCCATAGAGTAACATAGGTCCGTGCGAGGCGTGTGAAAATCACGCACGTTGCACGGATGTATTACACGTTCGTCTGAATAAGCCCTAACAATAAGGCCCAGTTCACAGAGTTTTTGGGCCTTGATATTGACTCGGACACTGCGTCAGAATCAGCACCAAACAACTTCCAAAACCGCCTCCCATTGATTTAATCTGAAATCAATGGGAGCCAGTCGCGGAAAAAAGAAAAAGCAGCACGTCCTTTCTTGCCGCGGTTCTGCCTCTGACCTCCCATCGAAATCAATGGGAGGCAGAAAATGCATTTTTCGCTGCGTTTTTTGTCTGCTGTCCTCAATCGCAGCGGGCAAAAAACGCAGCAAAAAACGCGGCAAGATAGTGTGGGCAGGTCAAAATCTGCCTCAAAATTCTTTAAGGAATTTTGAGGCAGATTTTTTCGGCCTGCAAAATACTCTGTGTGAACAGGGCCATACAAAAACAGCACTTTGAGACACTTTACTCACCGTGTCAGAAGAGCTGCTCCCACTCCAGTCCTCTTCAGGCGATGTCTTCGGTCCAGATGTCGTCCTTCACCTCCAGGCTCCAGAAAATGGCGGGGATCGTAGAACTGCCGCCGCGCAACAACTAGACTCCTCCCCCTCTCCTTACGCAGCCACGCTCTGGAGAAGGAGGAGGAGGCGGAGTCGGACGAGGAGGCGGAGTCGGACGAGGAGGACGAGGACGAGGAGTCAGAGGCGGACGAGGAGGACAAGTCGGAGGCGGGCCAGCAGGTAAGTAGACTGCGCCGCTGTCCAGTGTGGCTGTCCCCTAGATCTTGTGTTGTGGGCGCACCGCCTCCCTCTCGGCGGCGCGCCTGGTCGTTTGCGGCGTGGGCGCGCGCGCTTGCGGTCGTTCGCGCGCGGTCGCGCGCTCGCTCGTACGCGCGCAAGCGGGCGGTGTTAAGAGGGGGGACCCGCAGCTCACGGCGGTGTTTCACGAGAGGGGGGCCCGCAGCTCACGACATTGTTTTGGTGAAAAAAACAGGCCCCGTTGCAGGGGCCTGTTTTTTTCTACCAAAGGCAAGTCGCGGCAGTTGCCGGGCCCCCCTTTCAATTAAGTTTGGCCGGGCCCCCTACACTACTACCCTAATACCCCCCTGATGGCGGCCCTGAATATATATACTGTGTGAATATATATATATAGGCTTGAGAAAGGCTCCAGTGGAAGGAGCTGAAACGTTGCTTATGGGACAATAAAAGTACCCTCTTTTTTCACCTTCACAAACGGAGTGCTGCCTATTTTTGCTCTCTCTATATGTATATATATATATATATATATATATATATATATATATATATATATATATATATGTATATATGTGAGTTCTGTATACATTTGCCTAAGAGAAAGTAGGTCATGTTTCTTCAGATGTGTCATGTAGGATACTATTGTTCCAGATGTTGCAGTGTTTTTGCACTCAGCTTGCTGTGCAGTAAAACGGAGCCTGAATATTTATTTTAGTGCACAGCAAAATTGATGTGATCTTATCATTTTATAGCTAAAATTTACGACAGCTAAATGGTACTCTATTTTGATACAAGATGCGGGTTATAAAGAGTTTGCAATAATAAAATATATTAATATGCAGAGAGATTAATGCCCATCTGTTTACTTGGAAAATAATGATCTTTTTTTTGGTTTCCTATATTTTGCATTACCAGAAAAAGGTGGATTTCCATTCATTTTAAATTTTTCTTTGATTTTCCCTTCAGATTTGGCATTTAAAAGCACACGAACCTCAAACCCTTTTTTATCAACTGTTATTTTTTATATAATTTATTTTGATACCATTATTCATAATATAGACACTAAGTATGGCCCTGTTCACACAGAGTATTTTGCAGGCAGAAAAAAAATCTGCTTCAAAATTCCTTCAGGAATTTGAAGGCAGATTTTGACTTGCCTGCACTGTCTTGCTACGTTTTTCACCCGCGACCACTGAGCACCGCGGGCAAAAAAAATGCAGCAAAAAACACTTTTTCTGCCTCCCATTGATTTCAATGGAAGGTTAGAAGAGGAACCGTGGCATGCCGCTTTTTTTTCCCACAAGCGGCTAAATGCCGCTCGGGAAAAAAACACCTTTGCCGCCTATTGAAATAGATGGAAGGCGGTTTCGGCCATTTTTGGGTGTGGATTCTGACGTGGTTTCTACGTCGAAATCAACGCCAAAAAACTCAGTGTGAACTGGGGGCCTAATTGTTTTTTTTTTATTCTGTTGTAACTCTTGAAGGGGTATTCACATATTGGTCCACAGGATATGGCATTAACGCCTGATAGGTACAGGTCCCGCTTCTAGGACCCTGACCATTTTGGAAAATAGGGTCCCGAGACCCTCCATCCGCCGATGGAAAATGGCTTTCCCCAATGAAATCCATGGAGAGGTGGTTGTTCTTGCATGCAGCTCTCTCCATTGAAGTCTATAGGAGTTATGGAAAGATTTGTGTAGAATAGTTACAATCTATTTTCTGTTGGTCTCCTATAGGTTTAATAATAAAACCTTTTGCTCTCCCAAGCCCCAAACAGCTGACTGGTGGGGCCTCTATCCCCTTGTGATAAGTGTAATGGTGGTGGGGTGTCATAAAATAATAATAATCTTTCTTTATATAGCGCCAACATATTCCACAATTGGGAAAGCAATAACAAGTCAAATGACAAGTTTTCAAATTAACAAACAATGAGATAAAGGGAAAGAAGTCCCTGGCCATAAGAGCTTACAATCTAATTGAAATGGGAGGAGAGACATAATAGGCACATGCTGCTAATGTTGTCTAGTCTCTTGTGTTGGCAAGGGGAATATAAATAAAGCTGCGTGAACCCATCGCCCAGTCAGTACGTCAACTTGGATTTCAAGTACAGAGTGATGCATTGTGGGTAGCCTGTTGCGGACAGGGCCGAGTGGAGATATCTGTGATTAGGTCAAGTTGTGTAGGGAATGTGGGATGTGGTTATGTGACCTAGGCCTCCTTGAAGAAATGTGTTTTCAATGTACGCTTAAAATTGGGTATGTTAGGAGCAAGTCTAATTGTTCGAGGTAGTGCGCCCCAGAGAATGGGTGCAGCACAGGAGAAGTCCTCCAGACAGGATTGAGAGGATGCAATGAGGGAGGATGAGACTTGTATATCATTGGCTGAGTGAAGATGAAAAGGAGAGTGGAGATGTATGGCGGTGAAGCATTGTGGAGAGCTTTGTAGACTGGGAGGAGAGGCTTGAGCTTAATTCTACAAGAAACAAGTCACCAGTGTAATGAGCGACTGAGAGAAGCGGCGTAAGTATAACCGCTAGACAGAAAGATCACCCTGGCTGGTTGTTCCTTGATGGATTAAAGGGTGTAAAAACTGTCCAAGCACTTTCTGTACATAACTGCAATATACAGTTGAAGGGAATGTATAACCATTTTTTTTTTTTTTTTTACTAATTATAACTAAAAGAGATATATTTTCTAAGCTGTTTTTATTTCCTGATTATATAGTTTTTATTTTATTTTCTATACATGATTACAGGGGCAGTCATCTTGTCTAATCTGCTGTTTTGAGCTGTGAGCAACAGTTCAGAGATTTGCTTTACACCATCCACATGGACATAACAAACCTCAGTAACAAAATGACTCTTTGACTTCTACTGGAGAATGTTTTGGAAGGAGAGGAGGGACGGGGAGGTGTACTATCCCCATTTACCAATGGTATAAACCTGTCTTATGTGCTTTCTGCTTTATAATAGACATGTTCCCTGTCATTGTAATCCTGCCTGTGATTATAATAAAATGACTGCTGAGAAGCGATCTCTATGGAACAGGAAGGGTCAGTCTATTATGAATGGTTGATCCTGTGATAACTATATAGAGGTGTTACCTGTCACTGTAATCCTGCCTGTGATGATAATAAGATGACTGGGGAGAAGTGGAACAGGAAGGGTCAATCTATGATGAATGGTGGATCCTGTGTTACCTATATTTTGGTGTTATCTGTCATTGTAATCTTGTCTGTGATGATAATGAGATGACAGCTGAAAACTGATCTCTATAGAACAGGAAGGGTCAGTTGATTATGAAAGGTGGGTCCTGTGTTATCTATTTAGAGGTGTAAACTGTCATTGTAACCCTTCCTGTGATGATAATGAGATGACTGCTGAGAAGTGATTTCTATAGAACATGAAGGATCAGTCTATTATGAGTGGTGGATCCTGTGTTATCTACGTGGAGGTGTTTCCCGTCAATATAATCCTGTTTGTGATTATAATGAGATGTCTGCTGTGAAGTGATCTCAATAGAACAGGAAGGATCAGTCTATTATGAATGGTGGATCCTGTGTTGTCTATATGGAGTTGTCACCTGTCATTGTAATCCTTCCTGT
The DNA here is from genome assembly GCF_050947455.1 of Rhinoderma darwinii. Classification (NCBI taxonomy): domain Eukaryota; kingdom Metazoa; phylum Chordata; class Amphibia; order Anura; family Rhinodermatidae; genus Rhinoderma; species Rhinoderma darwinii. The sequence goes on from NC_134688.1 coordinate 453,520,028, forward strand.
GATGATAATGAGATGACTGCTAAGAATTGATCTCTACAAAAAATGAAGAGTCAATCTACTGTGAGGCTCAGAGTGAAAACTACAGTATACCGATGATAACATTAAAGAAATATTTATATCTTCTGTAATTGAAAAAAATGTATCAAGCTCCTTAAGATTTTGTGAATAGACAGGAAGGATTAACAAAAAAACTCTTAGCTAACCAACATACTGGACCCATATTCCCAACGGGCCTGTTCATACTGATTGGAATGCAATGGAACTGCCATATCTAATTTATTACACCAGGCATCTGCTTATCTAATGCACATAAAATGATAATTAGGTTTAAAGCCTGTTCACATTCATCCTAGCAACAGGTACATAATAAGATACAAATATTCATGACTTTAACGTCAGCAACAAAGGAAAAATCACATCACAAATTTCAAATCTCAATGTCACAGTTTTAGTTACATTTTTTTATTGGCTTTAACTTGATCCAGTTTAAGATCAAGTCTGCTGTCTTAACATGTCTAGTTATGTAAATATATGTATACCCTATGAAATAACAAAAACTGTGCACTTTACCGTTACCCGGTTATTCCTCCTGCAAATATATATTTAAATTGTCAACTGGGTGTTACCAATACCTTTGTCAGGAGGCATGTCCCTACACACTGTTCAATCATCGCTGACCTGACATTGTCTGTCTGTGTAGGAATACACCTTATTTACAAGGGTAATGATAAGACCCAGTTGTTAATTAATTTATAAATTTCTAGTAGGAATAAGGCCCAGTTCACACAGAGTTTTCTGGCACTGATTTTGACGTGGAAACCGTGTCGGAATCAGCACCGGCGGAGACGTTTTTTTCCAGAGCCTCTCGCGGGAATGAAAGGCAGCATGTACTTTCTTGCCATGGTTCCTCCTCTGACCTCTCATTGAAATCAATGAGAGGCAGAAAAAGCATTTGCTTGTTAAAGGGGTTTTCCTATTATAGACATGAATGATGTATCTACCAATGGGTGGTACCTTAACTTGTTGGGAGAATGAGGGTCTCCGACCTCCATTTCAAAGCTGCTAGCAGCATCATGTGGAGATTAAATAGAGAGATGGCCACACAGGTATGAAGCTCTCTCAATTCAAGTCTATGAGAGCTATGGAAACTCTTGTGCCTATTTTCCTATTTTCTGTAACAAATTTAATAGAGAGACCCATGAACATGCATGGCCACCTCTCCGTTTGATCTCCAACTGGTTACAGCCAGGGATCAAGGGCACTTTCTCCCGAAAGGTAAGGGGTCCAATGGTGTGATCTCCATCTATGAGAGATTTATGGCATATCATGTAGGTATGCCATTAATATCTATGGAGGGAAAACTCCTTCAAAATTCCATGTCATACCTTTATTTTTTGCAGTTATGTTTCAGTCTTCCAAAGATATTGCTTTCTATTAAAGCTACTTCAACCCTCGCTGATGTCACTGTTGAATCACACCTACATGTCTGATGGACAAATGCAACTTGGTCACTAATAATGGATCAAGTTTCCCAGTCTTAGGCCCCATGCACACGGCCGTATTTTTGATAAAATTATGGACCCATTCATTTATATTGCCCACGGACACCTTCCTGTATATTTAGAAAAGGCTCCTATTTTTTAATTTTACGGACCGTACTCCCATACGTTATAATGGGAGAACGGCCCGCAAATGGTTGACTGTCCACAACCTTCCGTAGCCGTAATCATGGACCGGGATTACGGCTACGTCCGTATGCAGGGGGCCTTAAAGCAGTAATGCCTCATCAGTTATAAGGTGTGAGGAGGAGAGTAAAGTCTCTGTAATTGACTGTCTGGAAGACCTGAGAGAGAGGAAAGGAAGAGGTCCATCTGAGTGAGTGGATGACAGAAACTAGGCTCATGAAAGCTAAGATGGCTGCCAGGAAGTAGATATCAGACAGCTACTTTCTACCCTCAATTCTGAAGGTAGTAGATTTTTGGAGAGAGAAAAAAAAAGCATTTATTTTCACCTGTATTTTTTAGCTTCTGATTTATACTTGGTTATCAAACATGATTAATCTGGAGGCTTATTTTATTTTTTAATTTCTAATTCGTGACCGACAATTATGTGTTTTTGCTCTGTGACTGACAGCTATAGATGCATTAAGTTAGACTCATACCTAGAGGAAACGTTAGCGAAACATTTTTGTAAGGATTCTGCATTCTAAATTAGGCATAGAGAACTGTCAGCTAGCTCGTGTATTCTGAATAGTTCAGGATTATAAATCTGTTATTATGAAACAATAGTTATTATGTAGAGACATTATTCGAGTTAGTTAATTGTTCTTGGCTGCCAAGAAAAATAAAAAAATAAAGATGTGAATATTAATACAAAGTGAAAAATGCTCTAACAGTATGAATCACAGCAACTGAGCATTAAAGACTTGGATTCAATGGTTACTAAAAAGATATACAGATAAAACATGTTTAAAGAGCCATCAACTTGACTTTAGTCATCAACTAAACCAGATACACGCATCTGTAGGCGAGGCTCTTCTAGGGTTGGACATTGACTTACCAGATAATCGCCTATAGGTGGCACTGTAGAAACTATATCTAGAGGAGAGTTATTTTGCATACTTTTCCCAGGGAGAATGTCCTTAAAGTATCTTCACCTTTTACAAAATCTCTGCAAGGAGAATCAGTACTTTTCATAGGGCTGTTTAAATGGGATCTCACACAACCAATCAGAAGTCTATTCTTCACTGTTCAGGAGCAGCAACTATGATATTACTTATGCTTGGGAGTAGTGGTAATATAACAATATATACGTGGTGGCTTCCCTACCTATGGTGAACCTTCTTAAGCAGGGGCGTAGCCATAATGGGTGCAGAGGTAGGAGTCGCATCCCGGCCCTGGTGCCACTGCCACATCGGAAGACAGAACTATTATAAATGGCACATGGTAGCTGGGGGCGTATGGGGCTGTTAACAGTTTTGCAATTGGGCCCAAGTTACTCAAGTTATTCAAGTTACGCCTCTAGGCCATTTTTCTGTGTTCTTTAAGGAAAATAAGAAAAAAAATTGCGCCAGTAAACACAGCCTTGGGCTTCAGGCACTTCACTGTATTATGGCTTATGTACAACCTGAAAAAAGTAAAATTGTGGTACCAATGAAGATTGGAAATGATGTAATTTGCTAGTATAATGTCAATACATCATCTTACAGATGCCTAAATCCATCTGGCCGACATGGTTGATTCTCATACGTTAGAACTCCACCCATTTTCATACTTCCAACGGCATCACAACATCCCTTCTTTTGCGTTTTTTCATTATCTCCAAATTAGACATTACATGCAACATGCCTTCCGATCCACTCTGGTCTCTAATCCTACCAACTTTGAAAAACGATGTCGCCATACTACTATTAAGGGGCTTAAATTCCGCCATTTACTCCATACTACTCTCCCCAGATAACTCCTCCCCACCTATGCATAAATATATGTCTAAATGGGAAACCTTGTTGGATAGACCCATCCCTTGCTTGTTATGGCAGATCATATGGTCACAGACAGCTAAGACTTCTCTTTGTACAACATACAAGGAGAAGCAATATAAAATCCTTATGTTCTGCTATCATACCCCTGCCCTCTTGCATAGCTTTAACCAGAGTATCCCGTCGGATTGTTGGCGATGTCGGGATTAGAGGGGAGACCTGTTTCATATATTTTGGAGTTGCCCCCTTGTGCATTCGTTCTGGTTGGAGGTTGAGAACTTGGCGGCGGCGGTGTTGCAACAGGATATTCCCCTAGACCCTCTACATTACCTACTGAATGTCCCTCCTAGGTCATTGGGGAAGGCTTCAGCTCGGCTTTTTCATCACCTTCTTACCGCGGCTAAAACCTTGATTGCTTGGAAGTGGAGGCAAACTACACCTCCCTCTAACACTGCCTTACTGGCTAGGATTAGGGAAATTCGCACCATGTAACATATGACGGCCTCAATTGACAACACATTGGATAGATTTAAAGTAGTGTGGGACTCTTGGGATAGGTACTGGTTGACGCTATCCCTGACTTAGACCTTTGACTGATCTTTTGGGGGGCTTTGTCCTCCCTACATCTCATGTTTCCCTCCCTTTTTTCTTCTCCCCTCCCCTCTGTTTTTCTCCCTGTGTCTTGACCTGTCTGTTTTGATGTTCTAATAGTGCTTTGATTTACACTACCGTTCAAAAGTTTAGGGTCACTTAGAAATGTCCTTATTTTTGAAAGAAAAGCACAGTTTTTTTCAATGAAGATAACATTAAATTAATGAGAAATACACTCTATACATTGTTAATGTGTAAATTGTTAATGGGTAAATGACCATTCTAGCTGCAAACGTCTGGTTTTTGATGCAATATCTACATAGGTGTAAGAGGCCCATTTCCAGCAACCATCACTCCAGTGTTCTAATGGTATATTGTGTTTGCTAACCGTGTTAGACGGCTAATGGATGATTAGAAAACACTTGAAAACCCTTGTGCAATTATGTTAGCACCGCTGTAAACAGTTTTGCTGTTTAGAGGAGCTATAAAACGGACCTTCCTTTGAGCTAGTTGAGAATCTGGAGCATTACATTTGTGGGTTCGATTAAACTCTCAAAATGGCTAGAAAAAGAGAGCTTTCATGTGAAACTCGACAGTCTATTCTTGTTCTTAGAAATGAAGGCTATTCCATGCGAGAAATTGCCAAGAAACTGAAGATTTCCTACAACGGTGTGTACTACTGCCTTCAGAGGACAGCACAAACAGGCTCTAACCAGAGTAGAAAGAGAAGTGGGAGGCCCCGCTGCACAACTGAGCAACAAGACAAGTACATTAAAGTCCCTAGTTTGAGAAATAGATGCCTCACAGGTCCTCAAATGGCAGCTTCATTAAATAGTACCCGCAAAACGCCAGTGTCAACGTCTACAGTGAAGAGGCGACTCCGGGATGCTGGCCTTCAGGAATTCTGAGACGCAGAACAACTGAAAAGATGCTGGAAGAGTGCCTGACGCCATCTGTCAAGCATGGTGGAGGTAATGTGATGGTCTGGGGTTGCTTTGGTGCTGGTAAAGTGGGAGATTTGTACAATGTAAAAGGGATTTTGAATAAGGAAGGCTATCACTCCATTTTTCAACTCCATTCCATACCCTGTGGACAGCGCTTGATTGGAGCCAATTTCATCCTACAACAGGACAATGACCCAAAGCACACCTCCAAATTCTGCAAGAACTATTTAGGGAAGAAGCAGGCAGCTGGTATTCTATCTGTAATGGAGTGGCCAGCGCAGTCACCAGATCTCAGCCCCATAGAGCTGTTGTTGGAGCAGCTTGACCGTATGGTACGCAAGAAGTGCCCATCAAGCCAATCCAACTTGTGGGAGGGGCTTCTGGAAGCATGGGGTGAAATTTCCTCAGCAAATTAACAGCTAGAATGCCAAATGTCTGCAATGCTGTAATTGCTGCAAATGGAGCATTCTTTGATGAAAGCAAAGTTTGAAGGAGAAAATTATTATTTCAAATAAAAATCATTATTTCTATCCTTGTCAATGTCTTGACTATATTTTCTAGTCATTTTGCAACTCATTTGATAAATATAAGTGTGAGTTTTCATGGAAAACACAAAATTGTCTGGGTGACCCCAAACTTTTGAACAGTAGTGTATGTCTGGATTTTGACATGAATTTGATTCATTTGCTATGTTTTCCTTTTAGACAATGTCGATTGGCTCGTGTGGCCTGCCCATGCGACTTTATGTCTTGTATGTCTTTTGAAAAACCTTTTAATAAAAATACAGTTGAAACCAGATGCCTAAGTCTAAGCCTGCTGCAGTAAAAAGTCTCATGTAAAGTTTGCTCTTGTTTTAGGCCAGGATCCCACCTGCAGTTTTTGATGCAGTATTTTTTTAGCTAAACACAGGAGCAGACACAAAAGAGAGAAGTATCAGCCTTTCTTTATACATTTCCTGCCTTTTGGATCCACTTCTGGCTTTGAGTAAAAAAAAAAAAAGATAAAAAAAACTGCATTAAAACTGTGTGTCTAATTCTGGCCTTAAAGTGTTTTCTTGCAGATACAAGGATGATTAAGAATTTTGCCGTTTTTGCATTTTCTGCTGCGTTGTTGATATCGGATATTTTGAATACAAAGTGATCTCTCATTGGTAACTTCATATCCATTATCTAAGGCATTTCTGCTGAATCTTCATGATTAATATGTTTTATTGCCATTGACTCCTACAGTAGAATCTCATTACTAAGTATTAAGTAACTCTAACCTCATAAACCGGTGATTAAACCGGTCTGGGGGAAAACATTTAATAAAGTCATGAATATATGTTTACAATAAATCCAATATCTTGATTAGAAATCTTATAAAAGTAGCTATAAAATATCTATAGTGGAGGCAAAGGCGGTATCAGTACATATGACAGTAGCTGAGGTAGCAGGAATCCCTGAGACATTAGGTACAGAGTGTCTCAGAATCTTAAAAAAATGAAAGTGGAGCAGGGGGGTGCTGTGGATTTTTTTCCCAAATCTACGGCCGAACACCACAATCAACTTATCTGCATCCTCAAGAGTCTAAGGCTCCCTGCCCCAACATTCACCCTCATAGGCCACAGGTAATTTTAGGCATCATTGCGCCCCCCTACATTAGGTTGTCCGCAACTCAGACCGCAGACCAGAAGTTGCCTGCAGCCTACACCACACCGATGAATGCGACATGGGAAAGGAGGTAGGCAAGTATTGAATTTTTTTTCCCCTCTGTGATAAACTTAATTTTGGTGGTACTAGACTGAGGGACTATTACTAATGGGGGCACTTTATGGGAGCATTATTAATAATGGGGCACTATAGGATGACACTAAACTACTAAACTCACTTATAAGGCAAAACTAGTAAAACATATTAAAGAATATTCATGTTTGGTATTGCCACATTCGTAATGATCCATAAAATGAAGATAAAATTGTTATTTATACTGCACAGTGAACAATAAAAACAATATAAAAATAATAATGCAAAATGGTGCAATAGAAAAATATAACTTGTTCTGCAAAAAACAAGCTCCTATAAAGCTATGTTGATGGAAAAATAAAAAAGTTATGGCTCTTGAAATGTGGTGATGCAAAAACTATTGTTTTCTTGTTCAAAAGTAGTAAAATATAAATAATTTGTACCCCCATAATACCAATAATAAAACACAACTTCTACCGGAAAAAAAACGGCCCTCATGGAGACAACAAAAAAAAAAAGTTTTTGCTTTTGAAATGCATTGTTCAAAAAAACAAAGCAAAATCGCTGTGTCCTGAAGACCGCTGGGCATTGGATGATGCGGGAGGCATCAAAAACATCAATCAAGCCAAGATGGGAGGAGTTTCCGTCGAGACAAGACACTTCCCTGCTGAAGAAACGCCCAGTGGACACTTGTAAAGTAATTTACATACTTTGTTTTCTCAGGTAGTCTTTGTTATTGGTTTGCGCTTTTGAACTTTTTATTACTATTCCATTCATACAATTAAGTTGTTATTATTTTTTTTATTATTACATTTTATTTTTTCGTATATTATTTATTTAGAAATCCCAATAATTCAGTAAATATTCTACTTGGATGAATTCATATTTTGAGAATGTGACTGTAGAAGGTTCAAAGGCCTTTCATACATTTTTATCCACCAAGAAGTGCATCTGGAATGCAGGAATATTTATACATAGACATGGGTGGACTGCAAAATTTTGACAGATATATATTCAAACAGTGTGAAACGAAGGCGCAGCCCCGTCCATTGACCATGATTGTATCATCCATGAGGTTTGAATAAACAAACAGAGTGGAAAAATTTTCAGAAGAGCACTTGTAACTATATAAATAATATTCTTCTATTTCATGCACTTCAGGGGTCTTACAGACTTATTGAGAAGAGTTAGCCCAGGGGATGTCTGTTATTAGAAGTGCTCGGAAAGTAAAAGTTGTATAATTTCTTTTGAAATTTTTTTTCATATGTAAAATGTTAATTTACTTTGGAGTGAAAGTGCTGGAAAATGTGGAACTAATACAAATACATAGACATACAGGTAATTGTACAAAATAATAGTTGGGATATAGGACGGTTGTTTTTATAGCAAAAAAGAATGAAAAAATTATATATGGAGGATTTCAACTTTATTCGTGAAGGTCCTCTACCCTTATGGTCTATTCACACTGTGTCTGCAGTGTATAATGGGGGTGTACATCGGGAGGATTTCCCATAGACTCCCATGTTAAGAAAAACGTATACTGTGTGGTATACTTTTTTTCACTAGACGAGTCAGCAGGGAATAGAGTAGTCAACTACATTTTTTCATACAGCTGAAAAAAAGTACTCTAACGTATACCGGCCCTGAGGATGCCAAAAGAACACTCTTTTGGCATCCTCCCGGTGAAGGGATTCTATGGATATAAACGTACACTGCAAAAGTGTTGTTACCACTGTTCCCTTTAAGTTGTGGGCTCTGGCAATGCTAAAGTTAAAAATTCAAGACCCTACAGAAAAGAAGAGCTTTTCTTGAGCTCATTGACCTTACTAAAATGTTGTTTTAACTCTCTCTTTTCCAGCGTAGAGCTTAGAGGAAACGCTGTTGTGAGCATGATGTAGAGTTCACAGTGCAGGGAGGGGAGGAGGGAGGAGGAGGGGAGCTGAGAGCATCGCCTACTCTCTGTGGTGTGACTCTGTGTTTTCTGCCTCTAGCTTTATTAGGGTACGTGCACACACAAAATAAAAAACGTCTGAAAATACGAAGCTGTTTTCAAGGGAGAACAGCTCCTGATTTTCAGACGTTTTTCAATCATATTCGCATTTTATCGCGGCGTATTTTACGGCTGTTTTTGGAGCTGTTTTTCTATAGAGTCTATGAAAAACGGTTCCAAAAACGTTTTTCAAAAAATGCCCCGTCGGAAAAGAACTCTGCTTCCAATTTCACGGCCATTTTTCGGGCCGTTTACGTTATCTCCACAAAACAACAAGTGTCAGCCTATTATCAGCGCTCAGTGAAGTCTGTGATAACTGATATATTTCAGGATTGTTTTATTAGACATAATGACATGACAAATTATAAAAATGTCACCAAAATAATTTCAAATAAAAAATATGTTGAGCAGAAAAACTTGATTTATACGATAGGTCATTTCCTGACAATACTTTTTTTTAAGGCCGCCTACACACATAGCAGATTTGTTTCTGTCCAGATTTGCGAGCAGAAAATCCATAGACTGTTGCAGGCAAGCGAATTAAATGTAAAAAATCTTATCCACGCTGAATATTCTCCGCACAGAAATTAGAGCATGCTGCAGATTTTCAATTCCCCAGCAAGTTCATTGTGTTCTGGATGTTCGGCTGTGTTCACATCTGCTCTAGGTTTTCCATTATTCTGTTCCGTCAGAGTAACAGAATAACCAGAAAAAATGAAGCGCTGGATCGGTTACATGACGGAAACCAAGGTCACCCAACAGAACCCATTTACATTAATGGGTTCTGTCGGGTTTCTGTCATGGTTTCCGTCATTTTACCAGACAGATATTGCGCTATTTTGTCTGACAGATATGACGGAATTTGTGGCGGAGGCTTTTAACGGAGCCACCGACGAGTATGTGAATAAGCCTCAACACGTCCAAATTATGCTGCGGTGGCGCTGCTGAAAATCAGCAACAAATCCGCTATGTGTGTGGGCACCTTCATTTCTCACATCAACCGGGACACATTTTGCCACCAGCAGAAGAATATCTAAAAAGAAAAATCGTTAGGAAGGAAAGTAAATGATATAATACTAAAAAATGCCACTAAGTACTTATTCCATTATATCCTGCAAGTGAATCACTGTAGCTGGGTGTGTCTGGTCTTGATGGCGATGAATGTTGGAATTTTTGCTCTTTTTTACATTATGTTTATTTTATAATTTTCTTTTCGTGCGGTCTCATGGCCTTTTTTTTTTTTTTTCTGCTGTAGAAGTAGTTTCTCCTACTGGAAGCAACATGTGCACTGATACTGGGCGGACATCCAGGAGCGTTTTTGATGAGCATGAACTAGAGTCAGCATATCTTCCCTCCCTGGAGAGACAATTCTTCATTTAGATTAAAATCATAGTGTTCCTCTTTTCTTTTCTTACAGTGTTCTCATCTGAAGATCTTAACATAAGCCTGCTTGGATGATCCCTTGTAATCTTTGATCCAGCTTGAGCAAACATATTTTATGGACATGAGGTTGAATACACAAATTGCATCAAAACTTTTTGTAAAATTTTTAACTCTTTTAAGTCTGCAATTTTCGATTTTTAATCGGCTGTTTGATGGATGATTGCTTTTAATAGCGCACTTCAATACCCCGGATCTGGCAGTCATGTTGACAACTTGATCCTACGAATGTCAAAATAATAACGTTCTTGTTACGAAATAGGCAAAAATAGCTCTGAATATGAGTGCTGTAACGGTCACAGTCGCGGACCGCCGCCGTTCCCCACCTTCAGACGGCAGCAACCACAGACCTCAGGCTTCTCGCCAGGGTCTCCCTCCTTGGAGAAGCCAGCTCACGTGGCCTTCCTGTTCTGGACTGTCTCCTAGGGCACGCACATACAAAAAGTTCCCAAACCAATCTCCAAATTATCCTGGACCATAAAAAGGGCTTCGCCTTTCCACTCCTTGCCTGAGCATTGTTGTTGTCTACCCATGTACGTATTGCAAATGGTCCCTAGGTCTCCTGTTCCCAGTGTCTGTCTGGACTCTTACAGGTACTCTTGTACTAAAGACTTTACATTGACATTGCATAGACTGTTGTTTGGCCAAGTGCCACTCCTCTACGATGGAGCAGCCTAGTGGCCTCATATACCCCAGGATCGTGCCATGTTCCTGAATTAAAAATAATAAATTTAAAAAAAGTCAAAGTGGCACACTTTCCAGGCAGTGGTGTAACTACTGCAGTAGCAGCCATAGCGGCTGCTACAGGGCCCGTGGCATGAGGGGGCCCATGCCACCTGCTGGCACAGGCCCCCCCATGCCAGTGGCTCCGCTGGCAGCCGCTATGGCTGCTACAGTGGTAGAAATGCCACATTCAATAGTAACTGCATCCTTAAGACGCAGATACTATTGAGCACTATGGCAGAGCAGAGAGGTGTCTCCCTGCTCTGCCATAGGCTACCAGCCACATTCAGCCTGCAGCCAATCAGGCGCAGGGATCCCTGTGCAGGCCAGCATGATGACATCACTGGATCACGCCAGCCTACACAAGGATCCCGTCAGTGTTAAGGAGGCGCTCCGTTCATCCTGGGAACGGGGCCTAGGTAAGTAGAATGTTTTTAGTTTTATTTGTTTGGGGGGGGAGATATATGGTGCTATTTACAGGGGGCTGTATAGAACTGTCTACAGGAAGGCTGTATTGCACTGTCTACAGGGGGGACTTTATAGCACAGTCTACAGGGGGGCTGTATAGCACTGTCTACAGGGGGAGGCTTTATTTCACTGTCTAAGGCAGGGGCTGTATAGCACTGTCTACAGGGGGAGGCTGTATAGCACTGTCTACAGGGGGGCTGTATAGCACTGTCTACAGGGGGAGGCTGTATAGCACTGTCTACAGGGGGGCTGTATAGCACTGTCTACAGGGGGGCTTTACAGTGCTGTCTACAGGGGAGCTGTACAGCGTGGTCTACAGGGGGGCTGTATAGCGCGGTCTACAGGGGGACTGTATAGCGCGGTCTACAGATGGGGCTGTATAGCGTTGTATACAGGAGCTGTATAGCGCAGTCTACAGGGGACAGTATATCGCGGTCTACAGGGGGGGCTGTATAGCGCTGTCTACAGGGGGTTCTGTATCGCTGTCTACAGGGGGGCTCTATAGCACTGTCTAGAGGAAGGATGTATAGCACTGTCGACAGGGGGGTTGTATGGCCCAATCTACAGGGGGGATGTATCACACAATCTACAGGGGAGCACAATCTACCGAGGGTGCTGTGTGTAGCAGCCAGGGGAGAGTTGCCCAGCCAAATGTTTGCTATGGTGCCCAGTATTTCCTAGTTACACCCCTGTTTCCAGACACACTTTTATTTGGCACCCTTTAATACATGAATGCCCTACTATATTGCCATTGTCTAATGCCATAATGTGTTCACATCATGCAGAATGGAGCTTTCCCAAACCCACAAAGAATGATCCTTGTCCTTCATTTTTGCACTAACTGTCATGTCGCTATCTGCTCTTACACTACTAAACCAAACATGTTTGGACCCACCTGCTTTACACACAGGTTCAGAGGCCACATAGACGCCAAGTTAATGGGTCAGACTTAAAACCATATATAGGATCTTTGTTCTAGTCTGTAATGTCATGGGCTGAATGATTATGGTCCCAGGGGGTGTATTGGACTCCCCTGATGTGCCCATCCACATGAATTGTATGAACATGTTCTGTAAAAGTCTTCCAAGAGGTTCTTTAGCCTTACAACTATCAGGAATATTCTGTTCTGTATGAAAATTGTCTTATATCTAACTCCAAACTATTTTTAAGGCACATAAAGAGCAGCATCTGCAATTATCAACCCTTGCTAGGCTGACTGTCCTATTGAATTGTATGGGTGGGGATTGATAACGTCCATCTTCCATGCATTTCATAACCATTTTTTCCAATAGAAAACCTGAAAATGAACCTCATAACTCACGTAACAGGAAGCACTGTTATAATTTGGAAAAAGTGGATCAAAAACAGAATGCAAGCAGATTTACTGATATGTTGTGACGGATTAGAAATGAATAGAAAAGACTTAGAATTAACTTTTTCTCTTCAAAATTGCATATGTGTTTAATACTAAACCCATTTGACTAATTTAACTATGTTATTTAAATAAATGTTTTATTGCCATATTCAAGATAAAAGTCTTGCAAATGAATTAAAGTCCATTCCGCTGTTACTTAGGGTATGTACACACGGCTTATTTTCTGCCATTTTTCGGGCCGTAAACGGCCGAAAAACGTTTGAAACATCGGCAGCAGAACGGCTCCAAACATCTGCCCATTGACTTCAATGAGAAAAACGGCGTTCTGTTACGACGGGGCGTTTTTTAAATAAGACGCCCGCGAAAAAGAAGTGCATGTCACTTCTTGAGCCGTTTTTGGAGCTCTTTTTCATTGACTCTATAGAGAAACAGCTCCAAAAACGGGCGTAAAAAACGCTGCGAAAAACGTGAGTGGCTTAGAAAACGTCTGAAAATCAGGAGCTGTTTTCCCTTGAAAACAGCTCGGTATTTTCAGATGTTTTTGAGTTTGCGTGTGCACATACCCTTAAAGGGGTATGACTTTTATCTTCGGTGTCCCTTGTGTCTCTGTGTCATGCACCACCACAACAGACTTTGTACTAGACGTTGTTTTGGTTTAGGTCACCATTTATAAATTAGTCTAAAACCAAGGTCTATCTATAAACACCCGCCCTTGGCAGGAGAAAAAAGAAAGTGGTGCATGTGGCGCAACATTTATTTATTTTTTTACCACTAGTATTACTTTTGTTATGGCCACTGCCTTCTGCTCCCACCACCACATACACACCTGTCCCCAGCATCTTCTAGCTCCCGGCTGATGCTGTGCCTCTCCTCTGGTCCACGCAGCTTGCAAGTTCTATTGTTCTGTTTGTTATATTGGATTATCTATTGCCGACACTGCTTGAACTTGACCTTGTCCTGTTTGCCGCCTGCCCTGCTAACCGTGAGTGATCACCTGCGCCCTGACCTTCTATAGTACGGACCCTGCACCTTGTCTTCTGTTATCTATGTCTCGTCTGTCCACATCAGCCATTTCCAACAGAGACTTCTCTGGGGTTAGTGACCTGGGGATTCTAGTGGCCAAGTCCACATCTGCGTATGAAGGTTAAACGGCGAACTGAGAGCTGACCCTTAGACCCCGCTCCCCAGTTTAGTCCCACACCGAATCTATTGGCAACATAATATGCCGTCCTCTGTTGGCTCCGTGATAGTCACCAACCTCTACGGCCCTGTGACAGCTGCATTTGCTTAGGGCGTACCTCCAATTGTACAGACATTATTTAGAAAAACGATTATATTGCAGGAGTGTGACAATAATCTTTTTTCAAAATAACTTGTATTACCGATTTTGCTTCTAACAGCAGCACGGACTGTGTATAGTCTCTGCTACCGGTGGCTCATAATTGTGCTTTAGGCGACAGGGCGTTCTATTCATCCCCATGGCTGTCGTTTCCAGAACGGCCCCCCAGGTTTACATTAGATTCTACAGCATTGGCGACCGTTTTGGATACTGCAGCCATGGAGACGAGCAGTACGCTCTCTCTCCTAATGCAGAGTTATGAGCCGCCGGCAGCACAGACTATACACAGTCCGAGCTGCTGTTAGAAGCAAAATCGCTAATACAAGTTATTTAGAAAAACAATCATTGTCACACTCCTGCACTTTAGTCTGTATAATTGGAGGTACGCTTCAAGTAGGTCTGAGTTGCAATACCAGACACAACTTATGGACAAGGCTGGTGCTGTTTCTGGAAAACAAGCAAATCGTTGTTTTTTTGTCGCTCAAAACCCATTTAATGACAACTTTGTTTATTTTCTCCATATTTGTTTGTTCAAAAATGTGAAATTATAGAAGTAGAAATTGTAGGAGTAATCTCCAGTCATGTCTATTACCTTTCAATGAAACGTTCTGCATTTTGTTATTAGTGTGAGCTGTGGCTGATATAAAATTAATTGTGCATTCATATTATTCACATAAAAAACAAATATGATTTTTTCTTTTTTTTTTTGTCATTGTTGTACATTTTCCAGCAATCCTGGAGCTGGATACTGGGATGGGCACTTATCTCCCAGTAACACTGGTGTGTTTCCGTTTCCAGAGAAGCAGCAGTCAGCAGCTGATTTATCAATGAAAGAACCACATGGATGTCAGCAGAATCATTTTATATATATGACTTTTCCTAAGCTTTCTAGGACATGAAAGATGAGCTAAACCCCGTACTCTGCACAACCATTAAGTAGGGACCTAAATTCAAAACATGGCTTTAATCCTACAATTTCATGGCGTAAAGTAATTATAAAACTCTAAAAGTCAGCAAAGGATAAATACGCTGCTTCACAACTTCATGAGGTACTGGTACATACTGACCCTTTCCTATACTTCATTATAGCAAGTACAATATAATTAAATTAGCCAATATTCTCTATAGAACAAATAGACTTTCATATAATAGTGGAACATTATTTGATGTATACAAACTTTGCCACAAGTCCAGTGGCATAGCTAAAGGTTTATGGGCCATGGTGCAAAAATTCAGCTCGGACCCAGCCACACAACTTTCCTTCACTGTCGCCGGCAGTCGCCCACCATAATAGTGTCCTCCTTTGTGCCCCCAAACACAGTAATAATACTCCCACATAGCAATTATGCCCTCTTGGTGCCCCATTTGTTTTGTGCCCCTGCACAGTAATAATACCCACATTGTGCCCCTTATAATAATAATCCCCCTTTGTGCCCCCAAACGAATAATTCAACTTTGTAAAGTAGGCTGGGCGTACTTACTTTTTTAATGAGCCCCTTCCTTACACAGTGTGACGTGCGGCATCTTGAATTCTCCTCCTCTCTGGCGCGGAGAAAAGGGAGAAGGATTCAAGATACACATGCTGCCGAACGCCCCACTGTGTAAGGCGGGGGCTTAGTAAAGTAGTAAGTACTTAGCTGCGAGTCCTGCAACACCTAAATTGATGTCACGTTGGTGAGTCGCCCGCTGGATGCGCCGCTGCCTATGTCTTTATATATTATTGTATACACGGATGTACATTCTTTATTTGAAAGAGGATTTAGAAATTTTGGACCACATGTGTATATATATATATATATATATATATATATATATATATATTTATATATATATATAAAATAATTAGGACAGTATTTTGGAGTAGAAAATTCATGTGCCATATTAATGCGCTGTATATATTATTCAGTCATCTCCTTTTTCTTGTTACTGTCAGTTTTCTGTTTATGTGTTGATAATGTTGGAAACATCTGAATATACTTCATCATTCCTGTTATATGTTGATTTATATGTATTGAGTTCTTGTCCAGGGTCATTATAGGGTGCTATTGTTGGATGCTTGTAAAGCACTGCTATTATAGTATTAGCCCTGAGGAAGCCACGTTGTGGCGATACGCGTGGGGCATCCAGACCTTTTTTCTCCTCTTTTTGGATACTCCATGATCTCATAGGATTTGTATACCTCATGGTCTGATGCAATTTTCGTTTTATTCAGATTTATATTACTATATTTATCAGAGGAGTCTTTAGGTAGGTCTTTTTCTGATTTTTTTTTAGACTGGCCACTTATCAGGGTGGAATTCCCTAGGAGACCAGCTCTAGCATGCATTTGCTTTTTTCATGAATTAACTATGTCTATGTGGTGTAATTATTATCAATACATTTATAATTTTTTGTCATGCATTTAGTGTGTGTTTCTCATCTTTACTTCATCATTCCTGTTATATGTTGATTTATATGCATTGAGTTCTTGTCCAGGGTCATTGTAGGGTGCTATTGTTGGATGTTTGTAAAGCACTGTCAGTTATTAGTATGTTCTTTCTCATAACAAGACCTATAAGACAATTGAGTCGAAGGCATTCCGCCGAAACGCGCGTCAGGTCTGACGTCTCTCTCCTGCAGGGCAAGTCACATGGGCATGTAATTCAATTGCACTTGGTGCATTTAAATCTAATGATATGCTGTTCTATATGATATAAATTGATTATTGGTTCTAATGACCAACGGCACACTTGTATCTCTGTATCAGCTGTCCAGCTAACATACTTTAGGATACACAGTAACTTCAGGATACATACACTTCATATCCTGTATTTATTCATTTTTATGTCATTTATGTCCATGTGTAACACTGCTCTACATACAAGTTCTCTGCAATGAGGGACGTCTTGTTCATGCTTTGCATGACTCATCTTTTAATAATTTTTGTATTTTCAATAAAGTTTGAATTTTTTGCAAAAAATATTACTGCTTATGCTTATTGCTAGGGTTAATGCACCAAGATATACTTGGTTTCTGAATACGTTCTTGTTTATACACGATTTATATATAGATCTTACATGTATATTAACAAGACTTTCCTGAATGTACCAATAGGTTTTTCTTTCTCATAATATTAGAGTTGTTGTTTTTTGTGCATTCTCTATCCTGATGACCAGTAAAAAAAAAAGAGTATATATTAAATATATACAGAAGTGGGCAAATGTTTAAGGCAGTTGAGGAAAAATGCTGCAAAGATATTGAAGGTATGGTTTTTTGGCCGCAATTCTTCCATGAAGACCACTTTTGGCCAGACTGCTCCAAACAGTAGATGGTTGTACCTGGGACCCGCTGGTTTCTGCCAGTTCTGAACTGATGGCACTGCTGGACATATTTCGAATTTGAAGAGAAGTAAGAATGATGTATCTTTGATCTGTTGCACTGTTTCCCTGGCCGACCACTGCATCTACGGTCCTCAATCTTGCCCGATTATTTGTGCTTCTTCGAAAGAGCTTGAACAGCACATCTTGAAACCCCAGTCTGCTTTGAAATCTTTGCCTGGGAGAGACCTTGCTGATGCCGTAAAACTACCTTGTTCCTTGTTGCTGTGCTCAGTCTTGCCATGGTGGCCTGTGACATGAAACTGTCTTCCAAAACTTCACCTTTTTAGCAGAGTTTGGCTGTTCCTCACCCAGTTTTAAGCCTTCTGCACAGCTGTTTCTGTTACAGTTAATGACTGCGTTTCAGCCTACATATGAAAATGATGATTATTATCACCTCTTTAGTATAATTGGTTAATCATACACCGGACTATAATCTTACAAAATCCATGACTTTATGCAAGTGTACCTAGAAGAATTGATGCTGTTTTGAAGGCAAAGGGCGGTCGCACAAAATATTAATTTGACTTATATTTATCTTCTGTTCAATAATTTAGTATTTTGTTACTGGTACATTCAACAGTTTTACTCTAATGGTCAGTGGAACATTTATCCTTTAGTCCTGAGTAGTCAGTGATCTATATGTTGAGTCCCTGGAGGTAGGTGGTTTATTTGGTCTTGAGTAGTAAGTGATTAATAGTGTTTAATCTCTGGTGGTCAGTGGTAGTTAGTCCCCAGTAGTCAGTGATCCATAGTGTTCAGTCCCTCGTGGTCAGTGGTATATTTACACCTAAGTAGTCAGTGAATTATAATGTTCTGTCCCTGCCAGTCAGTGGTATATATAGAATTGAATGTAATACCCTATGTGGTTGTAGAGCAGCATGATCTCTTCCTTGGTGATGATCACTCATGACCCAATGCCATGCTGGTTGTGTTCAGATAGCACCGGTATCTTTGGGCGCTCGAGGTAGGGTCCCAACCCGAATGTAGGTTAAGAATTGTAGTCGGCACACCTTGATTGTGTTTCAAAATTCAAATTTATTTATTTCTCAGGATAAATGCCAGAGGCTGTATGTGCAACGTCAACGTTTCGGTCGTATGACCTTCGTCGGGCACTAGAAAAATACGTACATATAATTATAGCATATCATGAGTTTGGAGAGCTGTCACAAAATATACATCATAACATCACTCTAGATGTAGTATAGAATATATAACTAGGTCAATCTTAACATAGTTATTCTTTACAAAATAAGGCTATGAAATTGACAAGAAGATTAAAAACAATGGGAGGAAACAGTTGCATATATCCCAGGTACAGTCACCACAATGGGGGGAGCGCCATAGGTGATGTTCTAGGTAGTCGTACACCTTCAGGTATGTATAATTCCGTGAGCACACTGGATGGGCAGGGTACCACTTGTCAATGATGATCTACGTAACTTGTTAAGGCATAAATGTGAATACAGCGGGATGGCAGAGGAGAGCTATTGTGGTGGAGTGGCATTAGGGGAAGCAAGGGGTGCACATGTCTTTATGGAACCCATGATTGTATAATCATGAGTATGATCATTGAGCGCCTCTCCAGGTGATGGTCCCTTAGAAAGAACATTCTAGAGGTACATTTTATAAATCATATACATCGCAGACTAGCAAGCATCACAGAATTTAGGTGCAGGGCATGCAGTATAAATATGACAAACTAAACAGACAAGGATTAGTTATACAAGCAAAGTTCCACTTGTCCAAAAAAGGGGGGGTATACAATGGAGTGTAGGCACCTCCATAAACTCTGATGATATGTTCCTTACCTGAGCCCCCTCCTCACAGTACTTAAAACCAGGAAGTGACCAGGGATTATCAGCGCCCATGAAGAGCGGTAAGCCGCCGAATACAATTCATAGCAGCGCTACTACGCATTATAGATCCAGATCGATCCAGTCCCCAGTACGGCTCAGGTAAGGAACATATCATCAGAGTTTATACAATCATGGGTTCCATAAAGACATGTGCACCCCTTGCTTCCCCTAATGCCACTCCACCACAATAGCTCTCCTCTACCATCCCGCTGTATTCACATTTATGCCTTAACAAGTTACGTAGATCATCATTGACAAGTGGTACCCTGCCAATCCAGTGTGCTCATGGAATTATACATACCTGAAGGTGTACGACTACCTAGAACATCACCTATGGCGCTCCCCCCATTGTGGTGACTGTACCTGGGATATATGCAACTGTTTCCTCCCATTGTTTTTAATCTTCTTGTCAATTTCATAGCCTTATTTTGTAAAGAATAACTATGTTAAGATTGACCGAGTTATATATTCTATACTACATCTAGAGTGTATATATGACATATTATGTGATGTTATTATGTATATTTTGTGACAGCTCTCCAAACTCATGATATGCTATAATTATATGTACGTATTTTTCTAGTGCCCGACGAAGGTCTTACGACCGAAACGTTGACGTTGCACATACAGCCTCTGGCATTTATCCTGAGAAATAAATAAATTTGAATTTTGAAACACAATCAAGGTGTGCCGACTACAATTCTTAACCAATGCCATGCTTGTCATGTCTGGTAGTTCAGTGCACTAGGTTTCAGTGCTTGACCACTATGGCAGTAGTTACTCCTTACTTGCCAACTTTGGAAAAGGGACATCAGGGAGATTAACAAAATGGGAACAAAAGTAGAACGCATAGTATTTGAATTGCAAATACTACCTATAACCCCCTTTAGCACCTCTCAAAATGAATATAGACCATAAACCAGAACCCCTAAATAAAGATATAGATACCAGCCCTTTAAACACACACCAGACCCCATGTTTACAGACCCAAGGCCAGAGCCCAGTATATCAGAGCCATATCTAGACTTTCCTTCACCCAGGCAAATGATAGTTTTCTTCCCCATCACTGTGTCGCCAAGGCAAAGAGGCTTGTTGGCCCCCCTGGGCACTCAGCACCCAGGGGGAACATGCCCAAGCAGTCCCCCCATCTACACCCCTGCATAAGAATAAAGCAATATCATGTGCAAGTGAAATTACACGGGACATAAATGCAGAGCAGAAAGAAGTCGGCCCTACATCTGCCAGCCCTGATTAAAAGTTTAGGAGTAGAGCAGATTTATCTTAAAAATGTTGACATTTGGTAGGAACACTGTGCAAGCAGCATCACAATCACAATATTTTCAGCTGCAATCTGAAGGACACCAACATCCCCGGCATGCCAGCCAGATAGAGTATTACATGGCTCCCATTCAGATGAATAGCTCCTGCCGAGCACACTAAACATGTCCATAGCATTACTTTAGCACAATGGAAGCTAAAAGAGTGTCCTTTCCGGCTCTGTCTGGCTGTTATACGTTAGTATACAAGAAAAAAGTGGTATTGGTTTCAGATGCCAAAGTATAGCACCCGTTATAGGCCAGAGTTTAACGTGTACATTGGTAGTTTTTGTCAACAGTGTGAGTGGTGTGTAGTGGCCTAATTACATACAGTTACTGTAGGTCCAGAATTATTTGGACAGTGACACAATCTTCATGATTTGGGCTCTGCTGCCACCACATTGGATTTGAAATGAAACAACTGAGATGCAATTGAAGTGTTGACTTTCAGGTTTAACTCAAGGGGTTGAACAAAAATATCCTGGGAAACCTTTAGGAATTGCAACCATTTTTCTACACAACCTCCTCATTTCAGGGGCTCAAAAGTAATTGGACAAATTAACTGTAAAGGATCTGCCAGACACACCTACTGTGTCGATGCCCGTGATTAATCAGTCTGCATCTGCTCCTAGGTCTGATAGAGTGACTCCATCTGCTACCACTCAGGCTGGTAGGCTGAGGAGTGGGAGAACCTATCACAGCATGGCCAGACGGAGCTAGCTCCCGCCCTCTGTCTATTTATACTTTCATTTCCTGCTCTTCCTTGCCTGTGATTCTGTCTGGTTTCCTGGCTCTGCTGTTCCTGCTAGTACTATTGACCTCTGCTTCAAATTGACCCTGGCTTTACTGACTACTCTCCTGCTCTGCGTTTGGTACCTCGTACACTCCTGGTTTGACTCGGCTCGTTCACTACTCTTGTTGCAACTGCACCATTTCCCGTAGCTTCTGTGTACCCTTGTCTGTTTGTCTCTCGTGCACGTATTGAGCGTAGGGACCGTCGCCCAGTTGTACGCCGTTGCCTAGGACGGGTCGTGCAAGTAGGCAGGGACTGAGTGGCGGGTAGATTAGGGCTCACCTGTCTGTCTCCTTACCCCGTCATTACATAATCACAGGCCCATATACCTTTTCTACCCTGGTTCCTACACAACTATGGACCCCCTTGAGACCCTGGCTCAGCAAATGCAGGGTCTCTCCCTACAGGTCCAAGCCCAAGCTCAGAGGTGCAACCAGCATAATGCTAACCAGGTAGTGCCCTCCACCTCAACTCTTGAACCCCACCTCAAGTTGCCTGACCGGTTCTCAGGGGACCGGAAGACTTTTTTCTCCTTTCGGGAGAGTTGTAGGCTCTATTTCCGATAAAGACCCCACTCCTCAGGTTCTGAGAGCCAGCGAGTGGGTATAATTATGTCCCGGTTCCAGGGCAGCCCCCAAGAATGGGCCTTCTCCTTGGCTCCTGACGCCCCTGAACTTTTCTCTGTTGATTTTTTTTTTCTGCTCTCGGGCTTATCTATGACGAGACTGACAAGACTGCCTTTGCCGAGAGTCAGCTGGTGACCTTACGTCAGGGTAAGAGATCCGTTTAGGAGCACTGTTCTGACTTTAGGAAGTGGTGCGTAGCTTCTCGGTGGAATGACCCTGCCTTGAGGTGCCAGTTTAGATTGGGTCTGTCGAACGCCCTGAGAGACCTCTTAGTTAGTTATCCCTCTTTTGACTCTCTAGATAAGGTTATGGCTTTAGCGGTACGCCTTGACCGACGTCTCAGGGAACAACGACTTGAACGTTTTTGTGCCTTCTCCTCTGGTTCCCCCATGATGCCTCCCGAGGTTCCGTTGCTTCGTTGTTCCACGGGAATCTCGGATGAACCAATGCAACTCGGGGCCTCCGTGTCTCCCCAACAACGTAGAGAGCTCCACAGGAAGAATGGTTTCTGCTTCTACTGTGGGGATGACAAGCATCAAGTGAACAACTGTCCAAGGCATAAGAATAAGCAGCCGAAGAGACTTCCGCACCTAAGTGAACATCCGGGAGGTCGCTTGGGCGCACAGGTATTTCCCGTAAATATGAAACCTAATAAGATCTTGCTTCCTTTTCAGGTCTCTTTTGAGGGTAGCTCTGCCACCGGCAGTGCCTTTGTGGATTCAGGGTCTTCTGCTAATATTATGTCTGTGGAATTTGCTATGTCTCTAGCTATGCCATTGTTTGATTTGACTAAACCTGTCCCGGTAGTGGGTATCGACTCCACTCCACTTGCTAATGGTTGTTTTACGCAGCATACCCCTGTTTTTGAACTCACTGTTGGCTCCTTTCATTTGGAGCAGTGCTCTGTACTGGTGATGCAGGGATTATCGTCCGATTTGGTTTTAGGCCTTCCCTGGTTGCAGTTGCATAATCCCACGTTTAACTGGAATACTGGGGATCTTACCAAATGGGGTAATGAATGCATGACGTCCTGTTTTTCTGTTAATTTTATTTCTCTCCCTGAGGAGGTAAACACTTCGCTGATGTTTTTTCTAAAAAGGCCTCGGAAGTGTTACCTCCTCATAGAGAATACTATTGCGCTATCGATTTGGTACCAGGAGCTAAGCTCCCTAAGGGTAGGATTTTTAATCTCTCTTGTCCCGAACGTGAGGCCATGAGAGAATAAATCCAGGAAAGCCTGGCCAAGGTTTACATTCTCCCCTCTACTTCTCCAGTAGGTGCTGGCTTCTTCTTCATAGGGAAGAAGGATGGTGGTCTTAGGCCGTGCATCGATTACCGAAACTTGAATAAAGTCACTGTAAGGAACCAGTATCCCCTTCCTTTGATTCCTGATCTCTTCAATCAGGTTCAGGGGGCCCAATGGTTCTCTAAGTTTGATCTACGGGGGGCTTATAACCTTATCCGAATCAGAGAAGGGGATGAGTGGAAGACTGCGTTTAACACGCCCAATGGTCATTTCAAATACCTCGTCATGCCCTTTTGGTTGTGTAATGCTTCCAGAATTTCATAAATGAGATTTTAAGAGACTACCTGGGGGTATTTCTTGTAGTGTACCTTAATACTTGTGTTTTCCAAGGACTGGTCCTCCCACATTGAGCATGTCAGGAAGGTGCTCCAGGCCCTTCGGGAAAACAAACTCCTTGCTAAATCCGAAAAATGTGTGTTTGGGGTGCATGAGATCCCATTTTTGGGTCAAATCCACACTCCTAATGAATTCCGCATGGACCCTGCCAAGGTTCAGGCTGTGGCTGAATGGGTCCAACCTGCCTCCCTGAAGGCGTTACAGTGCTTCCTGGGGTTTGCTAATTATTACAGAAGATTTATTGCTAACTTCTCGGTCATCGCTAAACCTCTTACGGATCTTACTCGCAAAGTTGCTGATCTCCTCCACTGGCCTCCGGAGGCGGTCCAGGCTTTTGAGATCCTTAAGAAGTGCTTTATCTCTGCCCCAGTGCTGATTCAGCCTAGCCAAATGGAGCCATTCATCGTGGAGGTTGACGCCTCCGAGGTGGGAGTGGGTGCTGTCTTGTCCCAGGGTACCAGGTCCCTCACCCATCTCCGTCCCTGTGCCTACTTCTCCAGGAAGTTCTCGCCCAATGAGAGTAACTATGACGTGAGCAACCACGAACTCTAAGCCATTAAATGGGCATTTGAAGAGTGGCGCCACTTCTTGGAGGGGGCTAGGCACCAGGTAACTGTCCTTACCGACCACAAGAATCTGGTTTTCCTAGAATCTGCCCGGAGGCTAAACCTGAGACAAGCTCGATGGGCGTTGTTTTTTACTAGATTTAACTTTGTGGTCACCTATAGGGCTGGGTCTAAAAATATTAAAGCCGATGCCCTGTCACGTAGCTTCATGGCCAGCCCTCCTTTGGAGGAAGATCCTGCTTGTGTTTTGCCCCCAGGTATAATCATATCCTCTGCTGATTCTGACTTAGTCTCCGAAATTGCGGCTGATCAAGGTTCAGTTCCCGGGAACCTTCCTGAGAACAAGCTGTTTGATCCCCTGCAATTCCGACTAAGGGTACTCAGGGAAAATCATGACTCTGCACTATCTGGCCACTAAGGGCATTCTGGGTAACAAGCACCTCATTGCTAGAAACTATTGGTGGCCTGGGTTGCCTAAAGACGTTAAGGCCTACGTCGCCGCTTGTGAAATTTGTGCTAGGTCCAAGACTCCCAGGTCCCAATTAGCGGGCTTACTATGTTCTTTGCCCATTCCCCAGAGACCTTGGACCCATATCTCCATGGATTTTATCACCGATCTGCCTCCATCTCAAGGCAAGACGGTGGTGTGGGTTTTAGTAGACCGCTTTAGTAAGATATGCCACTTTGTGCCCCTCAAGAAACTACCCAATGCCAAGACGTTAGCTACCTTGTTTGTCAAACACATCCTGCGTCTCCATGGGGTTCCTGACAATATTGTTTCTGACAGAGGGGTACAGTTTGTTTCATTGTTTTGGAGAGCTTTCTGTAAAAAGTTGGAGATTGATCTGTCCTTCTCCTCGGCCTACCCTCCTGAAACTAATGGCCATATTTAAGGTCTTTTATCTCTGACTGTCAATATGATTGGGTCTTCTTCATTCCCCTCGCCAAATTTTCCCTTAATAACTGGGTCAGTAACTCGTTGGGGGTCTCCCCCTTCTTCTGTCATTTTGGGTTTAATCCACGGTTCTCCTCCATTTCACCTGGTGGTTCCAACAATCCCAAGGTAGATGTAGTTCATCGGGAACTGTGCACAGTCTTGGCCCAGGTTCAGAAGAACCTAGAGGTGTCCCAGAGCATACAAAAGACTCAGGCAGATAGGAGATGTTCTGCTAACCCCTTGTTTGTGGTCAGGGATCTGGTGTGGCTATCTTCAAAAAATTTGCGTCTTAAAGTTCCGTCCAAAAAATTTGCTCCCCGGTATATAATGCCGTACAAGGTCATTGAGGTCCTTAACCCTGTCTCCTTCCGGCTGGAGTTACCCCCGTCTTTTCAAATACACGACGTGTTTCATGCCTCCCTCCTGAAACGCTGCTCCCCGTCCTCCGGTCCCTGTTCTCACCCCTGAAGGGGTAGAATTCGAGGTGGCCAAGATTGTGGACAGCAGGATGGTCCAAGGCTCCCTCCAGTACCTGGTCCATTGGAGAGGATACGGGCCTGAGGAGACGACTTGGGTACCCGCCCGGGATGTTCATGCTGGGGTATTGCTCAGGAGGTTCCATCTTCAGTTCCCCAATAAGCCAGGTCCACCTAGTAAGGGTCCAGTGGCCCCTCATAAAAGGGGGGGTACTGTAAAGGATCTGCAAGACACAGCTTCTGTGTCGACGCCCGTGATTAATCAGTCTGCATCTGCACCTAGGTCTGATAGAGTGACTCCATCTGCTACCACTCAGGCTGGTAGGCTGAGGAGTGGGAGAACCTATCACAGCCTGGCCAGACGGAGCTAGCTCCTGCCCTCTGTCAATTTATACCTTAATTTCCTGCTCTTCCTTGCCTGTGATTCTGTCTGGTTTCCTGGCTCTGCTGTTCCTGCTAGTACTATTGACCTCTGCTTCAAATTGACCCTGGCTTTACTGACTACTCTCCTGCTCTGCGTTTGGTACCTCGTACACTGCTGGTTTGACTCGGCTCGTTCACTACTCTTATTGCTCACGGTGTTGCCGTGGGCAACTGCCCCATTTCCCGTAGCTTCTGTGTACCCTTGTCTGTTTGTCTCTCGTGCACGTATTGAGCGTAGGGACCGTCGCCCAGTTGTACGCCGTTGCCTAGGATGGGTCGTGCAAGTAGGCAGGGACTGAGTGGCGGGTAGATTAGGGCTCACCTGTCTGTCTCCTTACCCCGTCATTACATTAATATTACCATAAATAAAATGTTGTTGTTTTTTAATACTTTGTAGAGAATCCTTTGCAGGCAATGACGGCCTGGAGCCTGGAACTCATGGATCACCAAACGCTGGGTTTCCTCCTTTGTGATGCTTTGCCCGGCCTTTACTGCAGCTGTCTTCATTTGTTGCTTGTTTGTGGGTCTTTCTGCCTTAAGTTTTGTCTTAAGCAAGTGAAATGCAGCTCAATCAGGTTGAGATCTGGTGACTGACTTGGCCATTGCGGAATATTCCACTTCTTTGCCATAAAAAACTCCTGGGTGGCTTTCGCGTATGTTTTGGGTCATTGTCCATCTGTCCTGTGAAGAGACAACCAATAAACCTTTCTGCATTTGGTTGAATCTGATCAGAAAGTATATCCCTGAACACTTCAGAATTCATTCGGCTGCTTCTGTCTTTAGTCACATCATTAATAAACACTACTGACCCAGTGCCTTTGGCAGCCATGCATGCCCATGCCATTACACAGCTTCCATCATGTTTTACAGAGGATGTGGTGTGCTTTGGATCATGAGCCGTTCCAAGCCTTCTCTATACTTTCTTCCTCCCATCATTCTGGTTCAGGTTGATCTTAGTTTCATGCTGTTCCAGAACTGGGCGGCTTCTTTAGATGTTGTTTGGCAAAGTCTAATCTGGCCTTTCTATTTTTGAGGCTGATTAATGGTTTGCACCTTATAATTAATGGTGAACCCTCTGTATTTGCTCTCATGAAGTCTTGTCATAATGGTAGACTTAGATACTGATACACCTACTTCCAGGAGAGTGTTCTTCTCTTGGGTAGATGTTGTGAAGGGGTTTGTCTTCACTATGGAAAGGATTCTGCGATCGTCCACCACTGTTGTCTTCCGTGGACGTCCAGGCCTTTTGGAGTTCACGAGATAACCAGTACGCTCTTTTTTTTAAGAATGTAGCAAATTGTTGATTTGGCCACTCCTAACATTTGTGCTATCTCTCTGATGGATTTCTTCCTTTTTTTCAGCCTAACGATGTTCTGTTTCACTTGCATTGAGAGGTCCTTTGACCTTATGTTGTGGGTTCACAGCAACAGCTTCCAAATGCAAATCCCACACCTGGAATCTACTCCAGACCTTTAACCTGCTTAATTGATGATGGATTAACGAGGGTATAGTCCATGCAGCCCATTAAATAGCTTTTGAGATAATTGTCCAATTACCTTTGGTCCTTCAAAAAGAGGCAGCTACATATTAAAGAGCTGTAATTCCTAAACCTGTCCTCAAATTAGGATGTGAATACCCTCAAATTAAAGCTGAGAGACTGCACTTTAAGCCCATATTGATTATATAACTCTATATTCAGTATGTTTTGGTAAACAGCTAAAATGCAAAAACTTGTGTCACTGTACAAATAATTCTGGACCTAACTGTAGAAGCAGGTTTAGAAAGGGTTAAAGGTGTCACTTTTTCAACATTAACGCTTTTGCACTGGGTCAGTGAGCCGCAAACCCGGGACTTTTGCCTCTGGTCCTGCATGTCACGCTGCAACATATTAAAGGGTGAAAGGGCACAGACTGGTAGACCCACACTTTCCCAGACAGCAGCGGCAAACCTGGGAAGACATCTAGTAAACAGCGCACACATAGAGGGCGGGGAAAGAACCTCCTATCACTGCGGGTGATGTCATAGCCCCAGAATCATAGAATCAGCAGAAGGAGGGACTACAAGCCACTGTGTATCCTCTGCCACTTGTAACATTCGGTTCCAGGACACATTGGGAGGCACAGCCTGGAGCTCCTCTACCCACTCGCTACCATCGCCTATACTGTGGGACACGTTGCACCTTTTAGCCCTCCTAAAGTTTATCTCTGACAGAAGGATCACAACGTGTTATGAGCAGAGTGCAGCAGAATATATTGTCGATTGGTAAAAAGGACAAAACTTGAAGTAAAAACATAGATATATATACATTTTTTTAATAAAAATAGCATTGTATATAACATATCATATACAAATAATATAAGTCTGTCCAGCTGCTTTGGGACTGGAGCTCAGACAAAGGGTCCTAACACTGTAATACAGGCTAGGGCCCCATTTTCTCAGGGTCCGGCTCCTTTTCTTCCTTGCTGGGTGATGTTTCCTCCAGGTCGTCCCTCAGGATTATCCAGTCCTCCTTTAGGCTCTTCCTGAATCTTATTGTTAGAACCTGAGAAGAGAAAGAACAGGACACGTTATATCCATTCCTATTCCCTGAGATTCCCTGACATATAACAATCTCTGGAGGGGGGAGGACAGAGCGGACAACAGCAGCAGAGGGGTTCAGACAGCTGAGAGCGCCACAGTCCCCTCCTCCACCTGGATTTACACTTCCGCAGCATGCACTTAGATCCGCATAGACTTTCATGTGGCCTAAATCTTTCTTTATAGATAAATGTGTAAGAAATAAGGAGAGAGCAGTGTGAATATGTAGAATAGATCTGATCTCATATACTGACCTGGAAATCCCGATACAGTAGGATGTTACCTACGCAGGAGCCGAATAACACCAGCCATTCCAGGATCATCAGTGCCGTTTTGGAAGACTGAAAAGAAAAGGAAAAAATACATTTGACTTTGTCTTTACTGTTGTTCTTATTCTTCCATGTAGTGAGAATTTTTTTCTGAAACTGATTTCATTGTATATAATGTTTTTTATAAAGCCACTTCTTAATTATATCTGTTCCTGGAAAAGTAAATTAACAACCAATGGCCGCCCAAAGTACAATCTAGTTTTGTCTCAATTTTGCCGTGAATCGCGGCAAAAACTGCGACTAAACTGCATTGTATATGTCATGCAAAAGGACCATTAGACATAAGGTCACATGACCTCATCTCTGAAGTTCTTACTAATGTTTAGAGACCTGCTGGTTACATGACCGCAGGTCCACAAGCAGCAGCAAGACTCCACAGAGAAGACTGAGGTGAGCTGCTATGTAAGTTTAAGGGGATAGATTTGGATGGATTAAGGGGTCTGTATTTAGGGGGTCTGGTTTGGGGACTGAATTTAGGGGGTCTGGTTTGGGGACTGTATTTAAGGGGTCTGTATTTAGGTGGACTGTATTTGGGGGGTCTGTATTTAGGGGGTCTGGTGTGGGGTCTGTATTTAGGGAGTCTGGTTTGGGGACTGTGTTTAAGGGGTCTGTATTTAGGGGGACTGTATTTAGGGGGTCTGTATTTAGGGGTCTGGTGTGGGGTCTGTATTTAGGGGGCCTGGTTTGGGGACTGTATTTAGGCGGTCTGGTCTGTATTTAGGAGGTTTGGTGTCTGGATTAGTTTAAGGGGTCTGGGGTCTGTATTTAGGGGGTCTGAGGTCTGTATCAGTTTAAGGAGTTTATGGTCTGTATATTTAGGGGTCTGTTTTAGTTTAAGGGGTCTGGGTCTTTATTTAGGGGGTCTGTATTAGTTTGACATCTGGGGTCTGTATTCGTTTATGGGGTATATTTAGGTGGCCGGTTCTAGGGTCTGCATTAGTTTAGGGGTCTTTATTTAGGGGTCTGTATTAGTTTAGGAGGTCTGGTCTGGGGGTCTGTATTAAGGGAGTCAGGTTTGGGGTCATTATTAGTGTAGGGGGTTGGGTCTGGTGTCTGCATTTAGGGGTCCTGTCTGAGGTCTGTATTTATTTAGGGGTTCTGGTCTAGGGTCTATATTATTTTAGGGTGCTTGTTCTGCAGTCTGTATTTGTTTAGGGGCGTCTGGTCTCGGGACTGCAATAGTTTAGAAGATTCTGGGCCTTGGTGTTTAAATGTGTCTGTTTCTATAGAGGCTGGAAATGGCTGCAGAAGTAATGGGCAAAGATGTCTCATCAGGAGACGCCGCCATAATGGTCTGCGTCAGATGGAGAAGAAAAGAAAACGATTCCCATCAGAGAAGACATCACTTGTGAGTCACTGGATCTGTAGCGGAACTGTCCCCTCTCCTGACATGTCTGTTGTAGGAAATCCTTGTATTCCACATAAAGTCTTTGTGTACTCAGGACTAATAGACAAATGTGTGTTATTATTCCCATTGTCAAGAGGAAGTGTCCCTGAAAAGTTTAATACTGCCAGCGATGGTTGGAGACTGTCAGTATGTGGGGACACAGCCCTTTGACAAGGGGAATCGTAACACCCATTTGTCAATGCTCACACAGAAAGGTGTTTAATATAGACTTGGCAGAGCGGCGGTGGAGAAGGGGGGACCCAAGTTTGTGGAACAGCCCAGGGCCTATGATCTATTTAATCCACCACTGGCCCTAGCAAACAGCTAGTTTTGCCAGGGAAGCCGCGATCAGCCAGGCATTTCCAGGCATTTTGCCCTGGCATGTAGTACTTCATGGCGGCCAATCAAATGTCTCTATGTTTTGGATAAAGGGGGTCAAGAGCAGGGAACCCCCCCTCTATGATGTCCATATGCCCTAATAGGGCATATGGACAGGGGTTGTCTTCATGAGACAAACGCTTTAAGGGAGTTTTCATGGCAGTCTCATTGACTCTCGGCTTTCCCATAATAAGATGTATATACTGTATAAGAAATGGCTGTATAGAACTATGAAGAACTTTACCCTGAATAGTAAAACACACATACCTGTATACAGTGATCGCTGGTACAGATGGCATATATCGCAGTTTTACATGCCAACCCTGCAAGGAGGATGTATATAGGAAAATAACCGCACACCTGTAAGATGGACTTTATATTCATTTCTCAAGTGTCACATATAAGTCAATAGACTGAGCTGTAAGGAGTGTGGCAGTTCACACGCTTAGCAAAAACCGTCTGAAAATACGGAGCTATTTTCAAGGGAAAACAGCTTCTGATTTTCAGCTGTTTTTTTAGCAACTCGCGTTTTTCGCTGTGTTTTTAACGGCCGTTTTTGGAGCTGTTTTTCTATAGAGTCAATGTAAAAGAGCTCCAAAAACGGCTCAAGTAGTGACATGCACTTCTTTTTCGCGGTCGTTTTTTTACGCGGCCGTTTTGAAAAACGGCCGTGTAAGAAACGCCCCGTCGGAACAGAACGCTATTTTTCCCATTGAAATCAATGGGCAGATGTTTGGAAGCGCACGCCTTCCGATTTTTTTGGCCATTTTTCATCCGTTTACGGTAATTATAAAACGTAGCTTTTATTAAGCTGTTAAAACTTGGAACAACACACTTTTATTGGTAAACATATATAACATATAAATGTCATATAGGCCGCACACAGGCCCTCTTGCCGTCCCCTATGTCTGCATTGTCTAGCCCTTTATAATGTATTGTGGTCAGATCTGCATTCAGACTCAAACGACCTTCTGTGAACCTGAAACAAATCCCTATTGCCTAGATAGTTAAATTTACTAAGTAAAGAACTCCTACGCGTTTCACCCTTAGTTTAGGCTCATCAGGGAGACGTCTGGAGTTTCTGATATATAGTTTGTTAGTGTTTGGCAGTTAATTAAAAGTTAGCTGAAGAGGTGATGATGATTATTATTATGGGTCACTTTATGTGTCAGTATATATGTCGCTATAATGCCCACTTTTCATCTACCAAAGTAAAGAATAATCGACATGTCCCTTTAATTGCTTCAGCTCTGGGTACTGGTGGTCATGTCCCCAGGAGAAGCCCAGGCTATTAAGCGCTGGTGACGTCATCTCTACTCATCACCCACATTAGTGTTATCTGTAGTGATGATGATGGGGCACAGGAATAAGGAGATCTATCATTACAATAAAGATGCTTTTCTCTATAAATTATAACTTGGTGACTTGGAAAGGATACTGCTCATGAAGGCCAGAAACATCAGTATGGACAGGGCAGCTTTCGTACAGCGTACACAGCGGACGTTCCTGGATGCCGTGTACAGAGGTCCTGCCAGGCAGATACTGTAGAGTCCGGTACAGATCAATGCCGCCAAGCCAATATAATCCCGCACGCAGGATTTCTAGAATGAAACACACAGAATATATTACACGTCATACTCGTCCTATTATGGTATACATGTCATCATACAGCGCACATGTCCCCCATATTATTATATTATCCTGGACACCTTCCATTGTCAGGTTATACACAGTCCCTGCAGTGCTCCTTGGTCAGGGGTCATAGATGAGTAGCTGAGGGCCCGGCACCCTGAGGGGCCCTTACTCCACAGTGTAGGGTCCTGGTTAACACTATATACACCAACCTGTAAATATATGGCTACCAAGTTCCCCACACAGGCCGTCCATCCGAGCGCCAGCAGTAGTTTTCGGAAGATGACACCACAGATTTGTCTCTCAGCCGCTCTGATCTCTATTAGTCTGTACATTACGTACATGATGGCGACTTCTGAAATACAGAACAAGACATCAGCCCATAGATGTTACATGTACTACACACAATAATGATATGTTATATAAATGTGAAGATAATAACATGTGCAGGGGACGTATCACCCAATAACTAGGCAGATTAGCCATTCAGGGGTCTGGGAAAGACAGGTAACAACCTCTGCTGGAGCTGTCATAGCGGCCATGTTGGTTGTTACTCATCTTTCCCAGAGACAGATATAAGTAATGGTTGGATAGAATTACTAATAATTTGTCAGTAGAGGACGACTCAAGGTCTTATATTGAGCTTTACCCCAGATATAAATATAAGGCACTTACTTAGTAGGTTAGAGATGGTGTTCACTATCGTCAGCACCATGGACTCTGGGAATTTCGCTCCAGTGTCGCTGGGAAGAGATAAAATCCATATGTAACATTAGTAGAGCTCCGTGCAGGTGACTAGAGCTCTCAGTAACACAAGAGAAATCACTGCCGGAGTTGTAGGAATTCCTCCAAGTTACTAAGTGACAAAAAATTTCCAGCAATCCAATGTTCATGAAGAAGAAAGACTCTAATGGATGATCACTATGGGCAGTTCCCCTTAAATATATTTGTATCTTCTAAGATTTATTTCTACTTCTTTTTTATTATAGAAGATAATAAATAAATATGGATTTATTAAGTAGATTCCATACTATGGTCATGGTGTAGGTGGTAATGACACAGATGAAGGTCCATGCTGCCCAGAGACATGGTGGATCAGTATCTTCCTCTGAATTTTCAGAAAGTGCCAACTCCCCAAACAGAACTGCTAGTCAGACTATTATGGCATATCCTAGTCATATAACATAACATGACAACTTTTTATGGGAATATCCTTTAACATGAAATTCATATTTTTTTTCTTCTTTACAATAAACCCATTCCTATTAATTCCCTGCAGTAATATACAGGACTGTGAAAGATTTTTTTTTTTCTAATCTAGAACCTCATGGTCCAGAATTCTTGTTACTATTAACATTTCCTGGTTAGTCCTTAAGTGTCTTTACATTGTCTCTAAAGAGTCTCTTACCTGATGCTCATCAATGGTGTCTTATAATGACCTTCAAACATAGTTATGGTGTAACTGGTAATAATACCGATGAAGGTCCATGCTGCCCAGAGACATGGCAGAACAGCCAGTCCTGGGCTCTTCATATTGGTGGTATAAATGTTGCTCAGTTAAGCAGTATATAAGTTTCTCAGAAAAGCAGTATATAAGTTGCTCAGAAAAGCAGTAGCCTTCTCCTTCTATCAAAAGTCAGAGAAAGTGATGTTTGCTCCCTACCTGCCCTTTTATAGGCTGATGATGTCACAATGACACAACCCAGCTGATGATGTCACAATAACATAACCCAGCTGATGATGTCACAGTAGCATAACCCAGCTGATGAGGTCACAATGACACAACCCAGCTGATGAGGTCACAATGAACTAGTGGGGACTTGGTCTTGACCACAGCTACAAAAAGTGGTAGATCTGAAATAATTCCGGCCAACCATGTTTTCCCCTTTTCCTACTTCAGAAGCACCTGTAGATTAGAGTTACAGATGCAGCATTGCGCTGTGGTCATATTAAGGTGTTATATTAAAAAATGATGTATTAATTTTACCACTTATCAGCTTTTGTTCACCCAGGACAAATATGTAGTTTACTCCATCTGAATCTCGCTTTTCTTCATCACCAATTAATGTACATACCACACACTATACAGTGGATACTATTATAAACGGAAACCAAAACGTAGGTGTGAACAGAGCTTTATGATAGATAGATAGATAGATAGATAGATAGATAGATAGATAGATAGATAGATAGATAGATAGATAGATAGATAGATAGATAGATGATAGATAGATAGATAGATAGATAGATAGATAGATAGATAGATAGATAGATAGATAGATAGATAGATAGATAGATAGATAGATGATAGACAGACAGACAGACAGACAGACAGACAGACAGACAGATAGATAGATAGATAGATAGATAGATAGATAGATAGATAGATAGATAGATAGATAGATAGATAGATAGATAGATAGATAGATAGATAGATACTTTATTTATCCGAAAAGGGAAATTGGCTAACAGTTGTAACTCCCATTTACAGTGCATATTATACAAAAACAATACAACATACATCGACAACATATAATAAAATATGTATTAAAAAGCATCATCACACACTACAAAAACATATTATAAAGTGCAATAGCTTTTGGCCTAAAAGATCTTTTAAATCGTTCTTTCCTACATCGAAATTGTAGCAATCGATCACTAAAACAGCTTTGTTTATCGATTAAAATGCTATGCAATGGATGCAATTTCTCTAATATATAAATATATACAGTATATATTTATTTTGCAAGTAAGGCTATGGCACAGACTCCTGGGCACTGGGAAAGATGACTTGTCCGAGGAATGCTGGAGGGTGGTTCTCATGTACATGTGCCAGACTGCTGCTGCCTTAGCTGCTCTTTTAGGGCACAGCCAGACGTGGCGGAATTGCTGTGGAATTCCGCTGCGGACAGTCCGCAGTGGAATTCTTCAACGGACATTTTTTACATTTGTTTCTATACATTTTTAGGCAAGTTAGTTCAGACATTGCGGAATTTTCCCTCCGCAGCATGCACTGTCTGTTGCGGAGAAGAAGCGGAATTTCACTGCGTGTTTCAGCCTTTGCAAGTTCGCTGTCTTTTCTGTAACGTCTGAATTACCTGTCAAATATACAAATGTTGGTGCAGATTCGTTGCGCAAGTGCCCCAAATCTGCACCAAAAAAAAACTCTGCCGCATGTGAACATGCCCTTAAGCAGACAGAGGCTACTGTGTCAGTTTAACCCCTTCCTGACGGAGCCCGAGATCCATACAAAGCGGGTGTCGGCTGTATGTTATGGTCGTTACTTCACTGTATCATTAGTTTAACCCCTTAGATGCCGTGGTCAATAGCGACCACGATATCTAAATCATTAGAAAATATAGGGGCGACCCCCTCTGATAGCCCATTGGCCACCCAGCGACGTGACCACGGCATGCTGATGGTTGGCATGGCCCATTGACGGCCCCCAGCTTTGCCATGTTTGTACTCCTAAGGGTATGTTCACACGCAGTGGTTTCAAGCGTATTTCGGCGCGTTTACGCCTCGAAAAACGCCTGAAAAAATGGAAGCTGAATGCCTACAAACATCTGCCCATTGAAATCACTGGGAAAAACAGCATTTAGTTCATACAGGGCGTCTTTATATGCCTCCAGGGGCGTAGCTAGAGGCTCATGGGCCCCGATGCAAAAATTCTTACTGGGCCCCCCCCCCCCACCCCGCAAACTTCTCATGGCCGACTCCACTTTCAGCTGCATCGCTGGGTCTCCTAAGTGACCCAACAATGCAGCACTAGCAGCCGGGGGCGTCACTAAGGCTGGGTTCACACACACTATTTACGGACGTAATTCGGGCGTTTTAGCATTGAATTACGTCCGAAAATGCGGCTCAAAAGCGTCGGCAAACATCTGCCCATTCATTTGAATGGGTCTTACGATGTTCTGTGCCGACGGTCATTTTTTTTTACGCGTCGCTGTCAAAAGGCGGCGCGTAAAAAAGTGCCTGTCACTTCTTCAGACGTAAATGGAGCCGTTTTCCATGGACTCCATGGAAAACCAGCTTCAGTTACTTCCGTAATGGACGCAGCAAAAGACGCCTGCACATGCCATTACGGCTGAAATTACGGTGCTGTTTTCTCCTGAAAACAGCACAGTAATTTCAGCCGTAACGGACGCTGCCGTGTGAACAGACCCTCAGGGCTTAAAATGTCTGGGAAATAGCCCCAATACATATGTGTCCGCCCCCAAAAACATGTGTGTATAGGATACAGCATAGCATATCTATAGCACTACGACCCTATAAACTATGGATAGGATTAGATACAGTGGCTGAGCAGACAGTATCACACATGATAGGATTAGATACAGTGGCTCAGAAGGCAGTATCACACATGATAGGATTAGATACACAGCTCAGCAGACAGTACCACACATAATAGGATTAGATACAGTGGCTCAGCAGACAGTATCACACATGATAGGATTAGATACAGTGGCTCAGCAGACAGTACCACACATGATAGGATTAGATACAGTGGCTCAGCAGACAGTATCACACATGATAGGATTAGATACAGTGGCTCAGCAGACAGTACCACACATGATAGGATTAGATACAGTGGCTCAGCAGACAGTATCACACATGATAGGATTAGATACAGTGGCTCAGCAGACAGTATCACACATGATCGGATTAGATATAGGGCCCAGCAGACAGTATCATACATGATTGGATTAGATACACAGCTCAGCAGACTGTATCACACATGATAGGATTAGATACAGGGCCCAGCTCGCTGACATTGCGGCTCCAGCGCTGGACCCAGGATAGGTAAGAATAATAATTTTGCTTCTTTATGTTACTGATTATTTTTGTGTTTGTGTTTTTTTACAGGTTCGGTTGTTGGACTTCGGATACGAGGACTTCAATGACGGCGTTTTTTTTATTCTCAATAAAATGGTTAATGAGGGTTGTATTTTTTTATTTCAATAAAATATTTTTTCTATGTGCTTGTATCTTTTTAAACTTTATTATCACCGCCTTAGTAATGGCCGCCGGCTGATTGACAACCTCCATTACTAAGGCGAGGCTTAATGTTAGTCGGTGCAGAGGCTACACTAACCCCCATTATTACCCCGGTACCCACCGCCACCAGGGGTACTGGGAAGAGCCGGGTACGAACCAGTACCCGACCATCTGTAGTGACGGGCAGGCACCGGGGTGGCCGCAGGCTGGTAGTATTAGGCTGGGGAAGGCCAAAAACAGTGGCCCTTCCCACCCTTGTAATGCTGCCTGCTGCTGCTGTGTTGTATCTGGCTGGTTATGAAAATTGGGGGGGACCCGACATAGTTCTTTCCATTTTTTTTTTTTATTTTTTTTTTAAATGACGTGGGGTCCCCCCCATTTTCATAACCAGCCAGATACAATAAAGCAGCAGCAGGCAGCATTACCAGGATGGGAAGGGCCACTGTTTTTGGCCTTTCCCCTCCTGATACCAGCCTGCGGCCACCCCAGTGGCCGACCATCACTACAGATGGTCAGGTACTGGATCGTACCCGGCTCTTCCCAGCACCCCTGGTGGCGGTGGGTACCGGGGTAATAATGGGGGTTAGTGTTAGCCTCTGCATAGGCTAACACTAAGCCCCGCCTTAGCAATGGATGCTGTCAATCAGCCGGCGGCCATTACTAAGGCGGTAGTAATATAGTTTAAAAAAAAAACATAAAGACATAGAAAAAATATTTTATTGAAATTAAAAAAAAACCCACACAGCCCTCATTAACCATTTTATTAAAAAAGCTGTCATCGAAGTAGTCCTGGAATCCGCCGTAGTCCAACGACCGAACCTGTAAGAAAACACACAAAAAATGATTAGTAACACATGTGTTAGGGTATGTGCACACACACTAATTACGTCCGTAATTGACGGACGTATTTCGGCCGCAAGTACTGGAAAAAACACAGTGCAGGGAGCCGGGCTCCTAGCATCATACTTATGTACGACGCTAGGAGTCCCTGCCTCGCTGCAGGACAACTGTCCCGTACTGAAAACATGATTACAGTACGGGACAGTAGTTCCACGGAGAGGCAGGGACTCCTAGCATCATACATAACTATAATGCTAGGAGCCCGGCTCCCTGCACTGAGTTCGGTCCGGTACTTGCGGCCGAAATACGTCCGTCAATTACGGACGTAATTAGTGTCTGTGCACATACCCTAAGGCTTAGATACAGGGCCCATGTGTGATACTGTCTGTGGGACCCTGTATCTAAGCCTACCACAAGGTAGGCTTAGATACAGGGTCCAGCAGACAGTAATCTTATACAGTATAAGATTACTGTGTGCTGGGGCCCTGTATCTAAACCTACAGTGTGGTAGGCTTAGATACAGGGCCCAGCAGACAGGATCACGCATGGGCCATGTATCTAAGCCTACCATGTGATTGGCTTAGATACAGGGCCCAGCAGACAGGATCACACAATCTGTGATCCTGTCTCATGGGCCCCTAAGCCTGATACATCGTAGGCTTAGGGGTTGTGCAGTCCCTAAACATTGATGGCCTATCCACAGGATAGGCCATCAATAGCTGATGTGTCGCCCGGGACCCGCAAATCAGCTGTTTTGAAGGGGCCGCAGCACTCATACGAGAGCTGCTTCCCCTTCATTTCACTACTCGCTCACACTGTGAATCGCCGACACCGATTCACAGTGTGACCGGAATGAAGTGACAGGAATGAAGGGGAGCAGCTCTCGTACGAGTGCTGCGGCCCCTTCAAAACAGCTGATTGGCGGGTCCCGGGAGTCAGACCCCGCCAGTCAGGGCTAACCTTACCTTCCTCTTCGGCCGCGGCGGGAGTTCTGTAGTCTCGATGCTGTGCGCGGCGGCATGGCGCTGTGACGTCATGCGCTGCGCACAGCGCTTGACGTCAGGACCTCCGCTGCGATCCGGAACCAGGAAGGTAAGTAAAGTATGTTACTATAGTAACAGGGGCCCGCGGCCCGAGTTACTATAGTAAGTTTTTATTGATGTGGTGCGGGGGGGCCGTGGGCCCCCCTGGCTTCGGGGCCCGGTCGCAATTGCGACCGCTGCGACCCCTATAGCTACGCCAGTGTATGCCTCTGTTTTAAAAAACGAAGCGTAAGGGTATGTGCACACGATAACTGCATTTACGTCTGAAATTACGGAGCTGTTTTCAGGGGAAAACATCTCCTGAATTTCAGACGTAATTGCATGTACTTGCGTTTTGCGGGGCGTCTTTTACGGCCGTAATTTGGAGCTGTTCTTCATTGGAGTCAATGAAAAACGGCTCCAATTACGTCCCAAGAAGTGTCCTGCACTTCTTTTGACGAGGCTGTAATTTTACGCGCCGTCTTTTGAGAGCGACGCGTAAAATGACAGGTAGTCGGCACAGAACATCGTAAAGCCCATTGAAAGTAATGGGCAGATGCTTGCCGACGTTTTGAAGCCGGTTTGTCAGACGTAATTAGAGGCGTAAAACGCCTCCATTACGTCTGAAAATAGGTAGTGTGAACCCAGCCTTAAAAGACGCTCCGTAAAAAGAAGTAGCATGTCACTTCTTGAGGCGGTTTTTGGAGCTGATTTTCCATTGAACACTATGAAAAACATCTAAAAAAACGACTGAAATGAAGCCTCAAAAGAAGCTCCAAATTTAATTTTCAGCTTCAAAAACGCCTGAAAATCAGAGGCTGTTTTCTCTGAAATCAGCTCCGTATTTTCAGACGTTTTTTGTTAAGCGAGTGAACATACCCTCATAAGGCCTGCCTTAGGCAGGGCTTAATAAGCTCCTGTTAGGAACACAAAATACTGCAATACATTAGTATTGCAGTATATAGTGCAAGTGATCCAATGATCGCTGGTTCAAGTCCCCTAGAAGGACTAGTAAAAAACAGTTAAATAATGTTTTTTTTCCTATATGCACAAAAAAAATAAACGTTAGAAAAAAACTTTTCCCTTTTTCCTTGTAAAGCATTGTAAAAAAAAAACAAAAACATAATTGGTATCGCTGCATTCGTAAAAGTCAGAACTATTACAATTTATCATTATTTAACCCGCACGGTGCACGCGGTAAAAATAAAATTAAGCCACCAGGATCGCTGTTTTTTGGTCACTTCATCTCATTATTGAAATGGTACCATTAAGGGTATGTGCACACACACTAATTACGTCCGTAATTGACGGACGTATTTCGGCCGCAAGTCCCGGACCGAACACAGTGCAAGGAGCCGGGCT
Organism: Rhinoderma darwinii; assembly: GCF_050947455.1. NCBI lineage: Eukaryota > Metazoa > Chordata > Amphibia > Anura > Rhinodermatidae > Rhinoderma > Rhinoderma darwinii. The sequence continues at coordinate 453,560,622 of NC_134688.1, forward strand.
CCTAGCATCATACTTATGTACGATGCTAGAAGTCCCTGCCTCGCTGCAGGACAACTGTCCTGTACTGAAAACATGATTACACTACGGGACAGTTGTCCTGCAGCGAGGCAGGGACTCCTAGCATCGTACATAAGTACGACGCTAGGAGCCCGGCTCCTTGCACTGTGTTTGGTCCGGGACTTGCGGCCGAAATACGTCCGTCAATTACGGACGTAATTAGTGTGTGTGCACATACCCTAAAAACTACAGCTGGTCCCAAAAAATAAGTCCTCACACCGCTCAATCGATGAAAAAATAAAAGAGTTATGACTTATTTGGCGACACAAAATAAATGTTATTTTTTATACTTCGTTTTTTCTTATAAAAGGAGTAAAATATAACAAAACTTTATATATTTGGTATCACCGTAATTGTATTAACCCGCAGAATAAAGTTAACATGTCATTTTAATTGCATGGTGAATGCTGTAAAAACGAATCACAAACAACAATGGAAGAATTGCTTCTTTTTTTTTTCATTTACCACCCCACAAAGAATATATTTTCGATTTCCTAGTACATTATATTGTACAATAAATGGTGCCATGAAAAGCTGCAAATCATCCCGCAAAACCAAGCCCTCATAGGGCTATATCGATGAAAAAATAAAAAAGTTATGGCGTTTGGAAAGGAAAAAATGAAAATGAAAATCCGAAAAATGGCTGCAGCGGGAAGGGGTTAAAAACCTGCTGTTACAGCAGCCGTCCTGCCTGGCACAATTATCGGTGATTTGTAAGTGTGCCGGATAAGCCGGCAACTGCTATATCTGTAGGCTTAGGGAGAACCGATCCAAAGGATATCTTTAATTTTATAGATGAGGACCCAACCTAGAGATTAGTAGAAATATCTTGACTTGCACTGTATAGTGAGAAACATTAATTCCAGCATTAATTCTTCCCACCTAGATTGCTTCCATTCAGGGCTAACGTCAGCACCAGGCAAATATGAATAGGTCCTAGTGGGATTGGGTGGGTAAGTAACGTGGACAAAGTAGACTAGAAAGTAATGTAGACTAGGGGCTCCCTATGCCAATTCTAAAGTGCCATAAGTCCTTTTCTTCCGGTATATAATGGTAGTAGTAGTAATAGTCAGTGTGTACTGTGCTTTACTAAACCAAGTCTGGATAATAAATATTAGGAAGAGAAAAAATGTTCTGTATCTGAATGATCAGTTCTTTATCATTGTAAAGTTACTGGGACAAACTGTGGCCATAATGTTCCTAAATGGACGGCATTCCTAAACTTCAGCTGTCACATTTCCTCGGATTAAATAAAAACAAAACAAAGTGATTTGAAGAAACGATGGTGGATCTGGAATACAAGCAATAACAAAGTGTTTTGGACATGAAGTGATAAGAACAATGTGTCAGTTCAAATCTGGGTTAGTTTAATGTCACTCATGCTTGCAGGCAATTATCTAATATTAGCTGTAATACGCCACTGGCAAGTACACATTTATTTATTTCAGTCTGAATATATCTAACATCAAACTTGTAGAGTAAATGGCAATTACAAATCTTCGTAGCTTACATATAATGTTTATTTTCTATTTATATGGCTTAAGCTTAGAATAAACTATTGTAACAAAAATGTTTTATAACTTTTCTTTAGGGGCAGACTGAACATTGGAGCAATCAGGTTATGTTCAAGGGCCTAGCGCTTTAGGGTGGCCCACAGCCCAGGGGTCTAACTAAGGGAGGGCTACCGGTGCATGAGCCCTGAGAGCTGGGTGCCGGGGGTTGCCAACAAGCCACTTTACCGGGATATTTAGATACAGGAGCATATCCCCTTACGCCCCTTGGATAAGGGCAGCAAACTAAACCTTAGCACGGGTGAATGAGTTACAGAAAAGGCCTAGGACAGCAGGGTAGGGCATAAGGGAGGGGATTCAGCTAGGCTGAAATGCAAAATCACTTGAAAACGTATTGGTTAAGAGGGAATAAGTAGGGGGGCTTGTTAAAGAGGTTATCTGGGCATGGGGCAGTTTTTCATACTGAAGACCTATCCACAGTAGAGGTCATCAGTATATGATCGGTGATCGTCCGACACCGGGACCCCGAACCGATCAGCTGTTCTAGGTGCCTCCTACACCGGAAGTTATGCTGTGGTCGAGGCAGGAAGCAGAATTCTTCGACCAATGTATAGCGGCCGAGCTACAGTACTGGAGATCTGCTCATATTCACTTCAATAGACACAGAGCTGCAGTTTGCAACATGGCTGCTATAAGGCTGAGTTCACACGGGGCGGATACACTGCGTAAAATCAAGCAGCGTATCTGCACTGTGCGCCACATGGAATTCTGGGCAAAAAAGCGCACCCATCTGTGGTGCAGTTTTTTGGCCGGAATGTCCGCTGCGGAAAACTGCAGCACTTAGCCATTTCATCCCAGGAAACCGGTGCAGCCTGTGAGTGGCTGCAGGGGCAGTCACATGGGATGAAGCACATCCCAGGAGGCCAGCCCTCTGATGTCATCCAGGCTGGCCTCCTGGGATGATGTTTCTTCCCATGTGACACCGCTGCTACAGCCGGTGATTGTCTGCAGCAGTCACATGGGATGAAATGTTATCCCAGGAGGCCGCGCTGGAGGAAGGAACACAGACTTCTGGGTAAGTATGATATTTTTTTTTTCTGAGTTGCGTTTTTTGCAGTGGAATCGCTGCAAAAAATGCAACATCTGCTATTTGTTGCGGGATTTACCTCCTCATTGAATTTAATGGGGAAAACCTGCAACAAGTAAGCAGCAGTTACGCAAATACAATTGACATGCTGTGGAATAAAATTCCACACAGCAGGTCAATTTCTGAGCATTTTTTCCGCCCACTAGTTAGGCAGCGTGTGGATGAGATTTGTTTTATCTCCTCCACTTTGCTGCTACTCTATTTGCTGCAGATTTTCCGCAACAAATTCCGTTGCGGAAAAACCACAGTTTTTATGCAACGTGTGAATTGACCCTAAATGGGTCGGAGCAATCTGTAGCCGGTACCAACCAATGCATAATTTCCGATGCCGAAACAGCTGATCGGTGTGGTGTCTGAGTGTCGGACCCCTACCGATCATATACTGATGACCTATTCTGTGGATATCTCATCATCATGAAAAACCGCCCCATACCCAGACAACCCCCTTTAAGTTTAAATATAGGGGAATAGTTTGGGAACGGTCTCTTACCTTCTACCTTCTGTTTGTGTGAGGAACGCCTCCCCTCTTGCACCCTATTGTTTTTCTGTAGTTTAGCTAGTTTGTCCATGTAGGATATGTATTTTTGTTTTCACAGATGTCACAACTTGGCAAAGGATTCTTCTTTAAAAAACGTAGACGGGGTCACCTGCTCGCTACGTGGACAGTAGCAAGGCAGTACATGACCAGAAGATTACAGTTTAGTCAGATTTTAATATAGCAGCTGACATCTCAGTTAGATTGCAGGAGACTCACAGATTCTGCGGCTTTTTATTTTTTTCTTCTAGCCCCCACTGTTGCTGGGATATCGGTGCCGTTAGTTTTGGTGCCCAATATGCAAATAAGGCCCAATATGCAAATAAGGCCTAAACTATGAAAAGTATGTGAAAGTAGCCCATGATCACCCTGGACTATAAGAAGGGCCCTGCCCCTTCCTTCATTGCCTGAGTGTTGCTGTGTTTACCCGTGTAAGTCTTTGGAAATGGTCCCTTAGTGTTTTCCAGTTCCCATTGTTCCCGTACCTGCTACCTGTATCCCGTGCTACCTTGTTCTTGTGCTATATAGAGTTGGAGTCGTGTTGTGCTGTATACTACACCTGCTATGTTACACCGCGACTGGTGTGTGCCTGCTGCCAAGGTCCCATCCGAGCCTACCATCGCTACTGTCTGAAATTCCACAGGTACCCTTATTTGAACTATAGACATTGACTTGGTCTCCTGTTGGCCAGCTGCTATCCCGCTACGGCGGTACATCCCAGTGGGTCCACACACCCACTGTGACACAAATATATAGGATACCAAGGAAAATTACTTAAAGTGGAACATGTGAGGAATTGAAATCATACACAATATTTTAATCATGTATCATTGATCACTTTGTGCATTTCCATTACAGACTTCTTAATAATTTGTATAATAACAAAGGAGCAGAGCCAATGCCAGGGGCTCTAAGAGACGCTTTGTATAGATTCTCTTCTGCCTGTATCAGGCTTACTTAGTGCTCTCCTTTTTTACTTCCAAGTGCTCATCAAGAGAGATTATTCTTCAATTTCTTGATAAACTCCCAGGACTTCTGACATCCAAATTCTAGATCGTACCATGTATGATATTGGGACTCCTCCATTGATAACTTGGCAGTTGGCACCCACCAACAGCACAATCAATGCCCTGATGATTCTGCAGCCACTGGACACTCCTATAGTTTTAAAGCTCATTTTATGATTTCTACATGCAAGACTAACCCCTCCTCCGCTTCTCATTTACAGTGCATGCAGATTCCTTATACACCACATTATTCCAGTATTTCCGCTTGCTGTGTGCGTTCCGCTTTGTAACCTTTTCTTTACTTATGATGGTTACAGGGTCATTTTGACCCACCAGAAAGTCAGAGGTTCTGACAAAATGATGGGTCTCAAATAATGGGCCTCAAATTTCCAGCAGAAGACAACCCTATTTGGAGGTGACTTCCCAGGGTCTATGGGATGATCACAAATAACCTATTAGACCTTATTGATGATCTGTCTGTGTGTACAGTGATAGTGGACATGCACATGTACTGCATGGATGAAGGGTGGACCTCAAAATCATCTCTGGTGGTCACAAGGTACCCCAGTCCAACACTGATTGTTGTATAGGACCTCTATATTTCACATCTTATTGTAAAACTTCAGTATTTCTCTGGTTGTAGACATTTTTGCCAATAAAAATAGAAAGTAAATAAAAATAAATCAATTGATAAATTAACTGTAAATAGGTTTCCTTTATGGCCTATTAAAAATACGTCTTCCAGATCATTTAACTGGAGATCATTTGTACGTTTTCACCTTTTTTGTAAAGAGAACTTTATATCTCTTGTCTAGTATGGAATGATTGCTGCTGAGCCATAAAATAATATATTATAGGTCCAAAGAAGAAAATATTACTGTGATCCATTTTTTTTTTTAAAAACCACGTTGCCTTTAATGAATGCGATAAATGAAACCAAGTGAATCCTATGTGGCAATTACCGACAGAACTTATGACTGCAACATATAAAGTGTGAAAATTATCTTATATCATTTTAATGCTTTAAGAATATGCTAATGAATAAAATTACAGCCACAATGTAAATACTGTTTTTAAAAGGTCATCTGTGTTCAGTGGAGAAAGTGTTTTTTCTTGGTTACAATGTGTTGATTGGAATCCAAATGCCAAGTTTTCGGATTTTTAAAGGGTACCTGACTTTTCAGAATAAGCTGTCATGAGTGTGTTCATGAGGAATAACACTATTTCTAACCATTATATGACATGTATTCTGCATTATTTAGCAGATTTCCCCTCTGCAGGTTCTATCTCTAATTCTCAGTTGTCTATGAGCTGGTGGGTGGAGCCTAACGACTATCGTGTTCTATACACTGCACATAGAGACTAGAAGAATCCTGCTCTCCTATCTCTATCTAACACATATTTATAGAAACTACAGCAGCACGGAGGACATTATACAGCAGTAATGAGTAGTGTAGCTTAGAATTCAGCACTGGGGTGGCATATAACGCGTACCAGGAAGCTTCTGCAGCATCTGTATGTGTCTTTTTTTACTCTGCTCCTGCTATCCCTCCCCACAGACTAGTATGGGCAGAGTGTCTGTGTCTGACTCACTCTCTCTGCTCCCTCCTTCTGCTATCCCCTCTCCATAGACTACTGTGGGCAGCGTGTCTGTGTCTCTTTCTCTCCCCCTCTGATCCCTCCTCCTGCTTCCCCCTCCCGTCTCCATAAACTTGTATTGGCAGGCAGTGAAGAGACACTAGGGACAGCCCTTGCTTGACAACAGGGGGTGGACAGAAGATCACAGGAAGGAAGACACCTAGTGGCAGTAACTTCACACAAAACTACAAGTGCCGGAAACATTTTTCACTGCCAGCGACCTCTAAATAGTAATACCAGCTGGACCAGTGGTTTACCCCTTTGGTGACAATATTATTGACAGCGCTGGGCACAACACTCTCACATCATGAAGAGCCCATGCACTCAGCAGGCATGGAGAGAGAAAATATGCTTTATCAAAAGGTATAGAGGGATGGAAAAAGTCCCAAAAACACAGGGTAGACACATGATTTTTGGCTACTCTACAATAATACACATCTTCAGCTGCCGAAAATCAATAGGTATGGCACAGAGACTTCAGTTACTACATTGATTCATAGATTGAGATCATTTTGATTTTGCCTATGACAGTAGAAGCAATGGCCTTGTCCATGGGACAGATGGTTAAACCTGCTTTGGATGATTTAGCGGGTGCGCCTGTTATTATTATTTTTTGTATGTGGGACACAGTAAATTGTTGCTGATGTTTTGGTCATTAGATGCCTACTCACTAGGAATTTCTCAGACACAGACATACAAATAAAGTCATTACTCATTTATACTGCGTCAGAATAAAAACCCTTGCCAAGGTTTAAGAATAAAAAGTCTTACCCCTTGTCTAGACATATGAATAAGCTTGTGAGCTGGTGAAAAACTAAGGGGACAAATAATTCCATTTTCTGGAAGTAAAGCAATTCTGTGCTATTCAAAACTCACAAGTCTTATCATTTATATATTATTATTATTATTTTAATATGAAAGAAAAAGTTCTGCACATTTCTAATATACTACTGTTTCAATTCTATACTATACTTGCTGTCAGTGAATAGAAACATTATTTTTTCTATTCAGAGGCTGAAAACCTGTCCTGATCATATCTAAATGTCACAGGTGCAGGGCTTGTTACAAGAGAAAGCTCTGACACACTGTAACGAGTTCTGTACATGTGTCAGTGGGACACATGCTATAGGGCTGTTTTGTCCATAGGACAAACTGGGCTTCCATTCATCATAAGTATTTTCAGCCTCGTCATTGCTCTGCTTAAAACAGGGGAAGTGCCCTTCTCTCTCCCCACCTTCTCTTCCTCCTCCTCTTCTCATAGCAGCATAGCCCCAGTAGTATGGAGTGTGTAGCGCTGACTCCGCCTCCTGTTTGACCATAGCCCCGCCTTCTCTGCCACCATTTACCACGCTATCACCCTGGACACCCCCTTTAGCAACTTTACAGGTCAATGCAGGGATGCAGTGTAACAGTATCCGGCACTCAGTGGGCATCTGTGTCAGGCACTTTGAGGGGCAACTACATACTTGCCAATTTTGGTGAAACAATCCTGCAAACTGAACCACAAAGTGGCAAAGTTTATACAAATTCGCCCAAAAAGTGTTAAATTCTGTCCATTTTGTGGCTGTTCTTTTGTTGGAACTGGGCAGGGATTAAATGTCCCAATTGTTGAGATTTAAATGTTGTTAACTATGCGTCTGTAGCAGGCACTCAGAAGGGCGATCGCTCAGGAAGGCATCTGGGCACCATGCGGGGGCATTGGAGGCTGAGGATTTGTGTTTGGGCAACAAGGAGCAACGGGGCTAATACTCAGGCAATAAGACTTGTGCTGCTTGGTGTTGCTTTACACACCACAATTATGGGCTACTTTATATTTTGCTCTGGCTTGCAATGATATTTTCTCTCTTGTGTGATGGCGGGGGGAATCTCTTATCCATTTTTTTATGTTCAGCAGGAAGGTATAAAGATATTTATGAAATGTTATCACTGGAAGGGGCCAACCATTGCGTTAAAACGGTCCTGATCAGCAAGACAGGTTTGGAGCCTCTGGATGTAAACAAGAATGTTTCCATTCATTGCCAGCAGGCAAAGATCTTTAAAATGGTATGGAATTAGAACAAAAGGCATATTATGCAAAAAAAAAAAATCACTTTTAAATTCTTCATATGTTTATCTATCAAGAGGATCTATATTAAAGCCTCAGAAAATAAGGCGTCATATAGCTGCAGCCTGTTGAAATGCAGAGGGTCCAAAACCAAAAAATTAAAAAGTTCTTTAGTCCTTGAGTGGGTGCTCTATCAAAAAAAATATATATATTTTACCAGCAAATGGCATTATGTACAGAAAAAAAATGAAAACTTCCCTTCTAATCCCCTGCTGCTCCAGTGCCGGCGGTCTCTGTTTACATTGGTTGTGGTGTTTCATACCGGCATGTGACCGCCCAGTCAATCACTGGCCCCAGAAAGTGATTGGCAGATAAAAGCTAAAATTATCTGGGTCCTCAAGTAGTTAAACCTACAGCTTCTGTACGAAAAAGAACATCAGGACTGAAAATACCTGGGAAGCCTGCAACTATTTTGCTGTGTATTATTATAGCACTTTGCTACTGTGCCACGCACAAGGTTATTATGTGAGCTGTACGTGGCGGGGGTCTTTATACTTGCCCTGCTACACATTTAAGCTCGTCAGGATCCAAGCAGCTTTGCAGAGCACGATTTCCAAGTGTGTACAGTGCAATCATTTTGATTACCGGATAAGAAAAAAACAAATATGTTTCGTGTAGACAGTTTTAGCGATGACTTATTTAGAAAAGTTTAACTTGCCTCAATGTGATTTATGAGCAAGAAGATAAATGTGGGAAAGTTTTTGTGTCTGTAATAGAAATAATTGATGTTATCTCTTACTCAATCTTAGTATCACATAATGCCTCTGTTTTTTTTAGTACTGGGATTGTGCGTTACTATCTGTGTTATTATTTTTTCCACTCATTTTTGTTTTCCTAAGGGACACATCGAAACCTGTACAGTCTGATGACTTTCGCAGACTTGGAGAATATTTAGAGTGGATTAACTACAGGAGCAATATAGGATGCAGCCGAAAGTTACATATGATCAAAAGAACCACAAATCATAAAATATGTTTAATTCACAGTATGGCGTCCACCTCAGAACCGAGCAGTAAGCTCGATCATATCATGGTTGTCGGAAATATATATAAGACATTCTGTAAACTGGATGCAGTGAGCAAACATCGATTACATCTTGTCTCTATTCACATCCACGGCTACTTAAAACATTCTGCTGGTTTGGGATCGAATAGTTTAACTCTAAAGCTGGCCATACACGTAGCTGCTGACCAGGGGCCAAGCTATAAGAGGGGTAGCAGTTGCTTCTGGACTATGGTGCCTGTCGTTCCTCTGCCACATTAGAAGACAACAGTCTTAAAAAATGGCACACAATGTGCATGGTTATTTAAGCGGGAGATGGAGACAAGACATCACCAAAATGCCCATTTCCCCAAATATCTGCCATCGGGGATAGTAGTGTGGCCCCATACCCATTACATTGTTGACAGGTCCTGCCAATTTGGTGGAATCCACCTACATTAAAGGAGTATGCGCAAATGAAAGGGGTTATCCAGGCTGAGGGCTGTTTTTTTATACTGATGACCTTTTCACAGGATAGGCCACCATCTGTATATGATCGTAACCGATCCGGACCCTACACCAATCAGTTGTTTTGGCTGCGTCCGGGCGCCAGAAGCTATGCAGGGTCGGTGCCGGAATCAGAAGGCTTCAGTCACAGTATAGCAACTATTCAAGTGAAACGGCACATCTGCTTCGAGCACTGTCCCTGCATAACTTCCGGCACCCGGAGGCAGCCGGAACAGCTGATCGATGCCGGTCCGGATGTCGGACCCCCACCGATGATATACTCATGACTTAACCTGTGGATAGGTCATCAGTATAAAAAACAGCCCCCAAGCCTAGACAACCCCTTTAACTGTGGAATTGTCAACTAAGCTCCCACAATGCAATGCTCTCTTGTAACAGGCAGCCAGCAGAAACCTGAATGGGACATCACGTAGCATGAATTCAATATAGCAAAGTACAGTGAAATTCCTTAAATACGGCATCTAATATCCAGAAAATATGATAATCTGGCATTTCTTTCTAGCCAATTAGGGAATTCTTATGATAAGCAAAGCTATAATAGCATAATATGTTTTCCTGAAGATGCTGCTACCTTTGCAAGTGAGTTTTATATACATTTATAGCTGTCCGAGAAAAATTTAGTACCAATCCAACCACTCATTGTGTTCAAGAAAGTGTAAAACTGTGTATGGTTGTAAAAATGAAATAAGTGGAATGTACCTGTAAATAGACTTATCCATCCTACATACATTTTATATTTACACATTTAAAGGGGATTTATTGTCAAAAATTACCTATAAATTTAAGCATATTTACTTTTCATTTTTTTTAAATTGCTGATATTTTCTTCAATGACGCTGTCTATATATATATATATATATATATATATATATATATATATATATATATATATATATATTGCTGACATGTCCTGTTTTGTAGAGATCACTTTTCAGCAGTCATTATGGTAAACAGGCAGAATTTCTTTAGCAACTGGTGCCAGGTAGCTGCTGCCAAGGCAAATAAAATCATGGTATGCATTAAATGAAGTATAGCTGCACATGACAAGAGCATAGTTTTGCCTCTATACAAATCACTAGTTCGACCAAACAATATTTTGTATACAATAATTTTGGGCACCTGTGTATAAGAAGGATATAGCTGAACTAGAGCGGAAACAGAGGAGGGTGACATAGGTAATTAAGGGAATGGGCGGATTGCAGTACCAAGAAAGGGGCGACCTGATTACAATTTACAAATATATGAATGGACAGAACAGAGATCTTTTTAATTATCTTTTTACACCTAGGACAAGGGGGCATCCTCTATGTTTAGAGGAAAGAAGTTTCACCATCATCACAGACAGGGATTCTTTACTGTAAGAGTAGTGAGACTATGGAATTCTCTGCCACAGGATGTTGTGATGGTTTATTCATTAAGCAAGTTCGACAAGGGCCTTACATAAAAGATATAATATCACGTTATATGTACTAGATTTCTGGAGATAGTTTGTTAATACAGGGATTCATTTTACCTGCCATATTTGGAGGCAGGGAGCAATTTTTCCCCTTAATATAAAGAAATTAGCAGCTGCCTCATGGAGGTTTTTTCTTTCCTGTGGATCAATATGGTAGGATTATAGGTTGGACTTGATGGACCTGTGTCTGCTTTCGACATGTAACCTGTATTATAAAGCTGGAGGTAGGAAACACAGGATCACACCGTTGACAATACGTGAATGGGCCAGCTCACCTTCTGCCCTTCCCTGCACAGTGAGTACTGAACATGACACAGAGCATGCCCACAGCCCTCTCCCATAGAAGTCAATGAGTCATTTTCTGACTGAGGTTCAGGTGGCTGCTGTAAAGCAAATCTAAGAAAATACTATCTACAGCTCAGAGCAGCATCTTAGGCAAGATGGCTGCCACATAAGCATGTACAAAAAAATAAATATATATATATACAATAAAAAAAAGGTCATACATTCATTTTAAGGCCAACAGGATTTAGAATCACAGCAAGATATCATCAAAAGAAAATACTGTGATAACTTACACCAAATTCCTTATTGCCAGCAACCTACTAAGATTAATTGGACTATAAAGGCTGTATACATAAGGTGAGCATCGGTTGCAGATTAAATCAATGATGTTAGATAAAAAATCTGAATAATCCACACTTTATAGCTACAAAAACAAGAAAGTCCTGAAGACATATTGAATAAGAATATTTTGGAAACCCTCCAAAGTTTAGGTAGCTATTAGTTTATATGTACTTCTGGAATCAGATAAACATGATTCCATGTACAGATGTTAATTCTCGCATAATCTCAGTCACCAATCACGTTGTCCCCGGAGGGTAGAAGGGTAAATCGTAATTTCCACTTAGTGAGGTTAGAGTAAGAACTCTGTTTTTGGCCAGTGTCCGGGATTGAAGGAATGTCTGTGGTTAGAAGAAGCCGCAGGCGGATGTTATGCAAGTCCACTGGCAATGGTTATTTACTTCAGAAGACAAAGTGTACTGAATATTTTCCACAACAAACTTCCAGACTCATCCTTAAGGCTTTCCCTTATTATCCGTCACCTTGACATAACCTCTTCCTTTCGCAAGCGGGCACAAGTCGTCTTCATTTTTGATCCTATTTGGTTTTATTTCTCACGTCTCACAATCTACGGTGCAATTATTTTTATCACGTCAATCATTAGAGGATGACTGGACAGCTGTTTTCCTCTGGAACAGCAGTATAAAATGTTGGCATTCATATCGTGAACGTTCCCAAATATTTTATCGCGCACATCAGACTCTAAGTCCTCCCCCCATTGTAGAAGCTTTCTTTATTAGTAATTGAGTGTGAAGAGTTGTCAAGTGGACGGGGATGAACTTCATCAAACTATTTTTCCATTAGTAAATTCTTATCGATATGTGTGTTTTTTGTTTAAAGTGCATTAGTTAAATTACGTAATCCCTTAAAAAATGAGGAATCCTTGCCAAACAATACATAAACTACTGTGTATTTGTGTTCTGTGGTCCAAGGTTAGAGATTTAGATTTGCTGTGAGAGTATTTTTGTTTACAGCTCTCCACAGCGTCCCAGCTGATGTTTATAGGGGCTTGAAATGTGTTTTTTTTCATACCAATTAGGCCCCATTGCAAAGTCAAGGATAAACACAGAATTTTTGGACCGTAACTTAAACTACAGTATAGTACTGTAAGCATCAACATAACTACTTTTTGTTTTTTAATGGCAAAAAAGGATATATAATAGGGTCATATATCAGATGTTCCAGAGAATCCACATAGTAGATCTAGATAGCACAAAGCCAGTACCATAACCCCCCCCCCCCCAGTTAAAAAAAAGCGACAAGGTCTCTATGCCTAAGTTTAGGGACACCATGAAAGACCCAGTCTTAACTGGAACAACGTTGCTCCATAACATTGCCGTTTTCAAGAATGTGACACGTTTTTTATGTCTATGGAGACTACACAGGCCCCACTTCTAATATGGCAATGTACAGGAAATATTAGGCCAAAATAAAGTACAGTAAAATGCATATACAAGGGTTTTAAAAAGTCCACAACATTCTATAATATGCCACAGATTTGTTTTGGATTAGACGCAGATTCCACCCATTGCCCTTCAAGCCCACCTGAATTCTTTAGCTATATGGGGTCCATAAATTCTTGAGTGGGCTTCATCAACTTCTGGCTCCATGCCCCTATAGCATCTACCATGGCTGCAAGTGCTGTAGTTACGCCCATGATACTAATTGAAAGAGGATGGAAGGACAACAATTCTTTATATGTCTATTGGATTTCACACCACCGCTTCCATTGAGATGAAATCCCCAGATCTGTTCGAGCTCAATATACAGGTGAGATATGAGGTCAGTTACATTGGACACTACATGGATCTGGTGGCAGGCACTACAGATCCTGTATCAAAGCAGAACAGACCTAAAGGGACGTTGTACTTCTATGAAATATATATATTAAAGGGGTTTTCCAGGATCTTCCATTGATCCCTATTGATCAGCAGAATTAAAGAGAAGCTTGCTGGAACGTCATGGCCCTTTCTCTGCACTATCTGACAGTGTTCATACAGCATGCACACTGCCATTCCATTCCCTGTCTATTTCACTGCCGGAGATAGCCGAGCACTGTACTCGGCTATCTCTGGCAGTCTCATAGACAGTGAATGGAGCGGCAGTGTGCATGCTCGACCTGCCTCTCCATTCATTCAGAAGAATAGGACGCCCTTTCTCGTGATCGGTGGGGTCAGACCCTCATCCATTAGAATGTTATCACCTATCCTGTGATTAGGGGATAACATTTAATCTTGGGACAACCCCTTTAAGTCCATCCTGAATGAGAAACCCATCTCTATGTCGTCCATATGCCTTAATAGTTCACATGGTGAGGGGTTGTCTTCATGAGACAACCCCTTTAAAGGGATTGTCCAGGATTAGAAAAAACATGACTGCATTTTTACAACAACTGTACTGTGTGTGGTATGGCAGCTCAGCCCTATTTTCTTCAATAGAGCCAAACTGCAATACCAGATACAAACCATGAACAGGTGTGGCACTGTTTCTGGAAGAACGCAGCCATGTTTTTCTAATTCTGCAAACCCCTTTAAGGAAAAGGCCTGTGGAATAAGGACATATAAGTTCACAGATGAAGCTGGGAAACATAAAAATAATAAAGTGAGCTGCCCAAACATCAAGCTGCCTGAGTATAATGTTATAAAACAAGTCACATAAATAGTATTATCCATTATTTATTCAGAGGAGAAGTTGTGCTAACAAGATGATATTATTTGAGGCTGGACTGCGAAAACAATGTGAAATGGGATCAACGCGGCCTCTTAATGTTATTCTGCTGGAGGCATCCTTACAGCACAACGGCTCAGAGGAAGATTTCACTGAAGAGAAACAGAAGGAGAAAATAAGCAAACCTCCCAATATTGCTGGATAAGTATTGCTGTCAATAATATGAACACCGGGGGAACGTGTACACAAGACAGAAAGGGATAGGTCAGTGTTTAGCTGTTTATGAGTGTGAATATGAAGGATCAGAAGAAACAGATAAATTCTATTATTGAGAGATAAAGGCAAAATACATTTCTCGGAAGAAGTAGAATTGACTGGTCCATTACTGCAGTCTCTGAATACTGATATTTCATAATGAAGTAATCCTCATAGCAGCCCGGACAAAGAAAAAGAAAAATAGTTGAATAAGTTTATGTTTTGCCAACAACAACAACAACGTATCAGGTGTTATTGCTATAATTCAAGCAAACACGTACAAAAAAAAAGTTAAAAATGTGCTCAACCCCCTTCCTTTTTCTAGTCTCAACCATCCATTAAAGGGGTTGTCCAGGTTGCGGGCTGTTTTTTATAATGATGACCTATCCACAGGATATATGTTCCAGCTGCCTCTGGGCACCTGGACCCTGCACCAGCTTCCCCGGCTGCCTCCGGCTGCCGGATGTTTTGAAGGGAATGCAGTAGTTGGAGCCAGAAGCAGATGGCAGAACTGCAGCTCTGCTACTATTCACTTGAATAGTACTGCAGCTCGGCCGCTATTCCATGACTGGAACCATCTGATCCGGTGTCCGGTGTCTGGAGCAGCCGATCGGTGCGGGGTCCGGGTGTCAGATCCCCACCGATCCTGTAAATAGGTCATTAGTAGTCCGTTCGGGGACAAACCCTTTAATGTAATTTTCATGTTTTCATTTCACAGTGACTACTTACCTTAAAAGCCTTCAGATCGTCTCCGTATTGTCAGTGGCGTCAGTGGCGCAACTTACCGCTGCAGCTGCCGTAGCGGCTGCTACAGGGCCCGCGGCATGAGGAGGCCCATGCTGCCTACCGACACGCCCCCCCCATGCCCGGTGGCGCCGCCAGAAACTGCCCGGTCCCTAACATTTAAAGGCCAGGCTGCACCGGCACCCTCATGCCCGATGGTGTCGCCAGCACCAGCGGCCCCGCTGCTAGCAACAGACACATTTATGTGTATCTGCGTCCTCAGGACATAGATACAAATGAATATTATAGGCTGCAGGCCATGTTAGGCCTGCAGCCTATAAGGCATTGTGAAGACTCCCTGCGCAGGCCGGCGCGATCACATCACTGCATCACGCTGGTCTGCGCATGCGTCCCACCAGGAGGATGTGCAGCGCTCCGTCCGTCGCAGGAACGAGGCAAGGTAAGTACAATGTATTTATTTTTTTTGGGGGGGGGCTGTCTGGCAATATACAGGTGGGGAGCAGGGTGGCACTATATGCAAGGGGGGAGCAGGGTGGCACTATCTACAAGGGAGGTAGCAGGGTGACATTATATACAAGGGGGGAGCAGGGTGGCACTATATATGGGGAGAGCAGGGTGGCACTAGATACAAGGGGGTGAGGAGGGTAACATTATATACAAGGGGTGAGCAGGGTGGCATTATATACAAGGGGGAGCAGGGTGGCATTATATACAAGGGAGAAGCAGGGTGGCACTATATACAAGGGGGGAACAGGGTGGCATTATATACAAGGGGGGAGCAGGTTGGCACTATGTACAAGGGGGAGCAGGGTGGCACTATATACAAGGGGGGAGGGTGGCACTATATAAAAGGGGGCTGTGTGGCACTACTAAGGGAGCTGTGTAGCACTATCTACTAGGGGGGCTGTATGGCACTTTACAAGGAGGGAGGGTCTGTGTGTGGCACAATCTACAGGGGTCTGTGTGGGTCGTTATCTACAGGGGTCTGTGTGTGGTGCTATCTACAGGGGTCTGTGTGTGGCGCTATCTACAGGGGGCTGTGTCTGGCGCTATCTACAGGGGGCTGTGTGTGGCATTATCTACTGGGGTCTGTGTGTGGTGCAATCTACAGGGGTCTATGTGTGGCGCTATCTACAGGGGGAAGTGTGTGGCGCTATCTACAGAGGGCTGTGTTTGGCACTATCTACTGGGATCTGTGTGTGGCACTATCTACAGGAGGCTGTGTGTGGTGCTATCTACAGGGGGTTGTGTGGCACTATATACAAGGAGGGGCTGTGTGGCACTATATACAAGGGGAAGGCTGTGTGGCATTATATACAAGGGGCTGTGTGGCACTACTAAGGGGGCTGTGTGGCACTACTAGGGGGCTGTATGGCACTTTTTACAAGTGGGAGGTCTGTGTGGCGCTGTGTTCAGGGGGCTGTGTGTGGGGCAATCTACAGGTGTCTGTGTGTGGTAGAAACTACAGGGAGGCTGTGTGGCACTATATACAAGGGAGGGGGGCTGTGTGGCACTGTATACAGGGGGAGCTGTATGGCGCTATCTACAGGGAGGTCTTTTTGGCTATATCTACAGGGGGAGGTGGGGGACACTAGCTACAAGTGGGGTGTGACACTGTTTACAGGGGGGCTGTATAGCACTGTCTACAGGGGGACTGTATGGCACAATCTACAGGAGGCAGTATTTACAGGGGGCACTATCTATAAGGGGGCTGTGTGTGGAACCTAGGGAGTCCCCAGTCAAAAGTTTGCTATGCGGCCCAGTCTTTCCTAGTTACGCTCCTGCGTGTTGTATAATATTCTTTCAAGTCCCTAAATTTCAGTCTACATTATTTCTACATTACGGTTTGCCTTGTACACTGCACAACAATGACCAGACCTTCCTAACACCGGGGGAAGCTTGTACAATCTACAGCACAGTTATCTAATGGGAAATTATTTTATCACTAATCCAACAAGGAAAGCATTGGACAGATTCCCCCATGGGACTACAAATGTGTAAAAAGAGTGACACAAATCATTGTCCGTGACGTTAAAAGAGATACATGGTGTTGGGAATTTTCAGATACAAAAAATGTCTTATCTTGTTTTACGACATTGTGTCTACAGCTACAGACGTTGATGGCGGTGGATTTTATAATCTTCTGATTGTAACATACTTGACTTGTTCCTGCCTTATTCTGTACTAACTGATATAATATTTTGTTGGAATTTTTTTTTAGAGGTCCAGCACACGATATGATGTGAAAAAATACAAAACTGTTTATTTAAGTCAAAATTAAAACAAGAAATTAAAAAATCCCGGGAGAGAACGCCTACGCGTTTTGCACTTTTTAGTTCCTAATCATAGGATTGGATTTCTACTTACTCCCGATGTATCTCTCTTGCCCATGCACCGAATAATCATGGAATGTGGCATCTTTACTTTAAATGAGTGGTGAGCGGACCAATTTTTCTTGTATATTTTTTACATTATATTTTGTTGTCTGTCTCTTTCTGGAAAGGGTTCATGACTTTTCTGGCTTTCTACTACCATCAGGCAATACAAGTGATACTGCTGTCTGAAGCCCCGTCATATAAAGGGCCCAAACTCACCTGTGATCTGTCAATTAGCAGTCGGTGCATAAAAACTATGGAGCATTTTTTAACCCATTAAGCCACCAGGACAGTGTCGTATTGGCCCACAGGAGTGCCAGAGGATCCTCCTGTGGGCCCAGACTCTGACCCAATAATCGGTCCCAAAATGTCTAGCAGAAGACACCCTCATTTGGAACAAACTTGGGAGCCTAGCACTTGCCACAGGGGTTTACTTATGGGTGATTCACAAATAACCTATTAGACCTTATTGACGATATGTCCTATGTGTACAATGATAACAACAAGTGGATGTGCCCGTATTCTATAGAGATGGCGGGTGGGCCCCCAGAATCATTCCCTATGGTGGGCCAAAGGGACCCCAGAACGATGTAGCACCAGGATGTAACTGTACGTCATGGATTGGCTTACATTAAATTGTGTTCCCATCTTGGACATTTATGTCCCAGGATGCTGCAGTTTTTACTTCAGTTTTGCAAAAATCGTGCAAGAAAACAGAAAAAGTATTGTGTTGATAAGCTCTAACATATCCAAAAAGGTCCACACATACAAACACATATAGACACACAGGTACATAGCAAGAGCCTGTCCTCAGTCGTTTCTGTGTAGGCCAGGATGGATCTCTTTGAGCAGAGTGCCATTTTCTTCACCCGGCAATCATGTCACGTTGCCAGAGAAAGAGTCAGTGCTTCCCTGCATAACCTTTTCCAAAAATCGTGGAAAATTCTCAGTAGTACCATCCTTTATGGAGCTAGCCTGTCACAATGGATGCCTACCACATACCCCCTGGACCCGTGGCACGTACCTCTTAGGGTACCTGGACCACGGGTTCAACACCACTGACCTAAACCTCCAGGGATATTAGATATTTACTCATAACCATCCTAAACCAATAATGGATAATGGACTGAATAATGGATATCAATATTAACCCCTTCACCCCCCTCAACCACCAGGGCTATTATACGAACACTATCAACAACCCCTAAACCGTTTAATGTAAATATGTGTGATATAGTACACAAGTAATCAAGGGGTGGAGGAAGAATGAGAGGAATTTTTCTGTCCATGTTGTGGGAGCCACTATCCTTCGACCCCCCCCCCCACCCCCCACCTCGTTCTTTTAAAAGCTCTGCATTTTTATACATTGCTCTTACTGCGCCAACCCGAGATAATAGAGACGTGTCCCCAGCAGATGTCAGCCATTAGTTGTCACCTATTATATGTTTGGAACAATTACTGAGAGGTTCCCCTATAATAGGTTCTTGTACCAGTGGTGATGTTATTAACCTATTAGGTGTCATATATTTCATACCTTCTTCCCTGAGCAATCGCAGAATAACCATTGTGTATCTCAGACTGTCAGCTTTAATATGAACTGGTGATATTTCTAGATTATTTATAGGCCTGTCACCGTAATCCATTTATGATTTCCAATAAAAATAGATTAGTGGTTTATAATGTCACAATGTCCCGAATATTTTATTATAAAATCAGAATCATTAAAAGGACAAGCAGACATGGAGGGCTGGAATGATGAAGCCCTTTCTACATCGCAGTCTGGTTAAATATCTCATTAACTTTCTGGTTTCCTCTCGTTGTGTGGCATCTTACAAGCAAAGACTGCAAACCCTATTATTTTAAAGAATTACATGAACAGATTCTAGAACCTGCCTGGAAAAAGATGTCTAACCTGGTGACCTCACTTGCCTTTCAAAGCCAAAAAACCCGGATTTAGAACTTTCTGGTGCACTTCTAGGCGTGCGATAAACTCCTGGCATCTGATGAGACTTTGTAAATACGAACCTGGTACAACATTGTTATCTGAGATTTGCAGCAGATAAATAAAAATGTGATTTTACACATGTGATATTTTTATATGGAGTCTTATTCCCATGACAACAGGAATTTTAAACAGAACTGCACTGCACCCTATCTATCTATCTATCTATCTATCTATCTATCTATCTATCTATCTATCTATCTATCTATCTATCTATCTATCTATCTATCTATCTATCTATCTATCTACAGTGAAGGAAATAAGTATTTGATCCCTTGCTGATTTTGTAAGTTTGCCCACTGTCAAAGACATGAACAGTCTAGAATTTTTAGGCTAGGTTAATTTTACCAGTGAGAGATAGATTATATATATATAAAAAAAAAAAAAAAAAAAAAAAAGATCACATTGTCAAAATTATATATATTTATTTGCATTGTGCACAGAGAAATAAGTATTTGATCCCTTTGGTAAACAAGACTTAATACTTGGTGGCAAAACCCTTGTTGGCAAGCACAACAGTCAGACGTTTTGTGTAGTTGATGATGAGGTTTGCACACATGTTAGATGGAATTTTGGCCCACTCCTCTTTGCAGATCATCTGTAAATCATTAAGATTTCGAGGCTGTCGCTTGGCAACTCGGATCTTCAGCTCCCTCCATAAGTTTTCGATGGGATTAAGGTCTGGAGACTGGCTAGGCCACTCCATGACCTTAATGTGCTTCTTTTTGAGCCACTCATTTGTTGCCTTGGCTGTATGTTTCGGGTCATTGTCGTGCTGGAAGACCCAGCCACGAGCCATTTTTAATGTCCTGGTGGAGGGAAGGAGGTTGTCACTCAGCATTTGACGGTACATGGCTCCATCCATTCCCCCATTGATGCGGTGAAGTAGTCCAGTGCCCTTAGCAGAGAAACACCCCCAAAACATAATGTTTCCACCTCCATGCTTGACAGTGGGGACGGTGTTCTTTGGGTCATAGGCAGCATTTCTCTTCCTCCAAAAACGGCAAGTTGAGTTAATGCCAAAGAGCTCAATTTTAGTCTCATCTGACCACAGCACCTTCTCCCAATCACTCTCAGAATCATCCAGATGTTCATTTGCAAACTTCAGACGGGCCTGTACATGTGCCTTCTTGAGCAGGGGGACCTTGCGGGCACTGCAGTATTTTAATCCATTACGGCGTAATGTGTTACCAATGGTTTTCTTGGTGACTGTGGTCCCAGCTGCCTTGAGATCATTAACAAGTTCCCCCCGTGTAGTTTTCGGCTGAGCTCTCACCTTCCTCAGGATCAAGGATACCCCACGAGGTGAGATTTTGCATGGAGCCCCAGATCGATGTCGATTGACAGTCATTTTGTATGTCTTCCATTTTCTTACTATTGCACCAACAGTTGTCTCCTTCTCACCCAGCGTCTTACTTATGGTTTTGTAGCCCATTCCAGCCTTGTGCAGGTCTATGATCTTGTCCCTGACATCCTTAGAAAGCTCTTTGGTCTTGCCCATGTTGTAGAGGTTAGAGTCAGACTGATTCATTGAGTCTGTGGACAGGAGTCTTTTATACAGGTGACCATGTAAGACAGCTGTCTTTAATGCAGGCACCAAGTTGATTTGGAGCGTGTAACTGGTCTGGAGGAGGCTGAACTCTTAATGGTTGGTAGGGGATCAAATACTTATTTCTCTGTGCACAATGCAAATAAATATATATAATTTTGACAATGTGATTTTCTTTTTTTTTTTAATATAATCTATCTCTCACTGGTAAAATTAACCTAGCCTAAAAATTCTAGACTGTTCATGACTTTGACAGTGGGCAAATTTACAAAATCAGCAAGGGATCAAATACTTATTTCCTCCACTGTATCTATCTCTCTCGCTCTATCTATCTATCTATCTATCTATCTATCTATCTCATATCTCTTATCTATCTATCTATCTATCTATCTATCTATCTATCTATCTATCTATCTATCTATCTATCTATCTATCTATCTATCTATCTATCTATCTATCTATCTATCTATCATCTCTTATCTATCTATCTATCTATCTATCTATCTATCTATCTATCTATCTATCTATCTATCTATCTATCTATCTATCTATCTATCTATCTATCTATCTATCTAATCTATCTCATATCAAATTCAAATTCAAAGAAGCTTTATTGGCAGGACCAAATACATATTAGCATTGCCAAAGCAAGTAAGAAGTAAGGGAATGAAGGATAGGGACTGAGGGATTGGGGGATAGTTACACATCTAGGGTCGGGGTTATACAAGTCTATGGCATATCATGTCTCTCTCAGTTTATGGCATGCAGTGACATATTGTGCCGCTGTGCCCACTGTGGTTTCCTCTTCACCCAGCAGGATGTAGAGTTTCTCTTCCTCTTCCATGGGGCTGAAGTCCGGTAAGAGATCAGAGAGTTTCCTGAAGTGAGTGTCCCTCACTGCTGAGTATTTGGAGCAGTGTAGCAGGAAGTGGGCCTCATCCTCCACGGCCTCCTGGTCGCACTGTTGGCACAGTCGGCTCTCCCTGGGCTTGTAGGTCTGTCTGTGGAGCCCGGATTCGATGAGCAGGTTGTGGGCGCTCAGTTTGTAGCGGCTCAGGATCTGTCTGTCTTTGGGGTTTGGCAGTTTCTCCAGATATGGCACAGTTTATATTCCCGCTGTAGACTCCGGTATAGTGTCAGTTTCTGGGATGTCTTTATGTCGTTCCTCCAGTCACTGATATACTCCTCTTGGCTCTCGTTTATTGTCTTCTTGATTTCGGCTTTTGTGAGGCCGCGCTGAGTGACATTTTCTTCAGGCCGGGTCAGGGTGAGATGTTCTGGGGGGCCTGGTTTACCTGGGACCCCATGGTGTAGCAGAGCTTTATGGTGATAGGAACTTTGCCTGCTGCTGTGTAGATGGGCCCAGAATGATAGCGCCCTCTTCTGGATTGTGAGGTGCAGTGGGAATCTGCCCAGTTCAGCCCGACAGGCACTATTTGTGGTACTCCGATGGACTTGGAGAAGGTGTTTGCAGAATTCTAGGTGGAAAATTTCTGTTGGACTGGAATCCCACTTTGACCAGTCTGGGTATGTGTCCGGACCCTAGACTTCACTGGCATACAGGAGGATTGGGGAGATGATGGAGTCGAAGATTTTCAGCCAGACCGTTACTGGTGGTTTGAGATGATAGAGTTTTCTTCTGATGGCATAGAAGGTTTTGCACGCCTTGTCTTTCAGCATCTCTATGGCTTGTTTAAAGCTTCCTGATTGGTTGATTTCTAGGCCCAGGTAGGTGTACCTGTCGGTCGATGTGAGTGTGGCGTTATTTAGTGTGAAGGTCGGGTGCCTGGGGGATTTTGAGTTTCTCTTCTGGAACACCATGATGTTGGTTTTCTTTGCATTGATGGGTAGTGCCCACGTGGAAGTGATTTTTTCTAGGATTTGCAGGTTGTCTTGGAGACCTTTCTCGTTTGGTGATAGCAACAGTAGGTCATCTGCATACAACAGAAATGTCACCTGGGTGTCATGGAGGGCGAGACCTGGTGCTGAGGAGGATTCCAGAGCTGTGGCCAGTTCATTGATGTAGATGTTGAAGAGCGTTGGACTGAGGCTGCAGCCTTGTCGGACTCCTCGGCTCTGCTGGAAATCAGCCGTTCTTCTCCCGTTCACCTTCACGCTGCATCTGTTCTTTGTGTAGGAGCTTCTGATGATGTCATAGGTTTTACCTCCTATTCCGCTCTCCAGCAGTTTCAGGAATAGGCCCGGGTGCCACACTGAGTCGAAGGCCTTCTTAAAGTCCACAAAACAGGCGTAAATCTTCCCATGCTTTGTATTGTGGACGTGGCTCTTGATGAGGCTGTGCAGGGTGTAGATGTGGTCAGTGGTGCGGTGGTTTGGCATGAACCCAGCTTGGCTTTGGTGGAGGACATTGTGCTGGGTGAGGAAGCTGAGGATTCTCTTATTCAGGATGCTGTTGAACAGTTTCCCCAGGTTGCTGCTGACACATATCCCTCGGTAGTTGGCTGGGTCGTACCTGTCCCCACTCTTGTGGATTGGTGTTATAAGGCCTTGGTTCCAGATTTGAGGGAAGTAGCCAGCACTCAGCACCATATTGAATAGTTTTACTATTGCGGCCTGTATTTCTGGCGGGCTGTGTTTTATCATTTCTGGTGAAATTCCGTCTAGGCCGCTGGATTTTTTACACCTTATGTCTGAGGTTCTCTCTGTTACTTCTTGCAGTGTTATTGGTGCGTCCAGGGGGTTTTGAGAATCTTTCAGTGTTTCCTCCATCGCCATCAATTTTGATATTATTTGTTTTTGTTCTTGGCTTTGTCCGTCTTTCGGGATATCTTTGTAGAGGTCCCTGAAATATTGGAGCCAGATGTTGCCATTTTGGATATGAAGGCTCTTTTTCTTGCAATTTTTGCCCATGTGTTTCCATAGTTCCCAGAACGAGTTGTCAAGGAGGGCGTCTTGGAGTTGGGTAAGTTTGGTGGAGATGTGCCTTTGTTTTTTCTTTCGGAGGATGGTCTTGCCTCTGTATGTTGCTGTAGGCCTCCTTCAGACCGGTGTTGTTTGGGTCTCGGTGCTTCTTATTTGAGGCCTTTCTTAGGGTCTTCCGTACTTCTTTGCACTCACGGTCAAACCAACCGTTATCTATCTATCTATCTATCTATCTATCTATCTATCTATCTATCTATCTATCTATCTATCTATCTATCTATCTATCTATCTATCTATCTCATATCTCTTATCTATCCATCTATCTATCTATCTATCTATCTATCTATCTATCTATCTATCTATCTATCTATCTATCTATCTATCTATCTAACATCCAATGATGGGCAGCACTCCAATGTCAAGGTGAAAAAATAGCTTGAATAGCCCTCATGCGACGTTTCGGCTCTATGCAATGAGCCTTTCTCAAGGCTTGAGAAAGGTTCATTGCACAGAGCCAAAACGTCGCATGAGGGCTAATAAAGCTATTTTTTCACCTTGACATTGGAGTGCTGCCCATCACTGGATGTTTATTGGATATGGAACTGTGATCGGGTTTCCAGGGCGTTCACCTATCTATACTTTTAAAGCTGGTGCTGCTGGACGGTGGACTTCCTATCTATCTATCTATCTATCTATCTATCTATCTATCTATCTATCTATCTATCTATCTATCTATCTATCTATCTATCTATCTATCTATCTATCTATCTATCTATCTATCTATCTATCGTTACATAGTTAGTACGGCTGAAAAAAGACACATGTCCATCAAGTTCAACCAAGGGACGGGAAAAGGGAAGGAAACATTTCTATACATAGGAGCTATATAAAATATAACTTTTACTTCATATTGTTTAAAATAATGTGCAAAACATACACACAGGACAAATTTAAAGGCTAAAAATGTGCTCTCTTTTGTGAGAGAAAAACTGACATTCTGTACGTTTTGTGCAGAGTAAATGCAAAGCTCCAAATATTACTGCATAAAGGAGGAGGTTTTTTCAAAGGTATATTTTGGGGTAATCCACCCCCCTACCCATTCTATAGTGTGTCCAAGTCCATCTTGATCCTGTAGCTGGGGACTGGGAAACCTCCTATTTTCCTTTTATATGTGTCCAGGCAGATAATGCTGTTCTCCCGACGCGTTTCCTTGTGGCCAAGATTCTTCAGGGGAGTTTAGGCCAATTAGCCTCTATGGTCAGAGGCTTTGGAGCAAGAAAAAAGATAAATCCTATGCAGTGGCAAAGAAAGTTAAGTGCATCTGTTCCCACGATGCTGGGATAAACGCCTGTTACACGCCGTATGATGCATGCAGGTTATTGGTACCCAGATGCATAACTTTACATTTATCTACATTAAACTTCATCTGCCAAGTGGATGCCCAAACACTTAGTTTGTTTAAATCCGCTTGCAATTCATGAACATCTTCCATAGACTGAACTATATTACATAGCTTGTTGTCATCTGCAAAAATAGAAATAGTGCTATTAATCCCATCCTCTATATCATTAATAAATAAGTTGAATAATAGTGGTTCCAGCACTGAACCCTGGGGTACACCACTTATTACCAGGGACCATTCAGAGTAGGAATCATTGACCACAACTCTCTGGATACGGTCCTTGAGCCAATTCTCAATCCAATTACAAACTATATTTTCTAAACCTATAGTCCTTAATTTACCCATTAGGCGTCTATGGGGGACAGTGTCAAATGCCTTTGCAAAGTCCAAAAACACTAAATCCACAGCAGCCCCTCTGTCTAGGCTTCTGCTTACCTCTTCATAAAAACAGATTAGGTTAGTTTGACAACTTCTGTCCTTAGTAAAACCGTGCTGGCTGTCACTTATAATACTATTTTTTGTCACATAATCCTGTATATAGTCCCTCAATAGCCCCTCAAACATTTTCCCCACGATGGATGTTAAGCTTACTGGTCTATAATTACCCGGGGAAGACCTAGAGCCCTTTTTGAAAATAGGCACCTCATTTGCCCTGTGCCAGTCCCTTGGCACTATACCAGTCACTAGAGATTCTCTGAATATTATGAAAAGGGGGACAGAAATAACTGAACTAAGCTCTTTAATAACTCTAGGGTGTAACCCATCTGGTCCCGGGGCCTTGTGCACATTTATTTTATTTCATTTAGCTTGGACCATATCAACATTCATCCAATTCAGTAGATCAACTGATATATTAAAAGCACTGGCACCGGCTACATCAGCTGCTCTTTCTTCAGTTGTATATACAGAGCTAAAGAACCCATTTAGTAACTCTGCCTTCTCTTGATCCCCTGTGATCAACTCCCCATTATCACTATCTAGGGGTCCTACATGTTCAGACCTTGGCTTTTTAGCATTTATATACTTGAAGAATTTTTTGGGATTTGTTTTACTATCCTTGGCCACCTGCCTTTCATTTTGTATTTTTGCTAATTTTATTACATTTTTACAGACTTTATTAAGCTCTTTATATTTTACAAAGGCTACAGCTGTACCCTCAGATTTGTATTTTTTAAATGCCCTTTTTTTGTCATGTATTGCCCCTTTCACAGAAGGTGTAAGCCATGTGGGGTTTAATTTGAGTCGTTTATACTTGTTACCTATAGAAATAAATTTTGCACCATAATAACTCAAAGTAGATTTGAAAATCTCCCATTTATCATTTGTTCCATTATTTGACATTAGTTCTTCCCAGTCTACATCCTGAATTGCAGCCCTCATCCTGGGGAAATTGGCTTTCTTAAAATTAAATGTTTTTGCCCTCCCAGCCTGCGTTTGTTTTTTACAGTATAGGTAAAATGTAACTATATTGTGATCACTGTTACCGAGGTTTTCACGAACATTGACATTCCCAACAAGATCTGCATTATTAGAAATGACCAGGTCCAACAGAGCTTCACCTCTAGTCGGGTCTTCCACAAACTGGCCCATAAAATTTTCCTGCAACAGGTTGAGGAAATATCTCCCCTTTGCAGTTGAAGCTGAACCATGACACCAATTAATATCCCGGAAATTAAAATCTCTCATTATCACTACAGTACCCGCCTGTGCAGCCCGCTCCATCTGTTTATATAGCTGACCTTCCATCTCCTCAGTTATATTGGGGGGGTCTATAGATTACACCAAAAGTAATTTTTTCAGTGTTTACTTCCCTTTCTAGTTCCACCCACAAGGTTTCAACCTCCTCACAATCTTCACCCACTATTGTCTCTTTCACACTCGCCTTCATATCATTTCTCACATACAGACATACACCACCACCTTCATATCACTTCTCACATACAGACAAACACCACCGCCTTTCCTATTTGTCCTGTCTTTCCGAAACAGTGTAAAACCCTGTAGATTTACAGCCCAGTCATGTGAAGAGTCCAGCCATGTTTCAGCAACACCAACTATATCTATATTTTCTTCCAGTATCAAGGCCTCCAGCTCCCCCATTTTGCTTGCTAGACTTCTGGCATTTGTGAACATACACTTTAACTTGCCTGTCAGTTTTTCACTTTTATCAGAAATGTGATTTGACATTATTTGGGCATTTTTTTTTACACTGCTGTAGTGTAACGAAAGGATCTCCTTATCTTGTTGCCTAGTCCTCTCCCCACATTCTGTTTCTCCCCCCACCAATATAGTCTGACCCCTCTCTAACCTGGCTACCCCTTTTTTTCTACATTGACCTCCCTCCTCAGCCCTAGTTTAAATACTCCGCCACCCCAGCTAGAATTCTCTCCCCCAGCACAGCGGACCCCCTTCCATTTAGGTGCAAATCATCTGCAGAATACAGTTTGTACCCCAATGAAATCTATCTATCTATCTATCTATCTATCTATCTATCTATCTATCTATCTATCTATCTATCTATCTATCTATCTATCTGATTTTCTATTGTTCTCAACCAGGCATTTTAGTCCACTAAATCTAGCCTTGGTGAGGGTTGTCCATGTGATGGCATGATTAGAGCATATAATGGCATGCAGGAGAGAAAGTGATATAACTATACCAATTAGTCTAGGAAAATGTATGGAAGTCTACGCTACATACAATAGAACCAGGGTTGGCTCATGGGTACTAAGGAGTCAATCTAACCTTTTTCATGTTTCCAAACAAGGAACGTCTATGCTTTAAGGCCAGACGTGACAGGTGTCCATTGTTTGATCTATTTATACTGAGGGTTCAGGTTTTGAAGTGTGAATTTTATCAGTGGAATTGCTTTTTAAAAATGTCCTCCAAAACCCCTGGTTTTGACCCATATCTTTCCCCAACTGTAACTCAGAAAGAGCAGGGTTCAGAGAAGTCACCTAACTGTCTCCTAAAATTATTATACCCTATTCCACTTCTGCTGCACAACGAGTGGAAGGGGGAAGAAGAAGAAAACTGAATGCAGATCACTGGTGGACTAAAAAAAGGAGATTAGGACATAGAGAACAGAGTGTCCAATAGATGCAGGTCCCACCTCTAGGACCCGCATCTATCTCTAGAACAAGGCCCCCTAAACCCTGTTCTAGCTTACTCGGCTCCCACTGCCTCCCGGCCACATCCTGGTTAGGTGGTTGGGAGTAACGGAAACAGCCGAGCTTACTGAGCTACGCAGTTTCCGTAACACCAATAGAAGTGAATGGGAGTTACGGAAACAGCTTAGTACGGCCAGTTATTCTATTTCCGTAGCTACCAAGTTCCAGAAACAGTGAAGCTCGCCATGCTACACTGTTTCAGTAACTCCCATTCTCTATGAAGGAACCAGGAAGTGTCCGGGAGGGAGCGGAGCCAAGTAAACTACAATGGGGTTTAGAGGGCCCCGTTCTAGAGGTAGGTGCGCGTCCCATAGATGGTATCGGACTTTTATGCCATATCCTGTGGATATGCCATAATTGTCCAAGATGGGATAACCCCTTTAATACATTAAACTCGATAATACAACAGTATGCAGTAATCTCCTATCCTACCTCTAGTGGTGACCGCAGGCGGACAGAATTTTATCATTTATCATTTTAACTGTATGTCTGTAAAGAATTCTGGACCTAAATATTACATTGTTTTAAAAAGTGTACATTCACTTTAATGATTTTCATATGCCCAAAAATATATATACATTTTAACATCCTATAACAAATTCAATTCCCTTGCCAAGTTTTCAAGTTTTGCATGTGTTGCTCACTAAAAAACTCATTTCCATAATCTTAAATAGCTATCGAATATGGATTATATGGAAATACCATAGTAACAGTCATTCTCCAAACTTTCCTGTGTTTCTTGAGTTTAGCAGAAGAAATCAGAATGTATATACAGCAAGTAACCTATTTTTGGAAATCTTCTTATGTATTTAATTTAAACATCTGTTACAAAAAGTCCCTTGTAATTTTAACTGGAAATGAAAACGAAATATTCATGGAGTTTCAGAGGCATTGCGGCCATCTAATGACTTGTTACAGGAATCTGACCTTATTATGCGGCACCTTTTAAGTCACTATATTGCAGTCAGCATTTAGGAAATGTAGGCCAGAGGTTGAGTGTGGTTATGTAGTGGTTCACTGATATTGCATAAAAGGCAAATAAAAGCTGGGAAAATCCTAATAATTTTCTGAAAGATCCAAACTGAGTGGGAAGACCCTCTGCTATTACAGCTGGATTCATCAGGTTTCTCAGGCTTAGGTTTCATCCTTACCAGGCTGAATGTTTTGAAGAATTAAAAACAGCAAGCAGCATGAGTGAAGGTTTATGAACAGCGTCGTGGTCTATTCACACTGCTGCAGTATACAGTCGGCATGGTCCCACTGCAAATTCTGAACGTGTCCATGGACCCCTATAACCAAAAAAATACCTATATCTATTTAAAGTCACTAAAAAAAGGGCAAACTTACACACAGGGGCGTAACTAGGAAACACTTGGCCCCATAGCAAATTTTTGACTGGGTCCCCCTCCCCTGGGTGCCACACACAGCCTGGCCTTGTAGATAGTGCCCCCCTGTAAATAGTGGCATACAGCCCCCCCTGTAGATAGTGTTATACAGCCCCCTGTAGACAGTGCCATACAGCCCCCTGTAGACATTGCTATACAGCCTCCCCATACAGTGCTATACAGCCCTCGCTGTAGACATTGCTATACAGCCTCCCCATACTGTACTATACAGCCCTCCCTGTAGACTGTGATATACTTTCAAGTATCACAGTCTACAGGGAGGGACAATCGATGTGGCACGCAGCGTAAAAAAAAATTATATTAAGCCACGCCTCTAATCCCACCCAATCCCCATTCATATACACCCGGTTCAGCCCACGCAGTATAATGCCCCCATACAGTATAATGCCCACACAGATGCCCCATATAGTACAATGCCCACAGAGATGCCCAATACAGTATAATGCCCACACTAATGCCCCATACAGTATAATGCCCACACAGATGCCCCATATAGTACAATGCCTACAAAGAAGCACCATACAGTATAATGCCCACACAGATACCCCATACAGTATAATGCCCACACAGATGCCCCCAAGCAGCAAAATGCCCAAAAAATTCCTCGATACAGCATAATGCCCCATAGCTGCCCCATGCAGCATAATACCGTCATAGTTGCCCCCACAATATAATTCCCCCACAGTATAATGCCATCCATAGCTGTCCCCACAGTATAATGCCCCCATACAGTATAATGCCCCGCATAGCTGTCCCCACAGTATATTGCCCACATAGCTGTCCCCACAGTATAATGCCATCCATAGCTGTCCGCACAGTATAATGCCCCCATACAGTATAATGTCCCCATAGCTGTCCCCACAGTATAATGCCCCCATTGCTGTCCCCACAGTATAATGCCCCATAGCTGCCCCCAGAGTATAATGCCCCCATATGGTATAATGCCCCCATAGCTGTCCCCACAGTGTAATGCCCCCATACAGTATAATGTCCCCCATAGCAGTCCTTACAGTATAATGCCCCACATACAGTATAATGGCCCCCATAGCTGTCCCCACAGTATAATGCCCCCCATTGCTGCCCCCACAGTATAATGCCCCCATACAGTATAATGCTGCCAATATAGTACAATTCTCCTATAGCTGCCAACATATCAGCCTACCTTCCCTACCAAGTATAATGCCCCATAGTGCCTAATCAAAAAATAAGAATATAATTACTTACCTATCCTCGTTCCCATGACGGGTGGCGGATCCTTTTCCTCCGGTCTGTGCTGTGAGTGACTCTGTGCAGATAGGTGATGACGTCACTACATCGCGCCTGCCTGCGCTGAGCCGCTCACGGCAGAGTGAATGCTGGAGCACAGAGCTGTCAGCTCCTTGCTCCAGCATTCAGGAAGCGGGACGAGCGTGGTGAGCGCTGTGTGGCTACAGGGGCCCTACGGGCCCCCCAGGATTAGGGGCCTGCTCGCAGTTGCGACCGTTACGACCCCTAAAGCTACGCCACTGTATACAATAGCCTATGGCAGAGCAGGGCGATACCTCCCTGCTCTGTCATACGGTTCAATAATATCTGCATCCGAAGGATGCAGACACTATTGAATGTGGTGTCGCTACCGCTGTAGCAGCCATAGTGGCTGCTAGCCGAGCCTCCGAGCATGGCAGCACGGGCCCCCTCAGCGGTAGTTACACCTCTGCTTACACATACAAAGAAAGATGCAGACAATGGATGCAGACAACCAACAATGCTACATAGAGAGAGATTGCTTAGAATACCCATGATAAACGATCAATATCCATGATAAACATGATAAACTAATACCTCATGTTTATCGTGGATATTTATCATAGATATCTTTTTAGGATGCGGCCAGGCCTTGTAATGTTGGGGGAGAACAGTGTGTCAGTACTTTGTGTGGTACATTTATAATGTGCTGGGCAGCCGTCTGATCTAATAGTTTGGTTGTAACGAATAGACTGTATGCCAGCATGGTGCACTACATGTAACCGTGTGAATGGCACACTTATAGAAGCTATATCTGTGTGCAATGATAATACTAAACACCCCCCCCCCCCTCGTGAATAGTAGGCGTGAGAGTGGCTGTTCATCAGTATTTTGCGCATGAAAATCTCCCTCTATGTAGCACTGTGGCTTGTCTGTATCCTGTTGGGAACTGGTATGCATTTGTATGGCCTTTTTTTATTGAGTTTACATAGACCCCTATAGGCCCGACGTAGGCTAAAAGTGTTTCCTTTTGGCATCTTTCTGGGTGATATACTGAACATCGATATACCTGTGTTTTTGCTGTATAGCAAAGCAGTTCTGCTCTGCAAAAAAAATTGTAGGCACGGCCGTAATTAGGAAAGACTGGGCCCCATAGCATACTTTTAACTGGGCCCCACCCTCTCCTGGGTGCCACACACAGCCCCTCTTTGTATATAGTGCCCCCTGTAAATTGTGCTTTACAGCTTCCCTGTAAATTCTGCTATACAGCCCCCCTGTAGATTGTGCCATACAGCTCCCCTGTAGACAGTTTCAGACCCTCTTGTAGATAGTGTCCCCTTTCCCTCCCTGTAGATAGTGCCCCCTCCCCTCTTGTAGATGGTGCCATACAGTCCCCCTTGTAGATAGTGCCCCCACCTCCCCCGTGTAGACAGTGCCATACAGCCAGTGGCAGATTAAGTATACCATAGGCCCTGGACTGTTCCCCAAACTTGTGCCCCCCTTCCCCACCTCCGTTCTGCTATCTCTTTAGTGAACACCACTTTTCTGTGCAAGTATTGACAAATGGGTGTTACGATTTCCCTTGTCAAAGGGCTGTGTCCCTACATGCTGACAGTCTCCAACCATCGCTACCATCGCTGACAGTATAACACTGTGGGGACACATCCCCCTGACAATGGGAATGGTAACACGCATTTGTCTATTAGTCCTGGGTACACAAATACTTTATGTGGAATACAAGGATTTCCAACAAAATACATGTCAGGAGAGGGGCAGATCCTCTATAGATCCAGTGACTCACAAGTGGTCTTCTCTGATGGGAGTCATTCTCTTTTATTTTCTTCTCCATCTGACACAGACCGTTATGGCGACTTCTCCTTATGAGTTATCCTTGTCCCTGGGTTCTGCAGCCATTTCCAGCCTCTCTGGAAACACAAAAATTCAGACACCAATGTCCTGGACCATACATTAAAGGGGTTGTCCAGGCACGGACCGTTTTTTTTTATACTGATGACCTATCCACGTGCCTGGACAACTCCTTTTACTCAGACTAATAAATTCAGACCCCAGACTAGATCCTAGAATACATACAAACCCCAGACCTTTTAAACTATTACAGTCACCAGAACAGACCCTCCCTAACAAATACAGACCCCAGAACAAGCACCCTAAATAAATATAGACCCCAGAACAAGCACCCTAAATACAAACCCCAGATCTGACCCCCTAAACTAATAATGACAGCAGACTTGACTCCCTAAACTAATATAGACCCCAGACCAGACCCCATAAATACAGACCCAAGACCCCTTAAACTAATACAGACCCCAGACCAGACCCCCTAAATACAGACCCCATACCCCTTAAACAAATCCATCCCCTTATACTTACATAGCAGCTCACATCTCTGGAGTCTTGTTTATGTTCTAGGACCCGTGGTCATGTGACCTTATGTCTGCAAGTCCTTTTGCAGGACATACACAATGCAGTTCTGTCGCGGTTCACTGCAAAAACGTGACAAAACTGCATTGTACTTTAGGCGGCCATGGGCCCCCCGAGTGCCTCGGGCAACGGGCAGCGGCCCAAAACCCCCATATGATGATCCACCATTGCATACAGCCCCCCTTGTAGATATTGCCCCTCCTCCCCCTTGTAGATAGTGCCATACAGCCCCCCTGTAGATAACACCTCCAAGTTCCCCATGTAGATAGTGCCATACAATCCCCTCTGTAGATAGCACCATGCAGCCCCCCTGTAGTAGACACCATACAGCCCCTGTAGATAGCACCATACAGCCCCCCAGTAGATAGCGTCATACAGCCCCCCTGTCGATAGCGCCATACAGACTCTCTGAAGATAGTGCCATACGGCCCCCCCTGTAGATAGCGCCATACAGCCCACCGGTAGATAGCGCCATACAGCCCCC
Organism: Rhinoderma darwinii; assembly: GCF_050947455.1. Lineage (NCBI taxonomy): Eukaryota > Metazoa > Chordata > Amphibia > Anura > Rhinodermatidae > Rhinoderma > Rhinoderma darwinii. Next base: position 453,594,813 of record NC_134688.1, read on the forward strand.
TCTGTAGATAGCGCCATACAGCACCTCTGAAGATAGCACATTATGGTCCCCCTGTAGATAGTGCCATACAGCCCACCCTGTAAATAGCGCCATACAGCCCCCCTGTAGACAGCGCCATACAGCCCCTCTGAAGATAGCACCATACAGCCTCCCCTGTAGATAGTGCCATACAGCCCGCCCTGTAGATAGTGCGATACAGCCCCCTGTAGATAGCACCATACAGACCCCCTGTAGATAGCCCAATACAGCCCCCCCCCTGTAGATACTGACCCCACACAAATAACATTTTATATTAGATAATCCCCAACTCTTTACTCAATAGGTGTTATTTTGACCGGAGCAGGCAAAATTAGACCAGGTGAAATCCTCAACACCCAAATACAAACAAAATATATCAGTTATTTTACCGCTCCGACGGTCGTATAGAAGACAGTTCCACAGCCTGATATGTATCTTCAAAGGGTACAGAATCCCCCAGCCTATCTGCAAGAAGGCAATTCCTTAGTCCAAATCGTGTGCTTTTTGTATTTTTCTTCAACTTGTAGTTCCACACAGGGATGCAGAGATACTACGATCCAGGTAAGCCCAGTCCAACACCACACTATATCTCCAAAGAGGGAACAAGGAAACAAATAGTGCAAAACTTTTTGGACTAGTTCACTTCATGCTTTTTATTCCATACTTACAAAAAGGGAAAATATTCAAAACATAGCAAAATCCATAACATACGGCACGCCAAACTATAGCCCAACCCTGGATTTCACCCTTCCGGCTTCCTCTGGGGCATGTCGACACATATGGAATAAAAAGCATGAAGTGAACTACTCCAAAAAGTGTTGCACTATTTGTTTCCTTGCTCCCTCTTTGGAGATATAGTGTGGTGTTTGACTGGGCTTAGCTGGATTGTAGCATTTCTGCATCCCTGTGCGGAACTACAAGTTGAAGAAAAATCCAAAAAGCACACGATTTGGACTAAAGAATTGCCTTCTTGCAGATAGGCTGGGGGATTTTGTATCCTTCGAAGATACATACACTGTAGAACTGACTTCTCTACGACTGTCAGAGCGGTAAAATAACAGCTATATTTTAAATAAAACGTTATACTCACCTAGGTCTCGTTCCTGCGACGAATGGAGCTGCTCCAAAGCATCAACACTACCTATATGTAGATATATTCAGGGCCAGATCAAGGGTTATTAAGGTCCCTGGGCCAAACATAATGTGTGGCTAAGTTAAAGGGGATGTGCAGGCATGGGGCAACTTTTATAATGATGACAGGATAGGTCATCAGTATATGATTGGTTGGGGGTCCGACATTCGGACCCCGCACCAATCAGCTGTGTCGGCTAACTCTGGGCACCGGATATTATGCAGTGGTCGGTACCGGAAGCAGATGGCTCCGCTCGCAGTATAGCGGCCGTGCTGGGTTACTGCAGCTCGGTTCCTATTAAAGTGAATAGGAGCAGAGCAGTGGCGGATTAAGAAGACCATGGGCCCTGGGCTGTTACCCAAACTTGGGCCCCCCTTCTCCACCACCACCCTGCCGCGCCGTAACTATTGCTAACACTACCTAAACACTAGTACACAAAGTAGGCACATTATGCACAAAGTACACACAGTACACAAAGTACGCACATTATGCACAAAGTACGCGCATTATGCACAAAGTACACACAGTACACAAAGTACGCACATTATGCACAAAGTACGCACATTATGCACAAAGTACACACAGTACACAAAGTAGGCACATTATGCACAAAGTAGGCACATTATGCACAAAGTACACAAAGTAGGCACATTATGCACAAAGTACGCACATTATGCACAAAGTACACAAAGTAGGCACATTATGCACAAAGTACGCGCATTATGCACAAAGTACACACAGTACACAAAGTACGCACATTATGCACAAAGTACGCACATTATGCACAAAGTACACACAGTACACAAAGTAGGCACATTATGCACAAAGTACGCACATTATGCACAAAGTACACAAAGTAGGCACATTATGCACAAAGTACGCACATTATGCACAAAGTACGCACATTATGCACAAAGTACACAAAGTAGGCACATTATGCACAAAGTACGCACAGTACACAAAGTACCACATTATGCACAAAGTACGCACATTATGCACAAAGTACGCACATTATGCACAAAGTACACAAAGTAGGCACATTATGCACAAAGTACGCACATTATGCACAAAGTACACAAAGTAGGCACATTATGCACAAAGTACGCACATTATGCACAAAGTAGGCACATTATGCACAAAGTACACAAAGTAGGCACATTATGCACAAAGTACGCACATTATGCACAAAGTACGCACATTATGCACAAAGTACACAAAGTAGGCACATTATGCACAAAGTACGCACATTATGCACAAAGTACACACAGTACACAAAGTACGCACATTATGCACAAAGTACGCACATTATGCACAAAGTATGCACATTATGCACAAAGTACACAAAGTACGCACATTATGCACAAAGTACACAAAGTACGCACATTATGCACAAAGTAGGCACATTATGCACAAAGTACGCACATTATGCACAAAGTACGCACATTATGCACAAAGTAGGCACATTATGCACAAAGTATGCACAGTACACAAAGTACGCACATTATGCACAAAGTACGCACAGTACAAAGTAGGCACATTATGCACAAAGTACGCACAGTACACAAAGTACCACATTATGCACAAAGTACGCACAGTACACACATTATGCACAAAGTACGCACAGTACACAAAGTAGGCACATTATGCACAAAGTACGCACATTATGCACATTATGCACAAAGTACGCACAGTACACAAAGTACCACATTATGCACAAAGTACACAAAGTAGGCAAATTATGCACAAAGTACGCACAGTAAACAAAGTACCACATTATGCACAAAGTACGCACATTATGCACAAAGTACACAAAGTAGGCACATTATACACAAAGTATGCATAGTACACAAAGTACACACGAGTATGCACATTATACACTAAGTAGGCACATTATACACGAGTATGCACATTATACACAAAGTACACCTTGTAAACACATGAATATGGACATTAAACATACATGAATATGGACATTAAACATACATTAATATGGACATTAAACACACATGCACTTACCTTTTATGTCTTCACTGCAGCTCTTCTCCTGCTCACAGCACAGAGCCCGCCGACAGTCTCCCCTCCCCCATGTCCCGACAGCTAGCAGCAGAGATGTTTAGAGCAGGGAAGGGGGGCTGGAGGGGGAGCTTCTAAAGCAGCACAGACCACGGCTGCTAAGTAGAAGCAAAGCTCCCCTCGCCTGACAGGTGCGGTCCTGGCACCGGGGCTCCCTCCGGTGCTAGCGACGCCACTGGGCATGAGGGGGTTCGGGTGGTCATAGGCTCGCTGGGAGCCTTGGGCCCCCTGGCAGTCTTGGGCCCCGGGCGACCGCCCGAAACGCCCTAATGATAATCCGCCACTGGAGCAGAGCTGCAGTACGGCCGCTATACATTGCTCGGAGCCTTCTGCTTCTAGCACCGACCCTTGCATAACATCCAATGCCCAGAGGCAGCTGGAATAGCTGATCGGTGCAGATTCGGCTGTTGGACCCCCACCGATCATATACTGATGACTTATCCTGTGGATAGGTCATCAGTATAAAAAAACCTCCCCATGTCTGGATAACATCTTTAAGCTGGTCAATACACATTAGAATATTGTTGCTTAATAGAATATGGCAACAATTTTTTTTCTAATAAATCTTTTTTTTTTTGTAGACGGTGTAAAACATTAAGAAAACAATATCAATGTGGTATCACTGTAATTGTATTGACAAGCAGAATAAAGTTAAGTTGTCGTTATTACCGCACAGTGAAAGACGTAAAATCAAAACCCAAAAGAACATGGAGAAATCACAGTTTTTTCCAATTGCACCCCACATAGAGTAACACTTCAGAGTAACGAGCAGGATCGCTCGTTAAATGCCACGGTCAATAGCGACCGCTTAATTTAAATCGTTAGAAAGAGGAGGGGCAGCCCCCTCTAACAGCTCATCGCACCCCCCGCAACGCAATCGCGCGATGGCCTCCGGCAGGGCTTAATAGAGGCCTGTCAGAAAGACGATATACTGCGATACATAACGATCGCTGGTTGAAGTCCCGTAGGGGGACTAATAAAAAAAGTAAAAATTAGTAAAATAAAGAGGTTTTTTTATGTAAAAATAAATGTACATTAAAAATTAAAAAAAAAAACCTTTTCCCATTTCCCCCCTAGAGCATAGTAAAACAATAAATAAATAAGCATAATTGGTATCGCCGCGTCCATAAAAGTCTGAACTATTACAATATATCATTATTTAACCCGCACGGTGAACGCCGTGAAAAAACAAAACTTGTAAACGCCAGAATCTCTATTTTTTGGTCACCTCATCTCCCACAAAAAATGAAATAAAAAGTGATCAAACCGTCGCATATACCCCAAAATGATATCATTAAAAACTACAGCTTATCCCTCAAAAAATAAGCCCTCATACCATTTAATCGACGAAAAATAAAACAGTTATGGCTCTCAGAATTTGGCGACACAAAATAAATTGTATTTTTTACATTTAGGTTTTTACTTGTAAAAGTAGTAAAATATACAAATAACTATATATATTTGGTATCACCGTAATCGCATTGACACACAGAATAAAGTTAACATGTTGTTTTAATTGCACAATGAATTCCGTAAAAATTACGCGCAAAAAACAGTGGAGGAATGGCTGTTTTTTTCATTTTCTACCCCACAAATATTTTTTTTTATGTTTCCTAGTACATTATATGGCAAAATAAATGGTGCTACGAAAAACTACAACTCGTCCTGCAAAAATAAAGCCTTCATAGAACTATATCGACGGAAAAATATGGCTTTTGGATTGTGAGGGGGAAAAAACGAAAATGAAAATCTGAAAAAGGGCTGTGGCGGGAAGGGGTTAAATGGTGCCAATAGAAACTTCAACTCCTCCCGCAAAAAAGCAAGCCTTCAAACCACTCCATTGAAGGAAAAATAAAAAAGTTATGGCTCATAGAAAGCGAGGAGTGTAAAATAAAAAATAAAAAAATGGCTTGCACTTTAAGGGGTTAAGGGGATAAATATAGCAAAAATATTCCAACCCTGTACAATGATCAGGTTAAAAGCAGAAGCAATGAATGACTGTTCTGGGTCAATTAATGATTCATTGGTGCTAATATTCCGCTAGTAACATTTCATAATGATTTTCTGGCAGGTGTTTCGATTTGCGTAAAAGTCTCATGAACAGATGTTTTACTCATAACAAACTTTCTAATTAGTTTTACTCCGTCAAAAACAAATCTTTTGCTACATACTTAGCATGTTTAGATTATTCTCTCATCTGTGACACAATGTTCCTGAAACCCTGACAAGATGTATCCAGAAAAATAATTAATTCCGGCCCAAGTAAAGCAAGAAATAAATAAACTCCACGACCCAAATAAAATTGAGATGATATACCTTTAAGAAAATATAAAAAAGCAAGTCAGCCAGAAGCCAACCTGTGACTGATGCTGCAAATTAGTATTTAACTAAAGTAAAATAACCTAAATATTAATTTACTTACAGCTGATATTTCCAAAGCCGGAAGGAGGTTATTAATTCTCTGTTATCCCCACTGATTCATATTATAAAGTCGTGTTTTTCAATCGGGTTTTCAGGTTTACTTTAAGGTTAAGTAATGATGTCTAGTTAAAAAGCTGGGCTTTTCTATGTAGAATACGTTACACTACAGCAAGGTTTATCCAATTTATAAGAACAGTTTTGAAATGAATTTATTTCCTGTTGCTCATATAGCCCCAACGTATTTGTCACGTACTCCCTTCCTGCGGCTCCCTCGGTCTCCAGGACATCGAGAGTTACTCACTCGGGCGTCGCCCGGCCTAGCAGATTGAGGCAGCCTGCAGCCAATAGGAGCTCAGGAACGTCAGGCCAATCAAAGCCTGGCTGATGTTCCTGAGCTCCCGCCCTCTCTTTATTTAGTTCAGCCTGGGGTAGTAGGCCTTTGCCTGTAATTAGAGTTACCTAGCCTGGTGCTTTCCCTTGTTTCAGACTCCCCAGAGCGACTTACATTTTGACTCCTTTGTGTACCCTGACCCCGGCTGGACTCCTGACTTTTCTTTGCCTTCTGACTTTTTGTTTTTCCGCACTCTCCCGGTTTGACCCTGCCTGCCTGACTCCGCCTTTTGTGCCTGGACTTGTCCATGGCGCAATTACCCTGCCTCTCCCTCCGTGTACTTCCCAGATGACCCTTTGTTATTTCATACAGTCTCTGTCTTATCCGTTTGTCAGTTCCACTTGTACTAGTATAGGGTGCGCCGTCATTTAGGTCGGGTCGTACAAGTAGGTAGGGACAGAGGTTTGGGAAGAACAGGGACCTCACTGTTTTCCATGTATTTGTTCATGACAGTATTCTGAAGAGATACTGGCATCATCGGTTCCTGTCCCCAATGGGATTCACAATATAATTTCCCTTATGTAAAACACAAATAAAAGGGCCAATTTCATAGGAACCGATATATCAACCTGGGAGAGGCATTCATGGGGGATACTCGATCAATGTGTTATGGAAAAAAAGGGGATGGCCTTTTTGAAGGGCAGGGTATGTTATATAAAACGGCATGGCTAAATATATTAAAGCCTCCTATATTAATAACAGACCCCAGACCAGACCCCAAAATATATTCAGACTCCAGACAAGACCGCCTAAATATGTTCAGACACCCTATTTATATTTAGACCCCAAACCAGACCCTCTAAATATTTTGAGATCACAGACCCCCTAATTATATTCAGACACCAGACCCCCTAAAAATATTCATACCCCAAACCTGACCACCTAAATATATTCAGATCCCTGACCCCCTAAATATATTAAGACGCCAGAATAGACCCCTTATAGTAATATCAGTGCCCAGACCCTAATTTAATTCAGACCCCAGGCCAGGCTATATACTCACCCTCGTGGCTCCAGAAATTCGTTTAGCTCTGAGTGCCGCCGTATGGGTCCTTTTGTTGTCCAGTTTCAGGATGTTGTGTGCACCGCCGCACATTACGTCCTGACTGTGACAATCTGTCAGTATGTGGACCCACTGGGTCGTACCACCGTAGCAGGATAGCAGCTGATCAAACAGTGTACCAAGTCAATGTCTATGTAGTCCAAGCACAAGGGTACCTGCAGTAGTTCAGACAGTAGTAACGGCTAGGCTCAGATGGGACCTTGGCAGCAGACACCAGGCATGGTGTAACACAGCAGGCGTGACCGATGGCACAACACGACTCCAACTTTCTAAGGCACAGGAACAACGGTAGCACAGGATACAGGATACAGGTAGCAGGTCCGGGAACACTGGGAACAGGATAACACTAAGGGACTATTTGCAAGACTAACACGGGTAAACACAACAATGCTCAGGCAAAGAGTGAAAGGGCAGAGCCCTTTTTATAGTCCAGAGAGTTCATGGGTTAATAGATGATTATTTTAATGTGCGTGTGCTGGCCGGGCACAACCTGTGTGCACACTACGGGACACAGAAGCACAGAGCGGTAGTGAGTGCTGGCGTCTCCTGGGGAGGAGATGTGGGGTAGCGCACACAGATGCATGGCTGTGGCCATCGGGGGGTGAGTAATGCCAACGGTCCGCGGCCGTGGACGCTACTTTGACGCTGGACAGCGGCAGGGCCCAGGGCAGCAGTGCCTGGTGCTGAATAAGAGCTGGTGGCAAGAAGAGTAAGTAGGGATCAAGCCGTGATCTATCAGAATAATCCAATAGACCATGTTCTTTTTTTTTTTTTATGAGAGGCTGCGCCTCTTTCCGGCAACCGGGATAAAACTATATATCACCGGGTGATCGCGTAAGGGGGGCTAAAAATAGGAGTCCTGGTATCTATCAGTATGTTTATGTGAGAGGAGATCAGAGAATACGGAGGAAACCTACAAACTCCATGCAGAAATTTCCCGTTTGGTTGGATTTGAGCCCAGGACACCAGTGCTGCAAGTTAACAGTGCTAACCACCGAGCCACCATGGTGCAAAATAATACCAAAAGTGTAAAGGATCTGCCAGGCACAGCTTCTGTGTATACGCCCATAGGTAATCAGTCTGCACCTGCTTCTATGTCTGTGAGACTGACTCCATCTTCCACCACTCAGGATGGCAGGCTTAGGAGTGGGAGAGCCTATCACAGCCTGGCCAGACGGAGCTAGCTCCCGCCCTCTGTCTATTTATACCTGCCTTTCCTGTTCCTCCTTGCTTGTGATTCTTCTCGTGTGGTTTCCTGGCCCTGCTGCAGCTTCTAACTATTTGACCCTGCTTCATACTGACCCTGGCTTACTGACTACTCTCCTGCTCTGCGTTTGGTACCTCGTACACTCCTGGTTTGACTCGGCTTGTTGACTACTCGCCTGCTCAGCGTTTGGTACCTTGTACACTCCTGGTTTGACTCGGCTCGTTCACCACTCTTGTTGCTCACGGTGTTGCCGTGGGTAACCACCCCATTAACCTTAGCTTTGTGTACCCTTGTCTGTTTGTCTGTCGTGCACTTACTGAGCGTAGGGACCGTCGCCCAGTTGTACCCCGTCGCCTAGGGCGGGTCATTGCAAGTAGGCAGGGACTGAGTGGCGGGTAGATTAGGGCTCACTTGTCTGTTTCCCTACCCCCATCATTACAAAAAGTATACATTGTTGACAAATTAATATATTCTTGACAATAAAATAGTGCTCATATTAAAAAAAATTCAATAATGTCATAAAATTCATGAATTTTCAAGTAAAAAAAATGTTTTCAAATGGCTCAGATGGCATAAAATTTGGTACATAAGGCATTTTAGACACTTTGTCTTCCCTGGCCCACCTTATGGCTGGAGAACATTTCCAACAAACATTTCCAACAATATTTTGGGGGAAAAAATAGCGCCTGTTTATAATAAATTTGCCAATTTTTATGACTCCTCTTAAGACCCTATTACACCGGCTGATAATCGGTCGGTGCAGCGAGTGCCGATCAACGAGACATAGTTGATCAGCGCTCGTTTGCTCCTGTCACAAGGAGCTATGGATGGGGACGAGCGGTCGTTACTCCGATCACTTGTCCTCATATATTATTATCGTGGGAGATGTGATGCCGACAACGATAATATTTAACTTTTTTTTACGATCAGCAGATGAACGAGTGTTTGCTTGTTCATCTGCTGATCACTGCCTGGTTTACACAGGACAATTATCATCAACGAGCGTTTTATGAACGCTTGTCTGCTCGGTAATCGTCCAGTGTAAAATCCCCTTTAGCCGTGCTCCTTTTTTCGACACTTTTTCTAACTGACCAAAAAATGTCTAAAACCAATAGATGGTTAAATTCTACATGTACTTTTCTGGTGCAAATTGTGACACATTTTGATTAGTAAATGCCCTATAATGTTTGCACACCAGATGCGTACGTTAAGATAATGTAGTAAGTTTATCTGCAGTCCTATATAAATCTACTGATACCACATAGTAATACCCTGCAAGAACAAAAGTGAGAGCAGATGTCATGGTGTGGTTATGGGAACATTTTGGCATGGAATTAATATTGACGGACTATGGCATGCCACCTCTATGTGAGCCCTGTTACTTTCAATGTTATGAAGGAACTGCGGCTTACATTTTTCTGAAGGCACAGTGACTAGCACTCTGAAGACAAACTCTAGGTCTGGACACTGTACTTACAGTCTTATGGAATCACTGAAGCCAATGTTCTATTAGGGCACTGTGGCAGGCACTCTTATGGAAGCACGTTGGTTAGCACTCTAATGTTAGAACTGTGAAGAATTCTCCTTAGGGAATTGTTATATGTGGTAACTGTGGCATTGCTATATGTGGTAACTGTGGCATTGTTATATGTGGTAACTGTTGCATTGCTATATGTGGTAACTGTTGCATTGTTATATGTGGTAATTGTGGCATTGTTATATGTGGTAACTGTCACATTGTTATATGTGGTAACTGTGGAATTGTTATATGTGGTAACTGTGGCATTGCTATATGTGGTAACTGTGGCATTGTTATATGTGGTAACTGTTGCATTGTTATATGCGGTAACTGTGGCATTGTTATATGTGGTAACTGTTGCATTGTTATATGTGGTAACTGTTGCATTGTTATATGTGGTAACTGTGGCATTGTTATATGTGGTAACTGTTGCATTGTTATATGTGGTAACTGTTGCATTGTTATATGTGGTAATTGTGGCATTGTTATATGTGGTAACTGTGGAATTGTTATATGTGGTAACTGTGGCATTGCTATATGTGGTAACTGTGGCATTGTTATATGTGGTAACTGTGGCATTGTTATATGTGGTAACTGTGGCATTGTTATATGCGGTAACTGTTGTATTGTTATATGTGGTAACTGTGGCATTGTTATATGTGGTAACTATGGCATTGTTATATGTGGTAACTGTTGCATTGTTATATGTGGTAACTGTGGCATTGTTATATGTGGTAACTGTGGCATTGCTATATGTGGTAACTGTGGCATTGTTATATGCGGTAACTGTGGCATTGTTATATGTGGTAACTGTGGCATTGTTATATGTGGTAACTGTTGCATTATTATATGTGGTAACTGTTGCATTGTTATATGTGGTAACTGTGGCATTGTTATATGTGGTAACTGTTGCATTATTATATGTGGTAATTGTGGCATTGTTATATTTGGTAACTGTGGAATTGTTATATGTGGTAACTGTGGCATTGCTATATGTGTTAACTGTGGCATTGTTATATGTGGTAACTGTGGCATTGTTATATGTGGTAACTGTGGCATTGTTATATGTGATAACTGTGGCATTGTTATATGTGGTAACTGTGGCATTGTTATATGCGGTAACTGTTGCATTGTTATATGTGGTAACTGTGGCATTGTTATATGTGGTAACTATGGCATTGTTATATGTGGTAACTGTTGCATTGTTATATGTGGTAACTGTGGCATTGTTATATGTGGTAACTGTGGCATTGCTATATGTGGTAACTGTGGCATTGTTATATGCAGTAACTGTGACATTGTTATATGTGGTAACTGTTGCATTGTTATATGTGGTAACTGTTGCATTGTTATATGTAGTAACTGTGGAATTGTTATATGTGGTAACTGTTGCATTGTTATATGTGGTAATTGTGGCATTGTTATATGTGGTAACTGTCACATTGTTATATGTGTTAACTGTGGCATTGTTATATGTGGTAACTGTTGCATTGTTATATGTAGTAACTGTGGAATTGTTATATGTGGTAACTGTTGCATTGTTATATGTGGTAATTGTGGCATTGTTATATGTGGTAACTGTTGCATTGTTATATGTAGTAACTGTGGAATTGTTATATGTGGTAACTGTTGCATTGTTATATGTGGTAATTGTGGCATTGTTATATGTGGTAACTGTCACATTGTTATATGTGTTAACTGTGGCATTGTTATATGTGGTAACCGTGGCATTGTTATATGTGGTAACTGTGGCATTGTTATATGTGGTAACTGTGGCATTGTTATATGTGGTAACTGTGGGTAACATTATGAGGACCAGGGCCACTTTTACGTTGGATGATGCCCTATGCATTATCTTTCGTTGGGGTCCCACCACCAACAACACTGTCATACAGTAAATAAACCATACAGTGCCTAATTTTAAGCAAAACCAATAGAAACAAAAAGACAAGTCCATAGGCATATATCTGTGTGTTAGACCAAGATCTAAATAAGTAGATGCACTGTTACATTAAGCAAAAACGACTTATGGCCACACTCTATAGCTCAAGACTCAACCTATACATATAAAAAAGAGTGTAATGAAGCCACAAAAAAGTTTATTTCATTAACTTAATTTATTATAATTATATTAAATGATAAAACAAGCCACACTGGGGACACCGTTGGCAACATCACTGGGACATAGCAAGATAAGTAGTTGTTACATTAGTTTAGTAGCAAAGAGATGACATACAGATGTAGCCAAGCTTAACTTGACTCTGATAACTTGCTGCAGCAAAACATATTGAAAAGCCATTGAAAAAGTCAAGTTAATGTGTTTTGCCACTGTGTATTTAATGCGTTCAAAGTCAAGATAAAGATGGCTACATCTGTACTAATAAATAAGTAATGTGCAATAGTGCAAGAACAATATATTACAGCATAACAGTCCGAGCCACAAAAGTTCTTACAAACATCATTTGTTTCTTACCCCAAATACGTTTCGGCACAAGCCTTCGTCTGCGGGACCATACAGTGCCCAAATAACAGTGCCATGCGTTGGCCAATTAACACTTTCATACAGTTTCCTAAAAAATAACAACCCTATACAGCGCCGCTACGATCATATATTGCAAAAATAATTTTCTATGCAGTGCCTAAGTAACAGTGCCACATATTATAAATACTGCCATACAGTGCTCAAATGTTACCAGCATACAGTGCACATTTAACAGCTCCATATATATAAAGTGATACAGTAAGGCCTTATTCACACGAACATGTCCGTTTTGCGCGCGTAAAAAATGCAGCATTTTTCCTGCGTTGCAGTTCCGTGTGACATCAGTGTATGGTGCGTGTCTGCATTTTTTATGCGCGTATGTCATCAGTATGTCACGCGTTTCACGTCAGCAAAATAAACTGAAGGAGGTGTTTTTCTTTTTCAAAATTATTCCTTTAACAACTGTTGCGTGAATCACGCACAGCACACGGATATGCGTCCGTGTGCTGTCTGTGATTTTCACGCACCGATTGACTTCATTGGGTGCGTGATGCGCAAAAAACGCACAAGTATAGGACATGCAGTAAGTTTCACGCAGCGGACACACGCTGCGTGAAAAACACTGAATATCTGAATGGCCCCATTGACTTGCATAGGTCCGTGTGACGTGCGTTATTTTCACGCGCGTAGCACGGACGTGAAATACGCTCGTGTGAATTAGGCCTAATATTGTTATACAATGTCTAAATAATACTGCTATACAATTAATATTAAGATTGGTGGTAGTTGAATGGCTCAGGTTGCAAGTCTTTCTGTGGTTCACCCACCCCTAAGGCTGCCACTGGGTGGGTGCACATTTTGCCAGGCTATCCTTAAAAGCAAAAATAGCTTCTATCACCCCTGTCCTGGACTCTTGAATGGTAAATTTGCTTAGCTATGCAAAGATAAAAGGGATGGAAAGTGTATCACAGAACAGGAATAGCTGGAGGGAGCTGTTGTGAAAAGTCCAAGCCATATATATACTTCTAGCCGATAGCACTGACTTAGGATAATTGCTAAATATTTATTCAGTCTTAAAAAAAAATCTCCTGACCTTAAAGGGGGTTATCTGGGATTAGAACAAGGGTCTACATTTTTTTCCTGAAACAGCGCCACTCTTGTACATGGGCTGTATCTGGTATTGCACTTCAGTATCATTCACTTGTGAGTGGCGCTGTTTTTTAAAAAAAACAGCAGACCCTTTTTTCTAATCCCAAAAAAAAATGATTTCAACAATTTTCTTTATTGCGCTCCAACTATTTTTATATTCTAGGCCAAGATATTTTAACTGTATATTATTTTTCAGCTGTATACTTTATATTCTGGGCTGGGTCCTTGATCTGACGTTTCACTCACCAAAAAGCGAAACATTTGCGTATTTTTTAATTTTGAGTTTATTTATTTTGCTTTGTCCGTGGATAATGATTCTTTTTTTTAACGTTCCTTAAAAAAATGAATAAAGGTCTTAAGATTTTCCGCCGGGGCCGCCAACTCCCACATGCTGCTCGGAGAGTTTGCTTCCAGCTGTCCCGGCAAAGCGGTGTGAATAGAAAATCTTCTCACAGTGTAAAGTCACAGTCAAGGCTAATTAGTTATTAGTATGTAATTATGGTTATTTCATTTCATCACAATGCCAGCGTGATTTGTTTCCTGGTACTTGATCCTTTAGAGAGACTTTTTTAACACTAGAGGAGCGATGGCAAAGCTGGAAGCTGTTATTTGCCATCTCTTTAAATGAAACGCTTATTCATTCTTAGAACTGTGCTCCACTTACACAACCTGTATTTGTTTCATTAAAAAAACCGTTAGATCTGAATTAAATTGATAGGAATGGTCATTTTTGACAATCCTAGAACAGCTTGATAATTTAACCCCTTAATGACCAGCCTATTTTAAACCTTAATGACCAAGCCATTTTTTAAGTTTTTCCATCGTCGCATTCCAAGAGCTATAACCTTTTTATTTTTGCGTCGACATAGCTGTATAAGGTCTTGTTTTTTGCGGGACAAGTTGTATTTTTTAATAGCACCATTTTGGGGGATATATTATTTATTGATTAACTTTTATTAACTTTTATTTGGGGGGAAATAGAAAAAAACCTGAAATTTCGCCACACTTTTTCGCGTCTTAAATCTACGCCGTTTACCGTGTGATATAAATAACACAATAACTTTATTCAGTGGGTTGTTACGATTGCAACGATACCAAATTTGTATCGTTTTTGTATGTTTTACTACTTTTACACAGTAAAAACGCTTTTATTTCTAAATTATTTGTTTTTGTGTCTCCATATTTGAAGAGCCGTAACGTTTTTATTTTTTCGCCGATGTGGTTGTATGAGGGCTTTTTTTTTGCGGGAAGACTTGTAGTTTTTATTGGTACAATTTTGGAGTAGATGCGACTTTTTGATCACTTTTTATCACATTTTTTTTAAGTCAGTATTCACAGAAAACAGCAATTTTTCCATAGTTTTTTATTACATTTTTTACGGCGTTCACCGTGCGGGTTAAATAATGTAATAGATTTATAGTCGGGGTCGTTACGGACGCGGCGATACCAAATATGTGTAACTTTTTAACTTTATTTTGTTTTTTTAATAGTAAAGGAGTTTGTAAGGGGAAAAGCTGGGTTTTTCATTTTTTTTCAATTTTTTTTTAAATTAACTTTATTAAACTTTTTTTTACTTTTTTACTAGTCCCACTAGGGGACTATAATATGCGATTCTGCGATCGCATTTATAATACACTGCAATACTTTTGTATTGCAGTGTATTACTGCCTGTCCGTTTAACCCGGACAGGCATCTGCTAGGTCATCTAGCAGGCATTCACTCCAGGCAGACCTGGGGGCCTTTATTAGACCCCCGGCTGCCATTGGAGACACAGACACTCGGCGATCGTATCGCCGGGTGTCGGTGGGAGAGAGAGGGAGCTCCCTCCCTCTCTCCAAAAACACTCAGATGCGGTGCACGCTATTGTACTATTTTTCCGCTGAAAATTTTTCTGCAGATTCGTTGCAAATTTGCAGAAACATTTTCACATCTGACAGGTAATTCAGACGTTGCCAATATCACTGCGGACTTGCCACAGATTTCAGCCATTGTATTGCAAAGGCTAAAATCCTCTGTGAAAATACGCTGCTTCCCCGCAACATAATGTGCATGCAGCGGTGGGAAAATTCTGCAGCGCAGCCTAAATTCCGCACTGTTATTTTCTGGATAGAAACCTACGAAAAAAACGTCTGCTGCAGAATTCCACTGTGGACTGTCCACATCGGAATTCAACAGCAATTCCGCCACGTCTTAGAGGCCGGGCATGTGCAGTGTTTTCCAGTCTGAGTTACAGGAGTGATTTCTAGTAGTACAATCATGCTATCAAACGTGTCATTGATCAACAGCGTCTATTAGAAAACCCATTATGGTGTGTGACCCAAAGCAATGATAAAAATAAGGTCCCTTTTAGGTGCAGCTTGACGCCACCACACTGCTAACCACCTGGGATAGGAAGTTCTAAGGCTCCCCATAACATTTTCATGGCTAGTACTTTTTTCACATCCTTGTTTGCTAACACTGGAGTACCTGTAGAGACCACATCCCTGTACAGATTTACAACACACATTGAAGGGAATGTGTTTCATTTTAGTTTCAGTGATTAGATAAGTCAGGGTCAGTTCACACGTAGCATAAATACTGCAGATTTTCAGCACGTATTTAGTTGTGCAAAATCCGCAGCATAATACAGTAGCAGCATAAATGCTGAGCAGTAAAAACGGTCAATTGTATTTGTGTAATCGCTGCTTATTTGTTGCGCGTTTTCCCCTTTGAATTCAATGGGGAGATAAAATCCGCAACAAATAGAAGATGTTGAATTTTTTGCGGTGGAAAAGCAGTGATTCTGCCGCAAAAAACGCAACTCAGAATTGTTTTTTTTATACTTACCCAGAATTCTGTGCTTCTCCATCCAGGCCGGCCTCCAGGGATGACGTTTCATCCCATGTGACCGCTGCAGCTAATCACAAGCTGCAGCGCTCACATGGTCAAATGTCATCCCAGGAGGCTGGGCTGCCGGACGTCAGAGGGACGTGTCGCCATGGATAAGTAAATATCAAACTTTTTTTCCGCAGCGGATATTCCGGTCAAAAACTGCACCACAATTTGGTGCGGTTTTTAGGCTGGAATTCCCTGCGGCGCCCATGGCGGAGACGCTGTGTGCTTTTACGCAGTGTATCAGCCCTGTGTGAACATACCCCAAAATAGAAATAATGGGGCTGATTTTCTATTCAAAATGCACCAAATGCCGTGTGCTACATGAACTGTTTTTGATACGTTTTGTGTCACGATCGACACGGGGACGTGGCTTGGTGGAAAATAGGGTGTGGCCTAGCAGAAAGGGTCATAAAAAGTGCCTGAGGTAATCCAACCAACAGGTGACATAAAGTTAGACAAAATTGTCTAAAGATTTGCAAATATATCATACAGCATGGGGCACTGTGATACATTTGTTGTATCTAGTCTAATTCTAAGCCGTCTAAACTTAAGACAGTATTAATAAATCTTCCCTATTGTGTTTGTTTTTTTTTCAAATTGTTGTAACAATTTATTTTTTATTTTTAAAAACTTTCATGGAAGCGACCATATTGGAGACGCACACTTCCTTCCTGTCATGTCTGTATAGACAGTAGGGGCAGATTTACTAATACTGTCTGATACTTAGACAGCGTAAAGCTTAGACCAGGCAGTCAGCAGATACGCCAAATTTGTCAAAGTGGTGCATGCAGTATGATAAATTTGGCGCATCTTGCTGGCTGTGTTAGACACTTTTCTCTTCCTTTTATTTACACCAGCTTTTGCGCAGTTATGGTGCATGTTGGTGCAATTTTAGCCATGCCCTGTCCCTTTAAGCCACACCATTTTCTCTCTGAGCCACGCCCCCATGTCTAACGCAGCGCAAGAAGTGTCTTAGGGTATCTGCACACGATAACTGCATTTACGTCTGAAATTACGGAGCGGTGTTCAAGAGAAAACAGCTCCTGAATTTCAGACGTAATTACTCGTACTCGCGTTTTGCGGGGCGTCCATTACGGACGTAATTTGGAGCTGTTCTTCATTGGATTCAATGAAAAACGGCTCCAATTACGTCCCAAGAAGTGTCCTGCACTTCTTTGACGAGGCTGTTATTTTACGCGCCGTCTTTTGACAGCGACGTGTAAAATGACAGGTTGTTGGCACAGTACATCGGCAAACCCATTGAAATGAATGGGCAGATGTTTGCCAACGTATTGGAGCCGTGTTTTCAGGCGTAATTTGAGGCGTAAAATGCCTCCATTACGCCTGAAAATAGGTAGTGTGAACCCAGCCTAACAGTTAATAAATGTGGAGCACCGCACGTGTGCAGGAATTCTGGATCCATTTGATCCAGATTTCTGGCACATTTTGAAACGTAAATCTTCCCCCGTGTGGCAGGATGTGTGTGCTACAATGAATGAACAGAGAAGTGTCATAAACTATTATAGTCTCCAGGATGTGATGGAGTACACCCCCTTCCCCAAAGACCAGGAAGTCTGGATAGAGCTGTCATAAAATCCCTCTCCCTCTGCTGACGCAGGTCCAGTCTACACAGTCAAGTGAGCTATAGAAAGCAGGAAGGGACAACCTATTGTATGTGCTCTAGTGGCCGTGAAAACTGGATAATTCAAGATTTATTTTATGTTGATAGTCACAAAAAACACCAACAAGAAAATATTTTTATAATACAAACCTGATTTTAATTTCATTTTCTGATAATACTGTACATTCCTTTTAAGATGGATATGAGACCATCCATGAATGGACCCTGTGGTCCGCTACAACAGCTGAATGGGTTGCCTCTATAGTATATATGCATTTGTTACCACTGTTGCCCTGCAGCACTGGGGTCCTGAGATTAAATAAATAAATGTGGGGTCAGAGACTGATACAGGGTTAGCAACCTTCAGTAAAGTCCTGGATAGTCTGTAAAAATAGGACACTTTTTAGCAGTCTGTAAAAACAATGTATGCTTGTACAGAATATTGGGATTGTAATTATCATCATGCTGCTAATGTGTTAATATCTCTATTTTGAGCTATAGACATATATGACTTTTACATATATATTTATATTTTTTTTTCTCAGTTTCCATATGGTGTTATGTTGACACAGCAAATTGCCTTCTGAAACAACATTTATCTAAATACAATAAACATTGGGACAATTGCCCAACCTACAGTCCAACCTACAATCTGTGGTAGAGGGGCAGCTGAGAGAGCTGCGCCACTACCACCACAAAAGCAGTTAAGTTAAAAGTGCATGGTTAGGCCTTATTCAGACGAACGTTGAATACGTAAAACAACGGCCGTCACACGGACGCATGCTTTTTAATGGGGCCATTCACACGGCCGTTGTTTCAATGGACCGTGGGAAGGGTCTGTTGAAAAATAGAACCTGTCCTATTATCCTCCGTTTTCACGGATCCCTCCATAGGCTCAAGTCTATGGTAATCCGTGAAAACGGGATGCTCAGAGGGCCAGCTCAGACTTGAAAAACTCCACGTTTTTCACATCCGAGTTTCCCCACGTTCGTGTGAATCTAGTCTTATACATATGGTATTGGTTAAAATTTTATGGGATATTTTTTTTTCTGGAAAGGAGTAGTACACTGAGATGCAGCATTACTTTTAGGCCTCATTTACACGAGCGTATTATACGCGCGTGCGACGCGCGTGCTTTTCACGCGTGTCGTACGCACCTATAATAGTCTATGGGGCTGTTTAGACGATGCGTGAATTTTGCGCAGCGTGAGTGCGTTGCGTAAAACTCACGACATGTTCTATATTCTTGCGTTTTTCACGCAACACGCACCCATTGACTTCAATGGGTGCGTGAAAACAACGCATGCCACACTGACGGTCCTGCGTTGCATGCGCGAAAATCACGCAAGAGCTGTCAAAAGGATGAATGTAAACAGAAAAGCACCACGTGCTTTTCTGGTTACAAACATCCAAACGGAGTGTCAAATTAGAGATGAGCGCACCGAACTTCACCGGGTTCGGCCGAACTCGTTTTAACCGAACCCGGCAAAAAATGTTCGGGTACGCGACGTCAGGAGACAGTCACTGCCCACGGTGCTGAAAGACTTAAACTGTTTCAGCACCATGGACAGTGACTTTCGATCACAATATACATATACGTGTAAAAAAAAAAAGAAGTTCTGACTTACCGATAACTCCCGGCTTCTTCCTCCAGTCCGACCTCCCGGGATGACAATTCAGGCCAAGTGACAGCTGCAGCCAATCACAGGCCAAGCACAGGCTGCAGCCAATCACAGGCTGCAGCGGTCTCATGGCCTGCCGCGTCATCCTGGGAGGTGGGGCCGGATGACAAGAGAGGGACGCGTCACCAAGGCAACGGCCGGGAGACCGGACTGGAGGAAGCAGGCAGTTCATGGTAAGTGTGAACGTCTTTTTTTATTCACAGGTTGGTGTAGATTGTGATCGGCATTCACTGTCGAGGGTGCTGAAAGAGTTACTGCCGATCAGTTAGCTCTTTCAGCACCTTGGACAGTGACGGGCGTCGACTACCTCATCTCTATGATGGCGGCTGCGCGAAAATCACGCAGCCGCGCATCATACACGGATGACACACGGAGCTGTCAATTGCCTTTTGCGCACGCAAAACGCAGCGTTTTTTTGCGTGCGCAAAACGCACACGCTCGTGTAAATGAGGCCTTACAAAGTGCACATTTGGCTTTTTTCTACCATTTTCCTTGGATTTGTTTTTGCCCATTCAAGTCAGTAATACAAAAAAAATCATTGAAATTCCAATGATACGACTTTTTGATGTTTGGCATTTGCTCTCCCAGTGCTTGGATGCTGCAACAAATGTTGGACTGGGGTACCCCATACCCACCAGTGAGTGATTCTGAGGCCCACCCTCCATCTATGCAGAACATATGCATGTCCACTTTTAACCTCTTAATGACCAGGTTTGAAAAGGCCTTAAAGAGGCTCTGTCACCAGATTATAAGTGTCCTATCTCCTACATAATCTGATCTGCGCTGTTATGTAGATAACAGCAGTGGTTTTTATTTTGAAAAACAATTATTTTTGAGCAAGTTATGAACAATTTTAGATTTATGCGAATTCGTTTCTTAATAGACAACTGGGCGTGTTTTTACTTTTTACCAACTAGGCGTTGTACAGAGGAGTGTATGACGCTGACCAATCAGTGACCAATCAGCGTCATACACTTCTCATTGTTCCAGCCCATTGTTACAGTGTGATTGTGCAGTGAAAGAAGCTGGGCTGGAACAATGAGAAGTGTATGATGCTGGTTGGTCACTGATTGGTCACTGATTGGTCAGCGTCATACACTCTGTACAACACCCAGTTGGTAAAAAGTAAAAACACGCCCAGTTGTCTATTAAGAAACTAATTAGCATAAATCTAAAATTGCTCAAAAATGATCGTTTTTCTAAATAAAAACCACTGTTCTCTACATTACAGCGCCGATCACATTATGTAGGAGACAGGGCACTTATAATGTGGTGACAGAGCCTCTTTAATGACCAGCTAAACTTTTTGCCTCTCTGCCTTTCAGTAGCCATAACTTCTTTATTTTTTCATTGACGTGGCTGTATGAGGCCTTGTTTTATGGGAGAAAAATTGTATTTTCTTTTTGTGTGGTTTGGGGGTAAAACAAATGAACTGTTTAAGTTACATATTTATTTTTTTGCAGAGTAAATATAGAGAAAAGCGATTTTCGGCATTGTTTTGGTCTTGAGAGTAATGGATCTACTCGTAGTCCTCCCAATTGGTGAGTGGAATTCTCTCTCTATGTTAGTTCTGATTTTTAGCTTGGGAAGTGCTGTTTACTTCATGGTTACAAGTATCAAGGACTGGAAGTTGGATGGGCCTCATTGTGGGTGACCAAGTGCCCGAGCACACATGTTAAGGAATTGATATATACTCTGAGGGTCCACGGGGCAGAGAAGATACCCTAAGTTTCCAAAAGTTTTCTCCCCTTCTCCGAATGAATGAGTGTCAAATAGTTTTGTGCCATCATTACAGTAGAAGGTTTATTACATCTGAGAAAGCTAGAGCTAGAGGTTGCAGCATAAGTATACAATATAGCCTTTTTCCTTTTTTCCCTCCGCTGCCCCCACCCCTGATCTCAATTTTATTTTTCTCTTAGGTCCTTTCCTATTATTTCAGGAACTGTGGTGAAGATGGTAGTTATTGTGATTATTTATATGATTATCATTCTGCCTTATTTTCCACACCATTTTTTATTGTATTGATATTGCAAATGAATGCGGCCAAGTTGTAGTACCTGCTTTGGACAGGAGGGGCGCTGTTCAGGAAAAAAAATCTGAAAGTGTTGCTCTGCTCCACATTCTAAAAATTGGTGGGGGTACAGCAGGTGATGGCCTATCGTAACTGGAAAACGTGTTTAACAGTTTTAAAAAATGTATTCAACAATACAAAGGAAAAATAGCAAGAGAACATAAAATAATAATAATAATTATAAAAATAGACATTTTCCATACTTTAGTGTTTCTGTATTTTACAGTAAATAGACAATAATATTAGTGGAGGAAAGAAGAATATATTCTATTTACTTTCATAAAAAAGAGATCAGAAATTAATTTGCAGAATTCTGTCTTTCAGTCTGTTGGGGTTTTAATGTCCGAGCCACTTGTGATCCTGATTAATTAAAATTCTAATCCCCATAGAAACATAAAATGGCAAACACATCATTCGGAAATAAGGTTAGATGATGGATAAATGCCCATTGGCCTGTCTGTTCTCCCTTTTATTCTCTATTGTTTCCGAGTTTCCTTTCAGACTTTTTTGCCTTTCTTTTCGGTATTGAAGCTATTTGCTGTATTCATATATTTTCCACATAAGACTCAATAGAGATAATTAGGCTTGTAATTAACTGGTTCAATTCAATTAATAATACATACTGTGTATTCAGGACAAGCTTGCGTTGGTGTTCCAGATTTGATGTACATTATATTCATTGAAGTTTTAGAAGTTTTTGTCAGATGTCTATTTGTTACAGCATCAGATACTCTAAGGCCCAGTTCACAAGAATTTTTTTTGCGCTAATTTTGACACGGAAACCGCGTCGGAATCAACACCAAAATATGTCTGAAACCGCCTCCCATTGATTTTCATGGGAGGCGGTGGTGTATTTTTTCCCAAGCGGTTTTTAGCCGCTCGTAGGAAAAAAAAGCGTCATGTCTTTTCTTGCCACGGTTCTGCCTCTGACCTCCCAATGAAATCATTGGAAGGCAGAAAAAGTATTTTACGCAACGTTTTTGCTTGCGGGGCTCAATGGCCAAGGGCGAAAAACGCAGCAAAAACTGCGGCAACAAAGTGCAGGCAGGTCAAAACCTACATCAAAATTACTGAAGAAATTTTGAGGCAGATTTTTTCTGCCTGCAAAGTATTCCGTGTGAACAGAGCCTAAAGCTATGCTTACATGTAGCGAACTTGCTGCAGATTTTCCATCCGGATTTCCAGAGGTAAAATTTGCAGGAGAACACAGCAGCAGCAAATTGGATGAAATATGGCGGAATCTCACCCACACACTGCAAAAATTTTCCACACAGAACTCGACCTTCAGTGTTGATTTTTAAATGGCGCTATCTATAGGGGGAAAGTATGGCACTATCTATAGGTCTATAGGGGGCTTTATGGAGATATCTACAAAGGGGGCTGTATGGCACTATAGCACTGTCTACAGGGGGGCTGTAGATCACTGTATGCAGGGGGTCTGTATAGCACTGTCTACAGGGGGGGCACCTAGGGGGGGCACCTAGGAGAGGGGGGCCCAGTCAAAAGTTTGCTATGGGGTTCAGTCTTTCCTAGTTATGCCCCTGGCCCCAGCAGATAGTAATCTTACACTTACCCTCCTTGCTCCTGAGCATGGTCTGCTTTGGCTCTGGCACGGCGCGGGTCGTGATGCCAGTCAGTGCCACCATGTTGTTTCCCAACGCACATAGCATCGTGATATAATGACGCTGAAAGGCACCAGCGCTGTGCCCGGACTTGACTATAGTAACAGTGGCCTGTGTAGGTTATTACATAGGCCCTAGTTTCTATAGTAATTGTGAATAGACATGGTGCAGGGGGCCGTGGGCCCCCCTGGCCTCGGGCGCGGTCTACATTGAGACTGCTGCAACCTCTATAGCTACGCTACTGACTACAGTCTATTAGAGCCACATGATCTGTTACTCTCCAAGAAAGTGACTGTCACAATAACAGTCTTATCCTGGTGACGACAGTACTCTATTAGCTATAAGACCTGGAGTGTTATTTGACAACTTTGCAGTATGTGGGATGTGTTGTGCGGATGCAAATAGACATATGGATGGATGAATTGAGGTAATAAAAATGCAGTCTGATATTCCGAGAGGAAAACCTCAACAACTATGTCTTTTTTCTATCATGTAAAAGCTGCTGACCAAGTTATTCTGATATCCTTCCAAGTGTCAGACTGCTAGACAAGAATCTGGAGACTGGACTGGCATACACAACAGTAAGGGAATCCAAGAGGAAATTCTTATGAAACAGACACCTGCTAAAAGGTAAATTGACAGTCTGTGGGCAGGAAAGTCATGTAAGATTTTGAAATAAAAACAAATATTCTGCTACTTTAGGCAGCATGTCATGAACAAAAAAAGTGCTTTCGCATCTTAAACTTTTTATTGTATATTAACCTTTTCATAACTGTAGATATTTTGGATTTTCACGGCCTTAATGTACACTAACTTGCTAATCTAATAGTATACCTGATCTACTACAACTTTGTAATTTACTTATTGTTAAAATGCAGTTATTTTATCCATGCAAATTCTGTGTGAAGTTATTGCCACTATGTGTCTCCCTTCCTGTAATCTGCTGTTCACCTCCTGTTGTCAAGCAAAATCTGTGTCTAGTTACAAAGCAGAGGATACAGTCTGCAGGAAGTGTGTGTGGGGGGGTGTTTCTTCAATGACTTCCAATATAAGTCTATTGAGAGGGGAGGGGGATCAGAAGGAGGGAGCAGAGAGAGAGAGAGAGAGAGAGAGACACATGATGTTGCTGCCTATCGAACATACATATATAGGTCAGATAGATCTCAATATTTTACCTTTAGACATTGTGACTAGATGGTCATAGACATGCCATACATGTCTCAAGTAAGAAAGCCCCCTTAATGTTGAATATTCCTAAATATCTAGGGTGATTTATAGATTAATTCTAATATTTCTGGTGGTCTCCTTGCATAAGGGTTACAAACATAAACAGAGTGCGCTAAACTTAAGCCTGTCCTCGCAGCACCGTGTAGGCCAAAATTTACAAAATGGGAAAACTGAAATTAATCAGAACTTATGTTCTTAGATCTTAATCTTTTGTTGAAATGGCCTGTTTTACCTCTCAGTTCTGCTTAGTAAAACAGTTGCAGGCTTCAGCCACTTGATATACTGAGCATGGCCCCACAATGATTAGCTAGCGTTGCCAGTAGATACATATCAATGTGTGCTGGTATGCTTTATATGCACAGGCTGCTGTTTTTCAATCCAACCTGTCAAGCAGTGGCTGCAAATACAAAGCAGAGCTACATCGTGTTATTTAAGGCAATCATCACACATTGGGGATTTCATAAGGACTAAGGCCTCATGCACACGACCGTAGCCATGTGCACGCCCGTGATTTTCTGGTCGACCGGCCACGGAGTGACAGCCGCGAGCCGCCTGCAAATCGCGGGCCGTGCACATGGCCGCGGCCATTATTTTCAATGAGCCCGGACCGCAGAAGACGGCCGTAATAAGACATGTCCGTTCTTTCTGAGGTGCGGGCTCCGGGGCCATGCATAGACAGTAAAAACTACGGTCGTGTGCGTGGCCCCATAGAAATGAATGGGGCCGCAATTCTCCTGTGGATTTTTGGGGGAATTGCGGCCGCAAAAGCACGTTAGTGTGCATGGGACCTAAGGTGCAGATTCCGTAAAGAAATATGTCCAGACAAGGTGGAAGACTGTGCAGGACCAGTTCATCAAATGCCTCCGTAAACCAGGGAAGGAGAAGGTCCTTTCTCTTCCATTATCCCAAATGTTCTTACTACGAGGAACTGCTGTTCTTAAGGCCTAACAGGGGACTCTGACCATGAGTATGATGCTCTCTCTAGTTTAATATTCCTTTAAAGATATATTTTTTTTTAAATGCTATAGTAGTTATAATTATTTTTTTACAGAAGTAAAGTTGAGTATCATGAATGAGAGAACCTTCTTGGAGCCTCCGTAAGTGCCGGAGGACATGATAATTAATAGACATGAAAATGACATAGTCCATTTATAAGTGTCACGTTGGGTTTGTGGACGCATTGGGCCGTACCGCCTTGGCGGTATGGCAGCTGGCCAACAGGGCACAGGTAAAAGTCTATAGTTCGTATAGGGTACCTGTGGCAGCTCGGACAGTAGCAAGGCAGGCTCGGCTGGGACTAGGCAGCAGGCAGACATCAGGCGTGGTGAAGCAGGACAGGTGTGCTATACAGCATGACTCTGGCTCAGCACGGCACACAACCAGGATAGCACGGATACAGGAACACACTAGGAGACCATCACATAGACAAACTTAGGGTACGTATCATTAGGAGATTTGTTCAATAAAATTCGCATTATACTCCAACGGTTGATGGCTTGAAGATTATACTGACTGTCATTTGCATCGACTATTTAGGAAAATCAGCGAAATATAACATTTGCATAATAATTTGGAACGCGGTGTAGAAGCAAGGAGCTGAACCCCTCTTATAGTCCAGGGATTCATGGACTAATAGTTCATCAAAGTCCGGTGCACGCGCTGCCCCTTTAAGAGCGGGCACAAGCATGCGCGTTCACCCTACGGCATTCGGCCGAGGTAAGTGGAAGTGAGCTCTGGCGTCTCCTGAGGAGGAGACAGGGGCCAGTGCTCGCCGACCCATGGCTGCGGCCGGCAGGGGGAGTGTGAACCTGACGGCCCGCAGCCACGGACATGAAAATAAGTACATACTTGCTGCCTTCTTCTCGCGCAATAGTGATCAGGACCTTCATTAACAATCTCATATGTGGTCTTCTGACTAATCCTGCGCTCAGGTATACCAACTGAGGTTGTTGGCTAAAGATGGTCACTAATTTTGGTGGAATTTTTTAGCTTTTAGGACAATAGATGTCTACCCCTGACTGATCTCACTATTTAAAGGGTGCCTGTGAGAAGATGGGTGAAGTTTTGTGATAAAGTGAGTATCCTATCATTCAGGGGGTGTATGCTAAAACATTCGTTCTGAAATCTGCATCACAATAGGAATAACAGAGAATACACTTCAATACGTTGGGGAGACTAATCACGAGATCCAAATAAGAATCGGGGAACACATACGTAATATAAAAAATGGTGATTTAAGAAGTCCCCATGCAATGCGTTTGATAATATATCAAACAGTCAACATCCAAACTATCCTACATGGCTATTAGCTTCCCAAGGATAATAGAGACGGTGACCATGACCGGTTGTTGCTACAAAAGGAAAACAGGTGGGTCTATACTTTAAAAACCATAATACCCCTTGGCAGTGGCATAACTACCGCTATAGCAGCCATAACTGCTGCTACGGGGCACGGGGCATGAGGGCGCCCATGCCACCCACGTCACGTCCCCCCCATGCCCGGTGGCATCGCTAGGAGCTGGCTGCTACCACGGTAGCAACGCCACATTCAATAGTATCTGCATCCAGTGGCGTAACTACCACAGTAGCAGCCGTAGCAGCCCGCGGCATGGGGGGGCCCGTGTCGCCCTGACAGACACATTACATTATGTGCCAGGCCTGGAGGCAGAGGCCTCCTCGTGCCTAGTAGTAGCATCACGACACTAACGTTAAACTAGGCATCCGGGGGGGGGGGCCGGGGGCCTGGTGATAGCCGCGGGGGGGGGGGGTTCGGGGGCCCGGTGATATCCGCTGCACTGCACATTGTGCACTGATAGTCGAATAGGACAGCGATAGGTGGTAGGAGGAGCGCTCAGGCAGGGGAGAGGACAGGGGGCGTAGCTAAAGGGAACGAACGACGCAAGACTTCGGGCGGAGGACAGTACAGTCAGGAGCCAGGACTGCCGGAGTACTAGTATCCCATAGGACGGGCGGAGGACAGTCACAGGACGGGAGGACGTGCAGACTGCAGAGGACAGGTACATAAAGTTAAAAAGTTCATGGGAGAAGGGAAAAGTTTTTAGGTAGAAAAATCTGCCTCATAATTCCTTCCGGAATTTTGAGGCATATTTTGAACACTTCCGGCGTTTTTCGTTGCGTTTTTTTGTGACGTTTTTCGGCCATCGGGCCGTGGGCGGAAAAACGCAACAAAAAACGCATTTTCTGCCTGCCATTGTTGTCAATGGGAAGTCGGAGACAGAAACGCCCAAAGAAAGGGCATTAGGCTATGTTCACACTGAGTATTTTGACAAGCTTTTTGACGCGGAAACCGCGTCGCAAAACTCGTCAAAAACGGCCCGAAAATGCCTCCCATTGATTTCAATGGGAGGCGTCGGCGTCTTTTTCATGCGAGCAGTAAAAATGCCTCGCGGTAAAAAGAAGCGACATGCCCTATCATCGGGCGTTTACACCTCAGACCTCCCATTGACTTCAATGGGAGGCAGGAGAAAGCGTATTTCGCGATGTTTTATGCCCGCGGCGCTCAATGGCCGCGGGCAAAAAACGCTGCGAAAATCGGCATGCAGGGAGAGGAAAATCTGCCTCAAACTTCCAAACGAAATTTTGAGGCAGATATTCCTCCTGCAAAAAAAACTCTGTGTAAACATAGCCTAACGCTTCTTTTTCCCGCAGGCGTTTTTTACTGCTCGCAGGAAAAATTTAATGGATTTCAATGGGAGGCACTTTCCCCCTAACACCTATACTGAAGCCTGAGGGCGGATTCAGACTAACATGTTTGGCATCCGTGCCGGCCGCGTGGTTTTCACGCGGCTCGCGCGGACATAGAGAAGTCTATGGGGCAGTGGAGACAGTCCGTGAGTTTTGCGCAGCGTGAGTCCGCTGCGTAAAACTCGCAACATGTTCTATGTGTCAGCGTTTTCCGCGACTCATGCACCCAGTGAAGTCAATGGGTGCGTGAAAATCACGCATGCCCCACGGAAGCGCTTCCGTGGGACAAGCGTTATTCGCGCCATAACAGTAAAAGAATGAATGTAAACAGAAAAGCACCACGTGCTTTTCTGTTTACAAACATCCAAACGGAGTGTCATAAAAATGGCGACTGCGCAAAAAGCACGCAGCCGCGCATCCATATGAACAGGGCACACGGAGCTGTCGAGTGCATTTTGCGCACGTAAAATGCAGCGGTTTTTGCGTGCGCAAAAACGTCACGTTCGTCTAAATCAGCCCTTAAGGTCCTGTTCACACAGAGTTTTTTGCAGGCAGAAAAATCTGCCTCAAAATTCCTTCTGTAATTTTGAGTCAGATTTTCACATGCCTGCACGCCGTTTGCCGTGTTTTTTGCTGCGTTTTTAGGCCGCGGACATTGAGTGTCGCGGGCAAATTTCTCTGCCTCTTATTGTCAATGGGAGGTCAGAGACGTAAACGCACGAAGATAGGGGTAAGTCGCTTGTACCCGTGAGCGTTTTTAGCGCTCGCTGGAAAAAAACGCATCCGTTTCCGTCTGTTTTTTTACACGTTTTTCCGCGTCAAAAAGCATGCTGAAAATCTCAGTGTGAATTCCCCCTAACACATATACTGATGCCTGCCTGGCCCTGCCCTCTGCCACGTTATATAACTTCAAACTTCACACACATTACATTAAAGAAAGGGGTCCTCTGGGCATTTTATATTGATGACCCATCCTTAGGATAGACCATCACTATCAGATCAGTGAGGGTCCGTGATTGATGGGACCATAGCGTTCGTCTGACTTTTCCCAGTTAACAAGCACAACACCATACACACACGGGGCGACTGTGCCTGGGATTGCATTCAAGTGAACGGGACTGAGCTGCAATCCCAGGCGCAGCTGCTACCGATGTGTACGGCATTGTGCCTGGTAAACACTGAAGAGGCCAAGGCGACGAGTACTACGGCCACTCCAAAAAAGCGGATCGGCGGGTGTTTCGGGAGTTGGACCCCCGCCAATCTAATATTGATAACCTATCATAAAGACAGACCATCAATAAGAAATGTCCAGAGGACCCCTTTAACACCCTAACGACATGCCACGTACATGTACGTATAGCAGCCATCATGGGGAAGTATGGAACGGGCTGAGCGCCCCCTTACTCAGCAGATGTCGGCTGTATAATACAGCCCAGTGTCGCAGTGTAGCTATAGGGGTCGCAGTAGTCACAATTGCGACCAGGCCCCGAAGGCAGTGGGCCCGTTGCCCAACGTGCCATGACTATTATAAATTACTATAGTAACCGGTGCCCTATGTAATAAACTACAAGGACCCCTGTTAGTATAGTAACAATATACTTACCCTCCTCGTTCCCGAGCGCAGCTTTGGTCCTGACGTGTTTTTCACATCTTGACGTCGCGGCGCTGGATGGCGTCAGGACCTTTGGTGCGCCCAGAGCCGAAGAGAAGGGTAAGTGAAACATTACTATCTGCTGGGGCCCTGTATCTAAGCCTACCACATGTGTTACTAATGTTTTTTTTTTTGTGTTTGTGTTTTTTTTACAGATTCGGTTGTTGGACTACGTCGGATTTGAGGACTACTTCGATAACGACTTTTTTATTCTAAATAAAATGGTTAACGAGGGTTGTGTGTTTTTGTTTTAGTTCAATAAAATATATGTTTTCTATGTCTTTTTATTTTTTAAACATTTTATTTCTACCTCTTTAGTAATGGCCACTGGCTGAATGACAGTGTTCATTACTAAGGAGGGACTTAGTGTTAGCTGATGCAGAGGCTAACACTAACCCCCATTATTACCCCGGTACCCACCGCCACCAGGGGTGCCGGGAAGAGCCAGGTATGATCCAGTACCTGACCATCTGTAGCGATGGTCGGGCACTGGGGCGGCCGCAGGCTGGTATTATTAGGCCGGGAAATGCCAAATACAGTGGCCCTTCCCACCCTGATAATGCCAGGCTGCTGCTGCTATGTTGTATCTGGCTGGTTATGAAAATGGGGGGGGGGCCCACGTCATTTTTTTTTTAAATGGTAAAAAAATCCCCCGCACCCCCCCCCCCATTTTTCATAACCAGCCAGATAGAACACAGCAGCAGGCTAGCATTACCAGGGTGGGAAGTGCCAATATTGTTGGCCTTTCCCAGCCTAATAATATCAGCCTGCTGCCGGCCCAGTGCAGGACCGCCGCTACAGATGGTCGGGTACTGGATCATACCCGGCTCTTCCCGGCACACCTGGTGGCAGACGGTACCTGAGTAATAATGGGGGTTAGTGTTAGCCTCTGCATGACTAACATTAAGCCCCGCCCTTAGTAATGGACATTGTCAATCAGCCAGCGGGCATCAGTAAGGTGGTAGTAATAAAGTTTTAAAAAAATGCAAGGACAAAGAAAAAATATTTTATTGAAATAAAAAAAAAACACCACACAACCCTTGTTAACCATTTTATTGAGAATAAAAAGAACTCTGTCATTGACATAGTGCGACAATCGAACCTGTAAAAAAAAAGGCAAAAAAAATTTAGTAACACATAAAAAAGCAAAGCAATTAATATCTTACATTTCCTGGTCCAGCACTGGAGCCACAATGTCAGTGAGCTGAGTCCTATACTGACTGCTGAGCTGTGTATCTAATCCTATCATGTTTTTTTAAATTAACTATGAAATAACATAATTAAGTGATAAAAAAATGTTTTATAATATCAGTGCTTAACTGTTTGTTACATTATTTGTAACCCAGTAACTAAAAGGTTAATAAGAGTACACTTGGCACACAGAACTGATAAATGTTCATTGTCGGGAAGGCGGGCGTTGTGGCGCAGTTGGTTACCGGGGGGGGGCCCAGTCAAAAGTTTGCTATGGGGCCCAGTCTTTCCTAGTTACGCCCCTGTCTGCATCCTTAGGACACAGATAATATTGAACACTATGGCAAGGAGGTAGCTTCCTTTTCTGCCATATACTAGGCCACAGGCCACTTTCAGGGCGGCGTGATGACGTCACTGGATCACGCCGGCCTACGCAAGGATCCCGTCTGCGTTGATTCGCTCCCTTCATCGCGGGAATGGGGCATAGGTGAGTATGACTTTTTTTTGTTTTATTTGTTTGGGGGTCGCTATATGGCGCTATCTACAGCAGGGGGCTGTATGGCGCTATCGACAGGAGGGGGCTGCATGGCGCTATCTACAGGAGGGGGCTGTACGGCGCTATCTACAGGGGGAGCTGTATGGTGCTAACTACAGTGGGGTGACAAATGGCGCTATCTACAGGGGGGCTGGATGGCGCTACCTACAGGAGGGGCTGTATGGCGCTATCTTAGGGGAGGCTGTATGGCAATATCTAAAAGGGGGCTGTATGGCACTATCTACAAGGGGGAGATGTGGGACGCAATCTACAAGTGGGGTGTGACACTGTCTACAGGGGGGCTGTATAGCACTGTCTACATGGGGGCTGTATGGCACGATCTACAGTGGGGCTCTATCTACATGGGGGCTGTGTGCGGCACCTAGGGGAGGGGGGCAGTCAAAAGTTTGCTATGGGGCACAGTCTTTCCCAGTTACACCCCTGCCCCTAGGTATATACTAAATTGAAGTTGAATATATTTCTAGTGCGGCATGGGTCCCAGAACTTTGCTTACATGATTGTTTACCAGTTGCGTGTCTCCTGTGATCCACGCGGCATGTTTCTGCCTGCTTTGTTTTTTCTTGTTGTCTTTGTCATTCTACTCTTTTATAGTTTACTTTTGGACTGGAAGAAGCGCTGTCTTTACATGTACATATTTATTTTTCTAAAATATTATTTCTGTTATTTGGTGGATTGTGTATGAGGCCTCATGCACACAACCGTAGTTTTTATCCGCAATTACGGATCCATGATTGCGGATAGAATACTGACACATTCATTTCTAATCAGCTACGGACACCTTCCCGTATATTTATGGTGTGTGTCCGGTCTGTAGAAGTGAGCCGCAAAAAATAGGACATGTCCTATTTTTCGCATTTACAAACCGTTCTCCTATACTTGTTACTATGAGCAGGGTCCGCAAATGCTGAGGGCACTATGGGCCCGTCCGTGCAATATTTACTGACCATAAATACTGCACGGTCGTGTGCATGAGGCCTAAGTGTGTTTCGGCACATTGTGATTGCCAAGAGAGACCTGCAACCACCATTTTACTGGTGAATCCATCTTCACATGATTTATGACCACACTGCCATCAATGGAGTGAATTCCTAAACACCACTTATTCCTATCTGGTCGATTTGCTGTGCCAGAAAAGTATTGAATGGTTCATTCCTGGATTATTCTGACCCTCTTCTCTCTGCCAATAGCTGGTACCAGTGCCTTACGCTATTTTGGACTAATGTAGTACCTTATCTATGGAAAAGTCAGCTATTATGCCTTTACTATGATCTACTGTATTTATATTCCGTAAAAAGTGGAGATTATGCAGTCATCGAGCGGAGTCTCATTGGACTTTCGACTTAAAGTTATTTTCTGAAAAATTGCTGGCATTATACTGTATACTGGTCTACTGACTGGCGTGCTACTGGCAGAAAGTATTATAAAGTTTATTGGCAGCAGTTGATTCATGGACCCTATTTTAGTTATGGCCATTGATGAAATGTATTATGTATTTATTCAATTTTTCTCTGTTTGTTTATTGATTGCATTGATATTTATGTATTTTTATTATTTATTATTATTATTATTATTATTATTATTATTATTATTATTATTATTGATATGGCCATATCATCATGAATTGTATGGGCCTGTGATGTTCTGGTTTATTTATTCTCGTGAAGGGTCTGCAGACTATATCTCTGCTCTATTTTAACTTATTTGGAAGAAATAAACATGAATTAAATTTTTTTCATATATTCTTTGACCAAGTGCTTTGTTTTTCCCTTCATTCTCTATTTATTTTTTTCATCCCTCTTTAAATATGCTTCATCATTGGCAAAGTTTGCAAGAAAATCCTATTCCCTAGTACCAGGTGACTTGTCAAGCGCCACTTGTATTTATACATGATGGATATACTGTGATCAGTTAATGATGAAAGGGCCTTTACATTGCTGTGTGCCTCTTTTTCTGATTCACTTTAGTATTTTAGTAGACAAAGGTAGAATAACCCAAAAGGATATTTAGTCCACCAGAGAGGTTTGAAGGTGGGCTTTCAGGGGTGGTCCAAGATACCAGCCCTCTTACCTGTATTTTGAGGCCATTTTAACCATAAACAGAGTATATTTAATGTTTTATGTGAAGGATTTACAGACCAATGAACCATGATTTTTCTCATGTATTCTAGATGGGTTATAGCTAAAATCCATCACATTAAATATGCCCTTTTCTGACATATGATCTCCAGTGTACTGGATCTGACTAAGTATTGAGTTAATTAAAGATAGTATATGACTAAATGCATCACATAAGCTAGTTTGTAGTTTAAAATTCCCGAACTTTTTGTACTCCTTTACTTGTCCATTTTATGCATGGTTTTAACACGTGCTTTTGAGTGTAGATGATTTAAAAATTTCTGACTTTAGTTGAAGAATTCTTATACACAGCTGGAGCGCATTACAAGTGCCAATTACCAAATAATATACAAAGTGCGTGTTTATAGTAAGATACAGGAGAAAACAGCAGTGTACAGCTTAGCTGATAGTTTGCATAAGCCTGCAGATTTAGAAAGTAGTTTCAAGAATGTACAACATAATTGTGCCGGTTACTGTATTTTCAATGCAAAATGTTCTCTGAAAGTTTAATCCAACCTAGTTACTAAATGCAAAATTAGGGCATACACCAATGAATTATGAGGTGTTTTCTTCATGATTTAATTACTTTACGTGACTTAGAGAACGCATTTACAGAAAAAGATGGTGAATTGGGGTAAATACCCTATTGTGTGCTCTTTTTGGTGACTATAACACTACTCTACAGACTTTGCTGGATCTTTGGAGTATGTGGGGGTTATGGACTTACTATAATGTCAGTGATAAATACACAGTCGAGTCACATTATTATGACCACCTCCTACTTTTGACGTCTGTAGCGCATAGCCCATGAAGGAAATGATGTGTCGTGGGCTGGTTTGGTGAGTATATAAGGTGTGCGATGGGCTGTCTGAACACATATCACTCGTTGTTGCATGGGTAAAAGGGGCGATTTATCAGAGTTGCTAAAATTGTCTTTCGGGTCAAGGGTGGCAGTACTTCTCAGACAGCGCAGTTTGTGAACTGACCGCGTTCTGCTGTGGGGAAAGGGTATAGTGAGTGGACAAATGGCACCATTGGGAATAACCGACGTGGAAACTGCAGAGCACCACGTGCCATAGATGTGAAAGATAAACGTCGGCTACGCAGGTGCATGAGGGCCGAACGATACGCTACAGTGGAGCAGCTCACCGTGAATATCAATCAGGGGGCAATCTCTTAGGTTCTACCAGACGTGTGTCTAAAACAACAATTCAGCGAACCCTACTGCGTATGGGGCTCCGAAGCAGACGGATGGTCACTACTCCTATGCTAACAAAGGTGCATTGGAAAAAAAGGCTTCAATTTGCACGGCAGTATCAGAATTGGACTACCGATGATTGGCAAAGGGTTGCCTACTCCGATGAGTCACATTTTCTGCTTCATCGAGCGGATGGATGTTGGCGTGTCAGACGAGAAACAGAGAACAAACACCCTGCAACCATTGCTGGAAGAACACAAGCTGGTGGCGGCAGAGTAATGGTCTGGGAAATTTATTCATGGCATTCTCTGTGCCCACTCATCCATGTGGAAGACACTCTGAACCGATTTGGGTATGAATCCATCGTTGCAGATCACATCCACCCATATATGCTGTTTATCTTCCCTGGGGCAAATGGAATCTTCCAGCAAAACAATGTGACATGTCACACAACTACAAATGTCCGATAGTCGTTGGAAGAGCACGACCAAGACTTCCAATTACTTCCCTGGCCCTGTAATTTGCCAGACTTGAACCCAATTGAGCATCTGTGGGACCACCTCGATTTTCTTGTTCACTCTATGTATCCTGCCCCATGGACCCTTCAGAAAATATGGGATGCACTGCAGTCAGCATGGCTCCAGATACCTGAGACAACCTACCATCACCTTATTGAGTCACTCCCAGCCCATCTAGCTGCTGTCCATGCTGCACACGGCAGTTACTCTGGATAATAGCTGGTGGTCATAATTATTTAACTCAACTGTGTATAAACCTTTAATTGGGAGATTATAAAAAGATGGTTGGTCTTCATCAAGGTCCTTCAATAGAAGAAATGAGCTGGACTGCAAACCAACCACACGTTGAGGACCTACAGGTCCTGTGGGATCTTTGGAGTATGTGGGGTTTTTATTTGTCACTGCAAACATAGTCCATATCGAACTATGTAGGAGAGTATAAATGCATAGCTGTTCTTTATCAGGGACCTTAAAAAGGAGAAATAAGTTGGCCTGCAATTCAACCACAGTTTGGGACCCTACAGGGTCTTCAGGTTCGTTGGAGTATGTGGGTTATGGCTTTAATATGATGTCAGTGATAAATATAAATTCCTATTTGCTACAGTCTCAATGTAGAGCTGATCTTCATCAGGGTTTTTCAAAAGAAAAATCTACTTGTTTGCAAACCAACCACAAGTAGAGGCCAACAGGTCCACCCCACTAATAATAGCTGAAGCAGAAAGTTTAAGGAAGAGAAAACACATCAGACACAACTGGAACAAGGATTAGCCCAACAGTAAAGTCAAGAGAAACCAAAGTCAAGCCAGTATGACATACTGTAGTAATTACAAAATTCTTATCCGAGGTCCTAGGTGTTCAGGACTGGAACAAACCCTCCAGTATAGACTACAGGTGGCACACATCCATGTTTTCTCCTACGCCCGTTATTCTGCTCATCAAGAATCAACTGGAAACTGATTTAAAGGAACCTAACCTTACTGGTTTGTTCAATCGATATGTATCACATGCACCCCTATGGGATAATTGCTGAGGCAGTTCAGATACTATTGGTGATTACATAAGTTTTCCTTATGCATATTTAAGAGGGTTCATTTACACATAGTGTTAGGCTTGAGAAAGACCCTATATTTATGATGGGTCAAAACGTAGCTGTTTTGTTATTAATGTTTGACTAATAAATACCATTTGGACTTTACTGGAAATGTGTGATTTTACCTGAACATTGGAAGTGTTGATAAGACTTCATTAGATTTTGTTAGGCTAAAATATAAAGCAACTTTATTTTTTTTTCTAAACCATTTAAAACATGTCATAACTCCTTTGTCTCACTTTCATATTCTCCTTTGTCTCACTACCTTGAAGTCAGGATCAGATAAGCCCATTACAGAACCACAGGATCCTCCAATGGGTGCAGTCTCAGACACAATAATGGGCCCTTATTATTATAGGACCCCACAAATCATCAGAAGACAGTCCCATTTGGAGCTGACTTTGGAGCCAATCATTTACCACTGGGGTCTATTTCTTATGAGCTGATTCACAAATAACCTACTAGACCTTATATATGTCCTTGGTCGGGCCCTCCAAATAATTTCCTCTGATCCATCCAAGGAACCCTGGTCCGATGCTGCTTGAAGTCATACTTAGAGAAGTCTAGGAAGCTCAGATCTATGCTGCTTCATGCCGAGTATGTACTCGAGGGCTGGTTTAATGGACTATATGTAGAATTAGCCGTCAGTATGTATTCTGCTGGGGTTTGACCCTCGGGACCATAACTGCTCAGCAGACAGAAGGGCACAATGGCACTTGCCCCTTCACTTACGTAACCTACAACATCCAAGTCCATGTGTTATGTATTTTTAATTAAATGGGGCTGAGTTGCAATACCAGATACGGCTGCATGAATAAATGTGGTATGTTGGTAACTACAGTTAAGAGTCGGAGCCACTTCTTTTGGCTGATGGTTGGGAAACTGGAGTTCAGATTACACATCGATCGTGTTTTCGAACATTTTTCAACATTAACAGTCTATTTTTACACAGTGCATGCTTATGAGTCTTCCTATATGAGTGTCACATAAGGGTTAACTTTGGCTTTTCAATAAATCATTGTCTATAAGCTTTTTCTTGAGTATTTTCTAAGAAAATTGTAAGTGGTTTTGCGAAGTCTCTGAGTGCAGCTAATGGATTGGGGTGCAGATCTGCTGACAGCAGAATATGTATACATATATATATATATATATATATATATATATATATATATATATATATATATATATAGTTATTGTCTTTATTATTAGATGTGTACGGTTGTTCTCTCATGTTGTTCCTCGTAATATCAATTATCATTATAAAGGCATTCTTTATCCGTAAGACTTGTAGGTACAATCACTGTATATTCTAGAAACATAAAAAGAGAAAACGCCCGCTGTAGAGTTAATTCCACAGATGTAGCAGAGCTGACTATCATTTGACACAATTCGTTATTAGGACACAATCTATTATATGTGGGTTTTCCATAGGCGGATGTCAATTTAAAGTGATTCTATGGGACTTTGACCTTTGTGGCCTTAGGGTCCTATTAGGGCTCCCTTGATCCCTGTTTGCCGATACAAAGTGGCTGCTTGTTACATCAGCTTCAATGAAGAGAAAGCCGTACTTCAAATATTATATGTTTCAATAATTTTTTTTGAAGGTTTTCAAGAAAAGATAAACTGTTCATCAAACAATGCAATTAGCATCCGGGGTAATCCCCATAAATCGAATCATGATAGACAAATATATTCCAAATGTTGCCACATTTCAAAAAAGAAAGAAGGAATAACCGGGAGGGAGAGAAAAAGGGAAAAGAGGGGGGAAAGGTAAGAGAATGAGGGTCAAATGTCTTTCAGGCAAGATGAACCTAAGAGATTGTCCCAAAATAACTATTCCATGGTTGCCAGACTTGAAGGAAGAGCTCCTCCTTATCTAAGACCATACAGTGTAAACGGTCATTGACCATAATCCAATTCTGTTTAGTCTCAACCAGATGAATAGGAATTACAGGACTTTTCCAGGATGTAGCTATAGCAATTTTGGCTGTCAGGAAAAGAAAAAAGAAAAGAAAGGACACAAATTTATGAGAGGCCTTAGATAATCCAGGGATGGTCTCGTTAGGTAATGCCTGTGCCGAACTTTTTAAAGAGGCATAGAAGCCCAGTGCAACAGTTTCAGTTTTTGTTTTAGAGGGAGGAAATTTGTGCGAAAAAGGGTGGAATAGCAAGGAGGGACGTGAACCCCCAGATAGGAGATTGTGAGATTGTGTATTCCCTCCATCTCAGCTCAAAGTTCAGTTGTATCAACTTGGCCATGAAATGTGGAATGCTGATGTTCAAGACCTCAGACTTGGCATGGTTGACCTTCAGTCCTGAGATTTGGGAAAAATGGTCTAAGACGTAATAAAGATTCGGGAGGGACGTAAGGGGGGATGACAACACCAATAAGATGTCGTCCACATATAGTGCACATTTATGTGTAATGACGGGGTAGGGAGACAGACAGGTGAGCCCTAATCTACCCACCACTCAATCCCTGCCTACTTGCAATGGTCCGTCCTAGGCGACGGCGTACAACTGGGCGACGGTCCCTACGCTCAATAAGTGCATGACAGACAAACAGACAAGGGTACACAGAAGCTAAGGGAAATGGGGCAGTTATCCACGGCAACACAGTGAGCAACAAGAGTAGTGAAAGAGCCGAGTCAAACCAGGAGAGTACGAGGTACAAATCGCAGAGCAGGAGGGTAGTCAGTAAAGCCAGGGTCAAAATGAAGCAAGGTCAATAATCAAGCAGCAGCAGAGCCAGGAAACAGGAAAGAATCACAGGCACTGGATGAGCAGGAAATGCAGGTATAAATAGACAGAGGGCGGGAGCTAGCTTCGTCTGGCCAGGCTGTGATAGGCTCTCCTACTCCTCAGCCTCCCAGCCTGACTGGTGTCACTATCTCAGACTTAGGAGCAGGTGCATGAATACCTATACGAGTATAGACCATTGGCATACGCCAAACAATAATGCGTCCACACAAATCATGAAGCAAATATCAATACCTATACCAGACTGTGAAGACTACTAGTATATCCAAAAAATGAAACACACATAGCACAAGTCATGTACCATGACAATATAAAAGAAACTTTATTGAAATATACATAACACATTGGCCATCAAAATATAAAAACAATATAGCACACAGTTAAAAAGGAGAGTATGGAGGAGCTGCGTGAATAATCCAATATATATGCTACCATACTATAAACATCCTGTGATGTGGTAACAAATGCAGATATCTATAAAAAAGATAATCATATAGATCAAGTATTTGGACAACAGAAGCACATAAATATATTTAGAGCCTAACAGAAGAGCACACAATTGTGCATACATATAAGAGTATACAGCTAAAGCTCCAAGTTGCACCCAAAACAAAGACCATGCTTTATAAATAAAGGATATTGCACAAACCCATGGACTACATGATAGAAAGCACGCAGGAACACTCCACACTGACCGCCCCCGACGCACGTTTCGCCGTCAGCTTTCTCAAGGGGTACTTCAAGGGGTCTTAAGGCGCAAATTTTTAGAAGATAATCACACCAGATCCCCGACCACAAACAAGGGGTTAGCAGAACGTCTTCTATCTGCCTGAGTCTTTTGTATGCTCTGGGACGCCTCTAGGTTCTTCTGAACCTGGGCCCAGACTGTGCACAGTTCCTGATGAACGACATCTACCTTGGGATTGTTGGAACTACCAGGTGAAACGGAGGAGAACCGCGAATTAAACCCAAAATTACAGAAAAAGGGGGAGACCCCTGACGAGTTATTGACCCGGTTATTAAGGGAAAATTCGGCGAGGGGGAATGAAGGAGACCCAATCATATTGACAGTCAGAGATAAAACACCTTAAATATTGTTCTAGAGACTTATTAATCCTCTCAGTTTGGCCATTAGTTTCAGGATGGAAGGCCGAGGAGAAGGACAGATCAATCTCCAATTTTTTACAGAAGGCTCTCCAAAACAATGAAACAAATTGTACCCCTCTGTCAGAAACAATATTGACAGGAACCCTATGGAGACGCAGGATGTGTTTGACAAACAAGGTAGCTAACGTCTTAGCATTGGGTAGTTTCTTGAGGGGCACAAAGTGGCACATCTTACTGAAACGGTCTACTACAACCCACACCACCGATTTGCCTTGAGATGGAGGCAAATCGGTGATAAAATCCATGGAGATATGGGTCCAAGGTCTCTGGGGAATGGGCAAAGAACATAGTAAGCCCGCTGGTCGGGACCTGGGAGTCTTGGACCTAGCACAAATTTCACAAGCGGCAACGTAGGCCTTAACGTCTTTAAGCAACCCAGGCCACCAATAGTTTCTGGCAATGAGATGCTTGGTACCCAGGATGCCTGGATGGCCAGATAGTGCAGAGTCATGATGTTCCCTGAGTACCCTTAGCCGGAATTGCAGGGGAACAAACAGCTTGTTTTCAGGAAGGTTCCCGGGAGCTGAACCTTGATCAGCCGCAATTTCGGAGACTAAGTTAGAATCAACAGAGGAAAGTTCAGGGGCGTCAGGAGCCAAGGAGAAGGCCCATTCTTGGGGCCCGTCCTGGAGCCGGGACATAATTATACCCACTCGCTGGCTCTCAGAACCTGAGGAGTGGGGCTTTAAACGGAAATAGAGCCTACAACTCTCCCGAAAGGAGAAAAAAGTATTCGGGTCCCCTGAGAACCGATCAGGCAACTTGAGGTGGGGTTCAAGAGGTGAGGTGGGAGGCACTACCAGGGTAGCATCATGCTGGTGGCACTTCTGAGCCAGGGCTTGGACCTGTAGGGAGAGGCCCTGCATTTGCTGAGCCAGGGTCTCAAGGGGATCCATAGTAGTGTCAGGGACCAGGGTGGAAAAGGTATATGGGCCTGTGATTATGTAATGACGGGGGAGGGAGACAGACAGGTGAGCCCTAATCTACCCGCCACTCAGTCCCTGCCTACTTGCAACGGCCCGTCCTAGGCGACGGCGTACAACTGGGCGACGGTCCCTACGCTCAATAAGTGCATGACAGACAAACCGACAAGGGTACACAGAAGCTAAGGGAAATGGGGCAGTTATCCACGGCAACACAGTGAGCAACAAGAGTAGTGAACGAGCCGAGTCAAACCAGGAGAGTACGAGGTACAAATCGCAGAGCAGGAGCGTAGTCAGTAAAGCCAGGGTCAAAATGAAGCAAGGTCAATAATCAAGCAGCAGCAGAGCCAGGAAACAGGAAAGAATCACAGGCACTGGAGGAGCAGGAAATGCATGTATAAATAGACAGAGAGCAGGAGCTAGCTCCGTCTGGCCAGGCTGTGATAGGCTCTCCTACTCCTCAGCCTCCCAGCCTGACTGGTAGAAGATCGTGTCATTCTCTCAGACTTAGGAGCAGGTGCAGACTAATTACCCACGGGCGTCGACACAGAAGCTGTGTCTGGCAGATCCTTTACATTATGTGTCTGACCCCTAACCTCAACTCCCTTTATGTCTTTATCATCCTGATCAGGTGGCCCAGGGGCTCAATTGCCAAGACACAAAGGATAGGGGAGCGAGGGCACCCCTGTCTTGTCCCCTGGGCTATGGATATATACGGTCTGAAAGAAAACCCTTGATCATTAGCTGGGCAGATTTAGTCCAGTATAGGCTTTTCAAAATGGTAGTAAATTTATCGCCAAACCCCCAATGCCTTAAAACAAAAAATAAGTAGTCCCAAGCCAGGGAATCAAAAGCTTTATGCAGGTCAAGCGACAGGCACAGTGTTCCCGTTTTCCGCGATTCATCCCAATCTGAACGAACAAGGGATATAAAATCAATGATTCTTCTAGTCTGGTCAGCTGCTTGCCTGTTTGGTATGAAACCCAGCTAATCAGGGCGAATGTACTGTTCTAGAAAGGCATTGAGTCTCGTGGCCAGGATTTTAGTGAGAATATTCATGTCGACCTGGTTTTAGGATCACCGAAATGTACGCCCTGAAGGCTTCAGGTCCAGGAGAACCCCTATCCCGCAAAGCATTAAAGAGGGTGACCAAGTGAGGGTCTAAAATATCGGCAAATCTTTTATAGTATAGGTTAGAGAACCCGTCTGGTCCTTGGGATTTAGGTGATTTGAGGGATTTAATCACAGCCATCAATTCCTGAGTCAATATAGGGGCCTTGATATTATCTTTGTGTGGGTTCATTAATACAGGCAAGGAGATATCCTGAAATAAAGCCTCAGCTTTCAATTTATCTAGCTGAGAAGGGGATTTGTACATGAAGGAGAAGAATGAAAATAAACTATTGAGAACTTCTTTAGGGAGTTGTGTGAGATTACCGTTTGCTAGCCGTAGTTTAGGGACCATAAAGTTACGGGACAATAGAGCAAGTTTCAGAGCCAAAAGGGTGCCTGGTTTGTTACTTTGTGCAAAAAATTGCGTCCAACGAATGTGATGTTCTGTGATAGTAGTAAGGCATAAATTAAGTTCCGTACGGGCATGTTCAATTTTAGAGCGTAAATCAAGTTTATTATCTGTCTTTTGTTGTCACACTAAAGCTAAATAAGCTGTTTCCTTATCTTTAAGTGTTTGTTCTCTAGGTCTTTTTAGACGTGAATGAGTTTCCCCCTAAGGGGAGCTTTGTGAGCCTCCCAGTTAATAGCTGGGGAAGTGTCAGTCGCGCAATTAAGTTGGAAGTAGTGTTCAAGCGCAGTTACAATTTCTTGGAATATTTGGGGATTTGTCAGAAGGGACTCGTTCAAACGCCATAAACTAGACCGAGGTTTAAGCCAGAAGCAATCCAATGTAAGCAAAACCAAGTCTTGATCTGACCACGAAATGGGGTGTATTTCGGCATAGAATAGACTGTTTAAAAGCTAAGACGGAAGGAAGAGATGGTCTATGCGAGAGTAAGACTAGTGGGCATGAGAATAAAATGTGTAAACCCTAGTGGAGAGATTGGCGGATCTCCAAGCATCAACAAAATCTTTGTAGTGTAAGAGTGGCCAATTGCAACCCCAGTTTAGGGGGGGGGCAAAGGGAGGAGGGACCTGCAATCGTTTTGTCAGGGAGGTGATCCAGTGCTACATTAGAATCCCCACCTAAAAACACTTAATTAGTAATTTTCTGAACATTACATTGAAAAAACTTGTTTGGCCTTCATTTGGTGCGTAATAAGAAATAAACGTGACCGGAGTGTCCTGTAGTGTACCATTGATGAGCAAATACCAGCCCTCAGGGTCTGCCACCATGGTTTAATGTGTGAAGGGAAGGTTTCTTTTGAAAAAGAAGCCCACTCCACTCTTCTTTTACGTAGCTACCGCTGGATAATACAAAGAATAATGATTATGCATAAATTTAGGACAAGAGCTAGTGGAGAAATGCAGTTCTTGTAGAAACACAACATCACTATGCAAGGATTTATATGTTTGGAAGGCTTGCCGCCGTTTAGTCGGTGAGTTGAGACCTTGAATATTGTGAGTGATAATTTTTAACGAGGATGGAGGGTCAGCCGTGACTGAATTGTTCACAGAAAGCACAATTCTAAAGACCTTCGACCATTATAAGACGGGGACAGGAAAGGAGGGGAGAGGAGCAAAAGTAAGAAAGAGAAAACAAAAAAAAAAAAAATTATTTTGGCACATATAGCAAGATGTAGAGCAATGCCCAAATAGAGCCACGGGGGCTGTTGAGAGATCACCACCCCAAGAACAATATAATATCAGTGGGGTCTCTCAAGATCCCAAGGAGTGCATGCCCTCACCCAACGGGAGCGCCAGCTCTCAATAGCTCAGCCCATATCTAGCTGAAGGAAAACAGCATAAAATACCACAGTAGTAAAGGCTATATTAATCTAAAATTAAACGTTAATAGTAAAGAGTAAAAGGAACTAGTACGTGGAGAAAGTTCCAATCACAAGATTCCTGTGAGAGTTACATCAGGAATGCATCAAGGTGTTGCAAGTACAGGTTGTAGAAGTTGAGGTCGGGACAAAGATCTGGAGCTCCAGAGCGGTCGAAGACGAATTGTAGAAGAGGAGGAAGCAGGTGTGGTGATGGTGTACCATCCTTTGAAATAAGTCTTAAATGTTCTATAAGAGCCTCTCCTTCCTGAAGAGAAGCAAAACTGTGTGGCCGATTGTGATAGGAAAATGTGAGATGAAAAGGGAATGCCCATCTATATCGAATCTCCTGGCGTATCAGGACTTGGAGGAGAGGTTTTAATGAACGACGCCTCTGGATCGTGCGAGGAGCCAGATTAGTGAAGATCTGTATATCGCAGTTACGCAGTTGTAGTTGCTCAGAGGTCCTGGAAGCTTTCATGAAATGTTCCTTCACAGAATAAAAATGAGGCT
Organism: Rhinoderma darwinii; assembly: GCF_050947455.1. Taxonomy (NCBI): domain Eukaryota; kingdom Metazoa; phylum Chordata; class Amphibia; order Anura; family Rhinodermatidae; genus Rhinoderma; species Rhinoderma darwinii. Next base: position 453,639,690 of record NC_134688.1, read on the forward strand.
TCACCAACACATCTCTGGGCAGTCCATCCGTGCAGGGAGCTGTAAGTGCCCCATGCACTCGTGAAATATTATATGAAGGGGCTCTATAGTTTTAGTTAGAGATGAGAGTAGGCCCCTGTAATTTGGGTTTGACTCAGATATTTAGTCCAAATTTCTGATTTGGTTCTGATTTCATTGTAAAATTATGAGATTAATACAAAATGAACTTTGTTTCATGTTCATGGCATATTTTTACCAGAGTGCATGTATATGAGTCTTCCTATATGAGTGTCACATAAGTGTTAACTTTGGCTTTTCATTAATTCATTGGCTTTTTCTTGAGTGTTTTCTGATCAAATTGTCTTTGCTATGTCAGTGCAGCTAATGGCTTGGCGTGTAGATCTATTGACTATTGATCTATTGACTGCAGAACATACATATATATATATACATATATATACACATACTGTGTGCATATATACTGTATATATAAATATATGTATATATATATGTTTGACATATTGCATATTGGCAGAACCCAACAGATACGACTGTAAGTCAATGGGTCTGTCGGGCGCCGTTGGTATCCGTCGTGAGACGGATTTAGCACTACGACATGGCTTCCATTATAAATAGAAGCCATGACACAGATGTGAACAAAGACTTACACACAGTTTAATTATCTTAACTGTAAGGCCGGATTCACACGAGCGTGTGCGTTTTGTACGCGCAAAAAACTCGGCGTTTTGCGCAAGCAAAAGGTCCACAAAAGCTCCGTGTGTCAGCAGCATATGATGCATGGCCGCGTGATTTTTGAGCAGCCACCATCTTTATGACACTCTGTTTTTATGTTTGTAAACAGAAAAGCTTGTGGTGCTTTTCTGTTTTCATTCATACTTTTGACTACTGTAGCGCGCATCACGCGCGGCACACGGAAGTGCGTCCGTGTGCCGTGCACGGTTTTCACGCACCCATTGACTTCAATGGGTGTGTGATGCGCGAAAAACTGGCAAATATTGGACATGTCGTGAGTTTTACGCAGCGGACATACGCTGCGTGAAAATCACTGACAGTCTGAATGGCCGCATTGACTAACATAGGTACGTGCGACGCGCGTGAAAATCACGCGCGTTGCACGGACATATTATACGTTCATCTGAATAAGCCCTTAGAGTGTAAAAATAGTAAAACACAATCCCACTATTTCTAGCCATAGGTTTGGATTTATAAAGTACTGTACAATCTGTAAGAATCAAAAAAATCTAATCGTTGCTGTCAATTTTTGACAATTTAAAGTGAATTCAAACTGCACATCTGTATTTTTGGTCATATGACTTTTTGAGCTTAGTGTGTATACTGCTTTGCCTTTGTGATATAGTGTGTTTGTGTGTTCTAAAGGGTTATTCCTATCTCATAAAGTGATGGCGTATTGATAGGATATGCCTTCACTTTATGATCGGTGGGGCTTCAACTGCCGAGACTCCCACCGATACTGAAAATAAGGAGGCTGCCGTGCACTGCATCCCTTCAAAGTTTCCTACATTTTCCCTCAAGCCGTAATGCTGTTCCCTGCATAGCCGGCGGCCAGGAGCAATGTTTTGGGAAAAACAGAAAACGGGAGCAGGGAGCAACAGCACAGTTTGAATTGGATGGGGTCGTGCTGCAGTTCCCTTTACAAAGGGAGACTGGGAGTGCCGCCGTGCAGGTAAGACTTTGAGGTTGATGCCGCAATAAATTTGCGCTGGTGCCTCTTCATTCTCAGGATCAAATGGGGTTACAGCAGTCAGATCCCCACCGATCATAAAATGGTAACATATCCTACCGGTATTCTATCACTTCATAAGATGTGAATAACCTGTTAATTACAATTATTTAGCACTGGATTTTAGACCTATTTTGAATGGGCACGTAATGCATTATGTGGCAATGACAATTATAGGAATACTCCTGTAGTGCACGGTATGGTAGGAGTCATTATGTGGCCCGGGCCATTGGGACAATAGGTGACTACATACAGTTCAGGCTTTCAACTGACATACACCACAAGGCTGTTGTCACGATGGGTGTGTGGACCCACTGGGCCGTACTGCCGTAGCGGGATAGCAGCTGACCAAAAAGTATACCAAGGCAAAGTCAATAGTTTGAGTAAGGGTTCCTGTGGCAATACAGATAGTAGCGATGGCAGGCTCAGATGGGACCTTGGCAGCAGGCAGACACCAGGCGCGATTAAATACATCAGGCGTAGTATACGACACAATCACGACTCCAACTCTCTACAGCACAGGAACAAGGTAGCATGGGATACAAGATACAGGTAGTAGTAAAGGGAACACTGGGAACTGGAAAACACTAAGGGACCATTTGCAAAAACTAACATGGGTAAACACAACAACACTCAGGCAATGAGTGAAGGGGCAGGGACCTTCTTATAGTCCAGAGTGATCTGGGAGCAATCAGTTCAATCTTACACATGTGTGCGCTCTGGCTCTTTAAAGAGGCTCTGTCACCAGATTTTCAAACCCCTATCTCCTATTGCAGCAGATAGGCGCTGCAATGTAGATTACAGTAACGTTTTTGTTTTTTTAAAACGAGCATTTTTGGCCAAGTTATGACCATTTTTATATTTATGCAAATGAGCCTTTCTTATGTACAACTGGGCGTGTTTAAAGTTATGTCCAACTGGGCGTGTATTGTGTTCGTTACATTTGGGTGTGTTTACTTGTTTTACTAGCTGGGCGTTGTGAATGGGAGTGTATGATGCTGACGAATCAGCATCATCCACTTCTCTTCGTTAACACCCAGCTTCTGGCAGTGCACAGACACACAGCGTGTCCTCGCTCATCCGACGCGATGAAGTTCCTGTGGGGGGAAGTGAGTGACGTCACAGAGTGATCTCGCGAGGACACGCTGTGTGTCTGTGCACTGCCAGAAGCTGGGTGGTAACGAAGAGAAGTGGATGATGCTGATTCGTCCGCATCATACACTTCTATTCACAACGCCCAGATGTACACACACAATACACGCCCAGTTGGACATAACTTTAAACACGCCCAGTTGTACATAACATTTGCATAAATATAAAAATGGTCATAACTTGGCCAAAAATGCTTGTTTTTGAAAAAAAACAAAACGTTACTGTTATCTACATTGCAGCGCCGATCTGCCGCAATAGGAGATAGGGGTTTGAAAATCTGGTGACAGAACCTCTTTAAGGCCGGGACTAAGCTTGCGTGTGAAACCCTAGTGGTCACTGCGGGACAGGACGGCCACATGTGCTGGCATCTCCAGAGAGGAAGGCGTTGGCAGAATGAGAGGAGTCTGCGGTCAGCGACCGCGGACGTTACAGCTGTAAACCATAGGATTATCATCTATTTACATTAAAGTCCATGTACTGAAAAAAATTAACATTTAATAATGAATAACCTAATTATTAGATGTTCTTAGATAATAAACTTATTTTGAAGATAGATATTAAGACATTGTGATTGTATGTGGGGAAAATAAAAGCTGATTTTTTTTTATACTAGAGTTAAAAACAGTTGTGTAGCAGATTTTTTTTTTAATGAATGTAGACCGTGATGACAGATGGTAGGATCTGCGTCATAGCCAGGAATGTGTCTGAGAAAAGGATAAGAGGTCACTTGTTATCCATTTAATAATAGAAGGCTAATACAAAATAAGCTCTCCTCCAGAAGGAAGAAAACTGCCTCTCTAGTTCCACCTAGAAGTGGTTACCCTGCAAGTCAATGTTGAATTTACATGGTAGCCACCTATAGGTGGCACTAGAGATACTCCTTTCTTCCTATTGTGCATACTATTACCCAGGTAGCATTGCTCTAAATACTCCCTACCAACTCAATCTCCGCATGGAGAATCTGTACTTTTCATGAGATAGAATTGTTAAATTAAATAGTTTGTTTTCTGCTGCTGCACTAAATTAATAAACCAGATATCATGACATAGTATTACTTACTTAAAATAAAGACTTTAAATTAACATTTAAAATGTAATTATGTAATTTGGTTGTGGAAAACGTTGTATCTTCCCATGTGCTAAAAAATATATCAAAATATATAATAAATAAATATCTAATAAAACATTTTTGTTTATTTACTCTTATATGTGATCTAGGGGAATGGGGTGATTTGAGTTTTTATATATTTTTTAAAAACATTTTTTTATTTTCTTTTAAACTTTTATTTAGCCCCTCTAGGGTGCTTGAACCTGCAATTATTAGATTGCTTATGCCATAAACTTCAATATCACAATATTGCAGTCTATGGCAAAATTAGTGCATTGCTATTGAGACCTGCCACAGGCAGGTGTCCATAGCAATCTTCCTATAGCAGGCATGGGAGCGTTCACAAGGCTCACAGCTGCTATAGGAGTACACCGGCTTCCCGCGATCTCGCCACGTGGGAGGCGGTGACCAGCCCCAAAGTGGAAGGGGCAGTAAAAACCCCTCAGATGCTGGTGGTCACATTTGATCGGGTTAAATGCTTGCGATCAGAAATGTGTCTGATTGCAAGCATTGATGCTGGGTCCCTGATGTCTAACACAGCAGAGACCCGGCGTCTATGGAGCCCGCTCTGAGTCTGAGCGGGCACCATCTTTCAATACCCTTTTGTGACGTAAATCTACAGATTAGCGACGGGAAAAGGTTAATGTCCTATTCAAAAGGAGGGGGCAATTTAATTCAAGTACCTTCTTCCTGCAGTTTCCTTGATAGACCAGTAAGATTGGCTGTAAGAATATGGCTTATAGACCACCCAATAGGGGTGGGACAAGCTCTGTCGATACTCAAGTCGGTAGATTTAGAATATGCGCCACTACCCTCGGTCCCTGAACTTCAACAGGATAACTGTTTGAATAACATTAATTTAATGGTCCCTTGTTAAATATTGTTTTTTTACTGCCTACTCCACCTACCACTTGACCCGCCCCTCCTATCTACGTCCTCGGTCTGAATAAGTAGTCCGCCATACACATTAGTTCATTAGTGCCTCTTGCCAACAATGGCGCAACCTTTTGACAGCATACTAATCTAATACAAGCCTATCAACCTTACCATGCCAAATGCAAGCCGTATCACATAAATTTCTTTATATTTGTGCCTTAGTTTATAGAAATATAGTTTTGTGTTAGGTTGAGTTTACACGCTATGAATTTGCTGTCCTTTTTTTTGTAAAAAAATGTGACCCCTAGAAACTCTTAACATCGCTAAATAGGTGCTGGGAAAAAAAAGTTCAAACATCCCTATGTCTGCTTTTATATACCAAGTGCACCGGAGAAAATTATCTTTTATTTACACATGGGGGGAAAATGCTAATGAATCCTTAAGTGTCCACTGGGCGTTCTATTATCAGTGGTGTCCTGCGTTGTTGGAGGCGACCCCTCATAAACTCCTTTCCTCCGCTCATGATTGACATCTCCTGCCTCACCCGACATCCTTTCCCGGACTTGTCGATCCAGAGTGGAGGGGTTTATGAACGACTGCCGCCAATAACCGAGGAGACTTCACAGATGAAACAAAGCCAAGCGGATACTTAATGATTTCGTAGCATACACTATGTGAGTAAATTAAAGATATTTTCTCTGGTATACTTGGTTGATGATAGTAAACATGGGGATATTTGAACTTGTTTACCCAGCATCTATTTAGCGGTGTTTATCAGGGCATGGGGTTAGATATAGCCGTAGCAGCCACAGCAGTTGCTATGGGGCACAGAAGTTGAAGGGGCCTACTAAGGTGCAAGACCATTGTTCCTTGTTGTGGGGAATAACAAGTTGATGGCATTTTGCTATCTAGCACCACTACTGTATGTGTGTTCTCCGATATATGGCGCTATTATCCATACCCTTAAATATTGCTACGTATGCTGCTGTTTTCATTTTCTGTCACTAGAGGTGGTGGAGGCCCATCTCATGTTTTTCTGGGACCCTATGATTTTCGGTTACGCACCTGTATGAGGATCAAATCTGCTGACAGATTCCCATTAGCTAGGGAAGAAGCAAGCCTTTCTTTAGGCCTGTCTTATAATAAACTAATACAAAACATTGCAACCATTCAGTACAATTATATCCAGTGACTCACAGGTGACGTCTTCTTTAATTGGAGTCGTCCACTTTCCTTTTATACTTCATCCAACCCAGACCGCCATGATCTTATACCAACTATAACACATCTCCGCAGAGTTTGCTGCCGACATGTCTTTAATTTTTAGCTTTACCAGCACATCCCACTGCCCTGCTCAAAGACTAGTGTCTACACAATTGTGTCTGCAACATATTAGTGCCCATGTAACAATGACAGCTACAGCAATGCCCTTTAAAGGGGATCTGTCGATACTACTGACATGTCTTTTTTTAGTGAATATTTGTATTCAGCATAAAAACACAATTCTGGATCATATTTTCTTAGTACTTAGTGTAGTGCCGTTCCATTGTTATGCCGCCTATAAGCTTGTTACTAAGTTGACAACTGGGTGTTACCTTTCCACCTTCTCGAAGTGGTGTGTCCCTACAAAGTCAGAGACACTGAGCACTGATTGGTCAGTGTCGGTCTGTGTAGAGACACCCCCCCCCCTACTGGTAACACCTAGTTGTCAATTTATTCATATGTTTCTAGGAGTAATAACAGGGGAACGGAACAACACAGAGTTTTAAGAAAATATGCTCCCCTATCATTATTTTATGGGGAAAACAAGTATTTACTAAAATGGTCAAGTCAGGAGAGCGGACAGGTTTTCTTTAGCATTTTCAGCTATTGTAGTGCTCATTAGTAGTGCCTGCAGTAGTGTAGTTTAATAGTGTCAGCCATATATACTATTAAATCCTATATATAATGCCACATCCATTCAATGTTTTCATACAATAATCCAAATGCTATACAGATAGAGCCATTCAGTATCCAGATACATAGTGCCATTGCCCATAAATGCAATACATTGCTTGGATAATCAGTGCCATACAATGCCCAGATTTTGACCTACCATATATATTAACATAAAATGGAGAGTAGTGCACTTTGTGAGGTACGCTTGGAAGGTGTTGGGCAGTCTGCCTGGTCTAATAGTATGGGCATAACTAATAGGCTGTATGCTAGCATGGGGCACTACATGTAACCATGTGACTGACACACTTATAGAAGCTATATCAGTGTGCAATGATGATACTAAGAAGCCACCCCCCTCATGAATAGTAGGCTGAGAGTGGCTGTTCATCAGTATATTGCACCTGTGCAATCTCCCTCTATGTAGCATTGTGGTTTATCTGCCTCCTGCTGGGAAGTGGTGCACGTACCTGCCCTTATGAGTAAGTATGGCCTGTTCAGTGATTTCAAAATGGAGAGTAGAGGAGAACCTCCATAGTCACTCAACTATTTATAGATCCCTTTCTGCTAAAGTACATATAGTACTTCCATGAACCAAACATCAGCCTGCCCTGAACCGCCACTGCTGCTGCTGAGGGGAGGATCTTCTTTCATCTAGAAAAGATAAGGAGGAAACCTCCAGCTCACTGGTACTCTCCAGACACTTCGCATGGAACCCCGCGACGGCCAGCGGTAGAATCAGCAAGAAAAAAGGAGGAAAGTCCAGCGCTGTGTCAAAATGTAAAAAGGAAGGATAGCCTTAGCCTCAGGCTAAATAGCCCGCTACTACATACACCTTGAGACTGCGTCTCCTATTTGTCTTTTAATCGCATCTCCAATAAAATTGGGAATATACTTCCTTTTTAAATTTTGACACAGCGCTGGACTTTCCTCCTTTTTTCTATCTTCTTTGATCCACAGGGCAAAGTGAGTCTGCTGCCAAACTTGTCTGTCTCTGATTTACTATTAAATTAAACCTTTATCAATAATTCCTGCTATTAGCACCTGGGCTAGCTACATAACACTAAGGACCCACAAACACCTTCAACCCTACCCAACTTAGCCCCTGTTATCTACTTTGGACAATCCTTTTTTGCTAGGACAGCAATTGTTCAATTCTCCTGTAGCACCACCACAGAGCGTAAATTTAGTGTTACATGGTGAGTATTCAATGGGCTGTCCGTGTAATGCATGAACCACCAGGGATCTAGTGAGATAGATGCTCTTCGATCTAGCTAATTGATGGAGGTTCTGAAGGAAGGAAACCCCGTCTATGAAATCAGAATACTTTAGTAGGGTATTAGAAAGTGGTCAGAGTTACCAACACTTCTCAAAGAAGCGAAGAAACTCCCCTATGGCTTAATTCTTAGGTATGGCATTATTGCCACTTTTATGAACTTAAAATATTACCTGATTTTGCTTTTTTACATTTATCTCCTATTTACAACTTAAATACAGCTATAAAGAAGCTCTCAAACTAGACAAACAGACGTTCAGTGATGTGACTGGAAAACATCTTTCTATTAAAAAAAATCCGCCTAAGAAGCTTATGGTCCTCTTGTGCTTTAATTTTATGAGATTAAGAGATGAAAATCCTGTGCCTTATGTCAAGGTTTGGGAACTGGAACTGTGTATCTCCTTGTCTAAAGAGGAGACAAATACAGTGTATATGAATTCAATGGGGTCCTCCAGATGTGTCTACATATAAGCTAACCTGTAGATGATACACCTTCTGTTCTTCATCTTCTGATATATCTCCAATGTGCAGGTGATGTCTTAAATCCCCAGGAACTGACTTACATACAGTTAGGTCCAGAATTATTTGGACAGTGACACAGGTCTTGGCATTTTAGCTGTTTACCAAAACATATTTAATATACAGTTATATAATCAGTATGGGCTTAAAGTACAGACTCTCAGCTTTAATTTGAGGGTATTCAGATCCTAATTTGAGGAAGGGTTTGTGAATTACAGCTCTTTAATATGTAGCTGCCTCTTTTTCAAGGGACCAAAGGTTATTGGACAATAATCTCAAAAGCTATTTAATGGTCTTCATGGGCTATTATCTCGTTAATCCATCATCAATTAAGCAGGTAAAAGGTCTGGAGTTGATTCCAGGTGTGGCTTTTGCATTTGGAAGCTGTTGCTGTGAACCCACATCATGGAGTCAAAGGAGCTCTCAAAGCAAGTGAAACAGACCATCGTTGTAATGACGGGGGGTAGGGAAACGGACAAGTGAGCCCTAGTCTACCAGCCACTCTGTCCCTGCCTACTTGCAACGACCCGCCCTAGGCGACGGGGTACAACTGGGCTGCGGTCCCTGCGCTCAGTAAGTGCACGACAAACACGACAAACATACAAGGGAATACAAGCAAGGGAGAGGGGCAGTTGCCCACGGCAACACCGTGAGCAACCAGAGTGGTGAACGAGCCGAGTCAAGCCAGGAGTGTGCGAGGTACCAAACGAAGAGCAGAAGAGTAGTCAGTAAGCCAGGGTCTGTATGGAGCAGGATCAAAATAGAAGGAGCTGTAGCTGGGCCAGGAAACCACACGAAAAGAATCACAAGCACCGAGGGACAGGAAGGGCAGGCATAAATAGACCGAGGACGGGAGCTAGCTGAGTCTAGCCAGGTTGCGATAGGCTCTCCCACTCCTAAGCCTGCCAGCCTGAGTGGTGGAAGCTGGAGTCAGTCTCAGGGATGTAGATTCAGGTGCTGACTGATTATTTATGGGAGTTAACCCCGAAGCTGTGCCTGGCAGATCCTTTACAGTACCCCCCCTTTTATGAGGGGCCACCGGACCCTTTCTAAGTGGACCTGGCTTACTGGGGAAACACAGGTAGAACCTCCTGACCAATACCCCAGTGTGAACATCCCGGGCGGGTACCCAAGTCCTCTCCTCGGGCCCGTATTCTCTCCAATGGACCAGGTACTGGAGGGAGCCTTGGACCATCTTGCTGTCCACAATCTTGGCCACCTCGAATTCCACCCCCTCAGGGGTGAGGACGGGAACAGGAGGTCTCCTCGAGAGAGCCAAGGACGGGGAGCAGCGTTTAAGGAGAGAGGCATGAAACACGTCGTGTATACGAAAAGACGGGGGTAACTCCAGCCGGAGGGAGACAGGATTGAGGACCTCAATGACCTTATACGGCCCAATAAACCGGGGAGCAAACTTTTTGGACGGAACATTGAGACGCAAGTTCCTAGACGACAACCACACCAGATCCCCGACCATAAACAGGGGGTTAGCAGAACGTTTTCTATCAGCCTGAGTTTTTTGTACGCTCTGGGACGCCTCTAGGTTCTTCTGAACCTGGGCCCAGACTGTGCACAGTTCCCGATGAACGACCTCTACCTCGGGATTGTTGGAACTACCAGGTGAAACGGAGGAGAACCGTGGATTAAACCCAAAATTACAGAAAAAGGGGGAGACCCCTGACGAGTTACTGACCCGGTTATTAAGGGAAAATTCGGCGAGGGGAATGAATGAGACCCAATCATATTGACAGTCCGAGACAAAACACCTTAAATATTGTTCTAGAGATTGATTAGTCCTCTCAGTTTGGCCATTGGTTTCAGGATGGAAGGCAGAGGAGAAGGACAGATCAATCTCCAACTTCATACAGAAGGCTCTCCAAAACAATGAAACAAATTGTACCCCTCTGTCCGAAACAATATTGACAGGGACCCCATGGAGACGCAGGATGTGTTTGACAAACAAGGTAGCCAACGTCTTGGCGTTGGGTAGTTTCTTGAGGGGCACAAAGTGGCACATCTTACTGAAGCGGTCTACTACCACCCACACCACCGACTTGCCTTGGGATGGAGGCAAATCGGTGATAAAATCCATGGAGATATGTGTCCAAGGTCTCTGGGGAATGGGCAACAAACGCAGTAAGCCCGCTGGTCGGGACCTGGGAGTCTTGGACCTAGCACAAACATCACAAGCGGCGACGTAGGCCTTAACGTCTTTAGGCAACCCAGGCCACCAATAGTTTCTAGTAATGAGGTGTTTGGTACCCAGGATGCCTGGATGACCAGATAGTGCGGAGTCATGATTTTCCCTAAGTACCCTTAGCCGGAATTGCAGGGGAACAAACAGCTTGTTCTCAGGAAGGTTCCCGGGAGCTGAACCTTGATCAGCAGCAATTTCAGAGACTAAATCAGAATCGATCGAGGAAATGATTATACCTGGAGGCAAAATACAAGCAGGATCTTCCTCCGAAGGAGGGCTGGCCATGAAGCTACGCGACAGTTAATCAGCCTTAATATTTTTAGACCCAGCCCTATAGGTAACCAAAAAATTGAATCTGGTAAAAAATAACGCCCATCGAGCTTGTCTCGAGTTTAGCCTCCGGGCAGATTCTAGGAAAATCAGATTCTTGTGGTCGGTAAGGACCGTTACCTGGTGCCTAGCCCCCTCCAGGAAGTGGTGCCACTCTTCAAATGCCCATTTAATGGCTAAGAGTTCGCGGTTGCCAATATCATAGTTACTCTCAGTTGGCGAAAACTTCCTGGAGAAGTAGGCACAGGGGCGGAGATGGGTGAGGGACCTGGTACCCTGGGACAAGACAGCCCCCACTCCCACCTCAGATGCGTCAACTTCCACGATAAATGGCTCCATTTGGTTGGGCTGAACCAGCACCGGGGCCGAGATAAAGCACTTCTTAAGGACCTCAAAAGCCTGGACAGCCTCAGGAGGCCAGTGGAGGAGATCAGCTCCTTTGCGAGTGAGGTCCGTAAGAGGCTTAGTGATGACCGAGAAGTTAGCAATAAATCTCCTGTAATAATTAGCGAACCCCAAAAAACACTGTAACGCCTTCAGGGAGGCAGGTTGGACCCATTCCGCCACAGCCTGAACCTTGGCGGGGTCCATGCGGAATTCATGAGGAGTGAGGATTTGACCCAAAAATGGTATTTCCTGTACCCCAAACACACATTTTTCGGTTTTGGCAAACAGTTTGTTTTCCCGAAGAACCTGGAGCACCTTCCTGACATGCTCAATGTGGGAGGACCAGTCCTTGGAAAACACCAGTATGTCATCAAGGTACACTACAAGAAATATCCCCAGGTAATTTCTCAAAATCTCATTTATGAAATTCTGGAAGACCACAGGGGCATTACACAACCCAAAGGGCATGACGAGGTATTCGAAATGGCCTTCGGGCATGTTAAACGCAGTCTTCCACTCATCCCCTTCTTTGATGCGGATAAGGTTATACGCCCCCCGTAGGTCCAACTTAGAGAACCATTGGGCCCCCTGAACCTGATTGAAGAGATCAGGAATCAAAGGAAGGGGATACTGGTTCCTTACCGTGACCTTATTCAGGCTACGGTAGTCAATGCATGGCCTAAGACCACCATCCTTCTTCCCTACGAAGAAGAAGCCAGCACCTACCGGAGAAGTAGAGGGACGAATGTAACCCTTGGCCAGGCATTCCAGGATATACTCTCTCATGGCTTCACGTTCAGGACAAGAAAGATTAAATATCCTACCCTTAGGAAGCTTAGCTCCTGGTACCAATTCGATAGCGCAATCGTATTCTCTATGAGGAGGTAACACTTCGGAGGCCTCCTTAGAGAAAACATCAGCGAAGTCCTGAACAAACTCGGGTAGCGTGTTCGCCTCCTCAGGGGGAGAAATAGAATTAACAGAAAAACATGACGTAAAACATTCATTACCCCATTTGGTTAGCTCCCCAGTATTCCAGTCAAACGTGGAATTATGCAACTGCAACCAGGGAAGGCCTAGAACCAAATCGTACGATAATCCCTGCATCAACAGTACAGAGCACTGCTCAAAATGCATGGAGCCAACAAGGAGTTCAAAAACAGGGGTATGCTGTGTAAAATAACCATTAGCAAGAGGAGTAGAGTCGATACCCACTACCGGGACAGGTTTAGGCAAATCAATCAGAGGCATAGCAAGAGACATAGCAAATTCCACAGACATGATATTAGTAGAGGACCCTGAATCCACGAAGGCACTGCCGGTAGCAGACCTACCACCAAAAGAGACCTGAAAGGGAAGCAAGATCTTAGTACGTTTCCTATTTACGGGAAATACCTGTGCGCCCAAGTGACCTCCCCGATGATCACTTAGGCGCGGAAGTTCTCTGGCTGCATTCTTACGCTTAGGACAGTTGTTCACTTGATGCTTGTCATCCCCACAGTAGAAGCAGAGACCATTCTTCCTGCTGAATTCTCTACGTTGTTGGGGGGACACGGAGGCCCCGAGTTGCATAGGTATCTCTGAGTCTTTCGGGGAGGAACGAAGCAACGGAACTTCGGGAGACATCATGGGGGAGTCGGAGGAGAAAACACATAAACGTTCACGTTGTCGTTCCCTGAGACGTCGGTCAAGTCGTACCGCTAAAGCCATAACCTGGTCTAGGGAGTCAGAAGAGGGATAGCTAACTAGCAGGTCTTTCAGGGCATTCGACAGGCCCAACCTAAACTGGCACCTTAAGGCAGGGTCATTCCACCGAGAAGCTACGCACCACTTCCTAAAGTCAGAACAATACTCCTCAACAGGTCTCTTACCCTGACGTAAGGTCACCAGCTGACTCTCGGCAAAGGCAGTCCTGTCAGTCTCGTCATAAATAAGTCAGAGAGCAGAAAAGAAACAATCAACGGAGGAAAGTTCAGGGGCGTCAGGAGCCAAGGAGAAGGCCCACTCTTGGGGCCTTTCCTGGAGCCGGGACATAATTATACCCACCCGCTGGCTCTCAGAACCTGAGGAATGAGGCTTTAAACGAAAGTAAAGCCTACAACTCTCCCGAAAGGAGAGAAAAGCCCTCCGGTCCCCTGAGAACCGGTCGGGCAACTTGAGGTGGGTTTCAAGAGGTGAGGTGAGGGGAACTACCAAGGTAGCATCAGGCTGGTTGACCCTCTGAGCCAGGGCCTGGACCTGTAGGGAGAGACCCTGCATTTGCTGAGCCAGGGTCTCACGGGGGTCCATAGTGGTGTCAGGGACCAGGGTAGACTAGGTATGGGCTTGTGATTATGTAATGACGGGGGGTAGGGAAACGGACAAGTGAGCCCTAGTCTACCCGCCACTCTGTCCCTACCTACTTGCAACGACCCGCCCTAGGCGACGGGGTACAACTGGGCGGCGGTTCCTGCGCTCAGTAAGTGCACGACAAACACGACAAACATACAAGGGAATACAAGCAAGGGAAAGGGGCAGTTGCCCACGGCAACACCGTGAGCAACCAGAGTGGTGAACGAGCCGAGTCAAGCCAGGAGTGTGTGAGGTACCAAACAAAGAGCAGAAGAGTAGTCAGTAAGCCAGGGTCTGTATGGAGCAGGATCAAAATAGAAGGAGCTGTAGCTGGGCCAGGAAACCACACGAAAAGAATCACAAGCACCGAGGGACAGGAAGGGCAGGCTTAAATAGACCGAGGGCAGGAGCTAGCTGAGTCTAGCCAGTTTGCGATAGGTTGCGATCCTAAGCCTGCCAGCCTGAGTGGTGGAAGCTGGAGTCAGTCTCAGGGATGTAGATTCAGGTGCTGACTGATTAATTATGGGAGTTAACCCCGAAGCTGTGCCTGGCAGATCCTTTACAATCGTTAGGCTGAAAAAAATGAAGAAATACATCAGAGAGATAGCACAAATTTTAGGAGTGGCCAAATCAAAAGTTTGGTACATTCTTGAAAAAAAAGCGAACTGGTGATCTCGTGAACTCCAAAAGGCCTGGACGTCCACGGAAGACAACAGTGGTGGATGATCGCAGAATCCTTTCCATAGTGAAGAAAAACCCCTTCACAACATCTACCCAAGTGAAGAACACTCTCCTGGAAGTAGGTGTATCAGTATCTAAGTCTACCATAAGAGGAGAATTCATGAGAGCAAATACAGAGGGTTCACCACAAGGTGCAAACCATTAATCAGCCTCAAAAATAGAAAGGCCGGATTAGACTTTGACAAACAACATGTAAAGAAGCTGCCCAGTTCCGGAACAGCATGAAACTAAGATCAACCTGTACCAGAATGATGGGAGGACGAAAGTATGGAGAAGGCTTGGAACGGCTCATGATCCAAAGCACACCACATCCTCTGTAAAAACATGATGGAAGCTGTGTAATGGCATGGTGGGGGCAGTGTGATGGCATGGGCATGCATGGCTGCCATAGGCACTTGGTCACTAGTGTTTATTGATGATGTGACTGAAGACAGAAGCAGCCGGATGATTTCTGAATTGTTCAGGGATTTACTTTCTGCTCAAATTCAACCAAATCCATAAAGGTTGATTGGAAGTCGCTTCACAGTACAGATGGACAATGACCCAAAACATACTGCGAAAGCCACCCAGGAGTTTTTTAAGACGAAGAAGTGGAATATTCTGCAATGGCCAAGTCAATCACCAGATCTCAACCCAATCGAGCTGCATTTCACTTGCTTAACCCCTTCAGGACCCAGCCTGTTTTGGCCTTCAGGACACAGCCGATTTTTTCAAATCTGACATGTGTTAGTTTATGTGGTAATAACGTTGGAATGCTTTTACCTATCCAAGCGACTCTGAGATTGTTTTCTCGTGACATGTTGTACATTATGTTAGTGAAAAAATGTTGTTGATAATTTTGGTATTTATTTCTGAAAAACACCACAATTTAGAAAAAATTTGCAAAAATTAGCATTTTTCTAAATTTAAACGTATCTGTTTGTAAAACAGATAGTAATACCACACAAAATAGTTACTAGTTAACATTTCCCATATGTTTACTTTATGTTTGCATCATTTTTTGAACGTCCTTTTATTTTTCTAGGACGTTACAAGGCTTAGAACTTTAGCAGCAATTTCTCATATTTTAAAGAAAATTTCAAAAGGCCATTTTTTCAGGGACCAGTTCAGTTCTGAAGTGGCTTTGAGGGCCTTATATATTAGAAAATCCCAAGAAGTCACCCCATTTTGAAAACTGCACCCCTCAAGGTGTTCGAATCAGCATTCACAAAGTGTTTTAACCCTTTAGGCGTTTCACAGGAATTAAAGCAAAGAAGAGGTGACATTTTCAAATTTTCTTTTTTTTGCCGAAATTCATTTCTAATACATTTGCTTTTGTAACACAGAAGGTTTTACCAGATAAATGCAACTCAATATTTATTGCCCAGATTCTGCAGTTTTTATAAATATCCCACATGTGGCTCTAGCGTGATAATGGACTGAAACACAGGCCTCAGAAGCAAAGGAGCACCCAGTGGATTTTGGGCCTCCTTTTTTTAGAATATATTTTAGGCACCTTGTCAGGTTTGAAGAGGTCTTGTGGTGCCAAAATAGTGGAAACACCCCAAAAGTTACCCCATTTGGGAAACTACACCCCTCAAGAAATTTATCTAGCTTTATAGTTAGCATTTTGACCACACAGGTTTTTCGCTAAATTTATTAGAATTAGTCTGTAAAAATGAAAATCTACTTTTTTTCTGAAAAAACATAGACATTTTTAATATTTACAAGAAATAATAAAGAAAATGCACCCCAGCGTTTGTAAAGCAATGTCTCCTGATTACAGCAATATCCCATATGTGGTAATAAACTGCTGGTTGGACCCACAGCAGGGCTCAGAAGGGAAGGAGCGCCATTCGGATTTTGGTGCACGGATTTTGCTGGATTGGTTTTCGGTGCCATGTCGCGTTTGCAACACCCTGGAGGGACCAAAACAGGGGAAACCCCCCAAAAGTGACCACATTTTGGAAACTACACCTCTCAAGGAATTTATCTAGGGCTATAGTTAGCATTTTGACGACACAGGTTTTTTGCAGAATTTAGTGGAATTAGGAAGTGAAAATGAAAATCAACTTTTTTTCTGAAAAACTATAGAAATTTTTAATTTTTACAAGGAATAAAGGAAAAAAAGAACCCCAACATTTGTTAAGCATTTTCTCCAGATTACAGCCATATCGCATATGTGGTATTAAACTGCTGATTGGACCCATGGCAGCGCTCAGAAGGAAAGTAGCGCCATTTGGATTTTGGAGCACGGATTTTGCTGGATTGTTTTTTGGTGCCATGCCGCCTTTGCAACGCCCTGGAGGGAACAAAACAGTGGAAACCCGCCAAGTTCCCCCATTTTACCCCAAGTGTTTCGTCGCTTAATGCCTTCATCTGAGGATGAACTGCGGTACAATTTGGTGTGTTTTTTTTTGCGGAATTCACTGCGAGTTCTAGGTCGGATACGCTGCGTACTTTTACTCAGTGTATGCAACCCGTGGGAGACCACCATGGATATTTCCGATGCTGAAGAAAAGGGTTCATACTTACCCCCTCTTTCTTCTCTGCGTGTAGTCCGGTGTCCTACGATGACATTGCAGCTTTCACATGGGATGAAACGATATCCCAAGAGTGCAGGAAGAAGGAGAGTGTTCTGGATAAGTATGATATATTTATTCCGGAGTTGCGATTTTTGCGTCGTAATCGCTGCGATAACGCTTCAAAAGTCGCAACACGTGGCTTTCTGTTGCGTGTTTTGCCTTCCCATTGGATTCAATGGGGAAAACCTGAAAAAGAAAATCAACAAAAACGCAGTATAAATTGACATGCTGTGAAATTAAATTACACACTGCCGATCAATTTATCAACGTTTGCACTATGTTTTTTGTTCCACAGTGTGTGCAAGAGATTTTCTAAATCTCATCCACTTTGCGTAATTTCCACACAGAATTCCATTGCGGAAATTCTGCAGCTTTTACGCTACGTGGGAACCCGGCCTTAGTGTATCTGAGCTCTATTTTAACCCCTTAATGACTGCCGATAAGCCTTTTCACGGCAGTCATTAGTGGGCTTTATTCTGATGCAATAGCCTTTTCACGGCGCTGCATCAGGATAAATAAACAGAGCAGGGAGCCGTGAAATCTGCTTGCTCTCAGCTATCAGTGTAGATACCATTAGTATCGATCTCACCCGTTTAACCCCTCAGATGCTGTGCTCAGTAGCGTGCACCACATCTGAGTGGTTTTGGAGAGAGGGGGGGAGCTCCCTCTCTCATCCCACTGACACCCGGCGATAAGATCGCCGAGTGTCTGGTTCTCCGATGGCAGCCGGGGGCCTAATAAAGACCACCAGGTCTGCCTGTAGTGAATGCCTGCTAGATCATGCCGGAAGCATGACCTAGCAGATGCCTGTCCGTATTAAACGGACAGGCGGTAATACACTGCAATACAAAAGTATTGCAGTGTATGATAATAGCGATCGGATGATCGCATAGTGAAGTCCCCTAGTGGGACTAGTAAAAAAGTTACAAAAAGTTGAATAAAGTTAATAAAAAAAATGTGAAAAAAAATAATGAAAAACACACTTTTTCCCCTTACACAATGCTTTACTATTAAAAAAAACATAATAAAACAAAAAAGTTACACATATTTGGTATCGCTGTGTCCGTAACGACCCCGACTATAATGCTGTTACATTATTTAACCCGCACGGTGAACGCCGTAAAAAAATAAAATAAAAAACAATGGAAAAATTGCTGTTTTCTGTTAATCCCGATTTTAAAAAAATGTGATAAAAAGTCATCATAAAGTTGCATCTACTCTAAAATGGTCAATAAAAACTACAAGTCGTCCCGCAAAAAAAAAAAAAAGCCCTCATACAACCGCATCAGTGGAACAATAAAAAAGTTACGGCTCTTCAAATATGGAGACACAAAAACAAATAATTTTGAAAAAAAAGTGTTTTTACTGTGTAAGTAGTAAAACATACAAAATCTATACAAATTTGGTATCTTTGCAATCATAACAACCCGCTGAATAAAGTTATTGTGTTATTTATACCACTCGGTAAACAACGTAGATTTAGGATGCAAAAAAAGAGTGGTGAAATTTCAGGTTTTCTTCTTTCCCCCCCCAAAAAAGTTAATAAAAGGTAATGAATAAATTATATGTACCCCAAAATGGTGCTATTAAAAAGTACAACTTGTCCCGCAAAAAATCAAGACCTTATACAGCTATATCGACGCAAAAATAAAAAAAGTTATAGCTCTTCGAATGTGACGATGGAAAAACGTAAAAAACAGCTTGGTCATTAGGGCCCAGAATGCAAGCAGGGGGAAGGGGTTAATGAGCACCTGTGGTAGTTGGACATGATCAGGACAGGTTTGCAGTCTCTGGAAATAAACTGGAACTTTCCTTTCATTGACACCGAGCAGAGATATTAAAATAGTGAGAAATTAGTTGTATGGCTTTTTATTAGAGAATTATCAGAACAAGAAAATTCCTTTCATCTGTACGTTACAAAAATTTGTGTCGTCAGACCTATCGTGGTTTAATGGCGTCCGCTTGAGCAAAGTAATGACTGGATTCCCATGGGCAAACAATGTAACAACAGATCACATCAAAAAAACACAAAAAGCAGGAAAAGCAAGACCAACCTAAGTCCAAGCACGGAATCCCAGCCTTACAGCCCAGTGATTGAACCAGTTAAATATTGACATGATACCCTGTCAGTAAATGATCTCATCCGACCGTAGTGTAAGATTCTCGTGTTTTTGGAGATGTTATCTCTTGGAATGCCGGGATATAATTTATCAGAGCTCTGCCCCATGACTGACGTCAGTTCTGTACAACATCTGCATTGTATTTACATACTGTACACATGGATAGTTAAAGCTTTTAGCGTTGGTCTCCATGATTTACTATATCCATAAATAATCACCTGTATATACCCCTAATAACAGAGGGGTAATAAGGTCGAGAGGAACATTCAGACACCTGGTTTTAGTACCAGATAACAACAACTTTATAACTCAGCCATGACATAAGCGTTACTTTTATATTCCCCTCAATACAGTGAATGCAGTCAATGTCTAATGTCTCATACATTTATTCATATTTAAAATGTCAGTAGATCTTATGTTAAAAAGGTCCTGTCACCTCTCCTTACATTATAGAATTTCCCATGAAATAACATTATGGCAGAAATACAATTCGTCACCACTGGGCCCAGCTAAGCTCTCTGATTGGCTGCAGCGGTTACATGATACGTGCATGTAAACAATTACCGGGAGTGCCACCGGAGCGTTAGCGCTGGATCGCGAGGGGCAAGGATAGGTAAGTATATACAAAAACGTACATCCCGGATAACCCCTATACATTCCAAAATATAAATAAATAAATAAATAAATATATATATATATATATATATATATATATATATATATATATATATATATAGTAAGTAAACGTAGCAGTAATGCTAGTTTTATGTTGTACATGTGGGGTGGTGATTGCTTCCATTTTTGGTTGTGCACTCCTCCCATTCTACCCAAGTGTGATTTTAATTACAGTAAAGCTGGTTCCTACCTACCCAAGTATTTTCTGCAGACTTGGACCCAGATCAGAGGAGTATTTTTAAGTTAGGGACCCACTTAAATGAGGTCACCTTGTCATGGCAGAAGGCGCCAAAAAATATGCGCCAAGAACTTCACATTTGTAAGTAAACGTAGCAGTAATCCAAACGTATCTATACTGTATGCAGTGTAATAGGTAGTCTTATATATTATTTTGATGCGGATGTTGGAGGGATAAACCCTCATCTCCCTGCAATGCAGGGACATGGTGCCGATGGCCGGGAGGAGGGGTTCAGGAGTGCGGCTCCCGCACCGACGGAAGTGCTGGTGTTGTCATGACGATGACACTCACAGTGTCAGGCGTCATGACCCAGTCACTTCCTGTACAGAGCGACGGAGGAAGCCTCTGTTGGCTCCGTAAGGAGGGGGAAGGTGTTCCGAAGTGACGAGGGTTGTCATGACGTCACGCGGGGGTGAGGAGTCAGCGGTGGCGTGAAAAACAGGAAAGATGCAGGGACAGGACGCCATTGAAGAGGGAAGGAAAAGTTAGATGCAGGGATCGTTAGAGCAGGAGAACGGAAGGCTGCCTGGCTGCACAGCCTGAGGCTGCACATACAGAGCTACCCCAGAAAGCTGTGGATCTCTTTTAGTCAGTTAAGCACTGATTTGGATGCATCTCCCCTCACTCGGTTTGGCTACCCAAGGCCGATGTCCCTGGGCTGCAGATAAGTGATACAGACTTGTGTCTATACTAACGTATGTGATGTGATTTAAAAGAATTATTGCAACTGTTAATTACAAAGTAAAGTTGGATAGTGTGTGAAGCAGACAGTGAAAAACGACAAAAGACTAAACTGTGATTATACTAACGTATGGTATTGAACAAGGTGTTATATAGAGATTCAAGTATATTGTCGTCACTGGACTGGCTGCGCTTTCAGGTGAGGCCATAGCAAGGGCCTACTGGCTGAAGGAGCTAGAGGGATACCGTGAAAGGTAGCGGTTAGCACCGCAATGACCCGTGGTGGCGCCCGAAGGTCCGGTTAGCCCATCTGACACTCACGGTGTAACCAGTAGCCGAGAGTCTGATT
The DNA here is from genome assembly GCF_050947455.1 of Rhinoderma darwinii. NCBI lineage: Eukaryota > Metazoa > Chordata > Amphibia > Anura > Rhinodermatidae > Rhinoderma > Rhinoderma darwinii. Next base: position 453,660,909 of record NC_134688.1, read on the forward strand.
CTTACTGCTGGTATTCCGCTCAGTAGTGGGTAGCTACCACGGTGACTGGCAGAGACGCTTCCATCGCCACCTTCGGGCAACGTGAGTTCAGGCGCGACCTCTCCCAGAGGGACTCCAGCGGGATCGATGTCCCCACCCTTAGTTCTACTGTCTGTTTCACACTGAAGAGGATTATTGTCGTTGTATTCCAGTAAATGGTTATTGCAAGAATCTGTCTAGACTCTTCTCTCTTCAACCAAAGCAATTGTACCCTTACAACTCGGAAATAAGTGTGTTTTTATTCTGCAGAATTTGGAGCGTTTGTCCTACAACTAGTCAGATACAAAGTGCAGAAAAAAATCTACAAAGTGTAGATGAGATAACTTGAAATCTCATTTACTTTGCTTGTACTGTATTACCCTGCAGATTTGCCGCACAAAAATATGCGTGGCAAATCTGCACGCAATACGCATCATGTGCATTTGGCCTAAAGAAGCCACCCGGACTGATGTTATCAGCGAGAGCAAGTTGCCAATAGCAACCTGATGTGGCTTGCAGCTGAGAGCTGTGGCCACGAGCAGGAAGACAACATTGGAGTGAGGATGGGTGAGCTATTGTGCTTGGCAATGTGATATGGTCGGCGGCTGGAGCGGAGAGAGGTGAGTAACAGCTTGAATGTTATGGTTATAGTAAGGCCCCATGCACACGACCGTAAAAAACCTCAGTTTTTGCGGACCGCAATCGCGGTCCGCAAAAACGGACCCATTCGCTTTCATTAAACGCGGACACCTTTCCGTAGCACTACGGAAGGGTGTCCGTGCTGTGGAAATGTTCCGGGAATTATGGAACATGTCCGTTCTTTTGCATTTTGGGGGCCGTGCTCCCATACTTTGTATGGGAGCACGGCCCGAAAATGTGGCTGTCAGTCGGCGGCCGGCCGTGCCCGCAATCGCGGGCCGTGATTGCGGGCATGGTCGTGTGCATGGGGCCTAAACGTGTAGTCGCTCGTAGTACGCTCAGCATCTGGTAACCTTGTGGTCAGTACAATGAGTATGCGGGACCTGCGTCATGTAATCCCAATTTCTAGCTATGTACTATGCTATCATTTCTAAAATTGAGAGTTAATTCCCACGTGCTGTTTCCATCACCATCCGTAGGAAGTAATGAGGGAATATGGGACTGGTGCTCGCTTCCACCCTTCATCCTTGAAAACAGGCTCGACTTGGACAAAAACTCTCAGCATAATATGCCTAGAAAAGAACTCATATTAAGTACTTAATAATAGGTACAATGGATGAACCCTTGAAATATTAAGGAGCAATTTATTGTTTTCCACCCTTTCAATATCTGAATAATCTTTGCTTTCTGCTTGCGTTACTCTGAGCCTCTAGGGAAATTAAAGCACATCTCTTAACCGTATTTTAATCCATATCAGATCACATGGGAACGTTGGTGTTGCCTTTTTCTATGCAATTACTACAAATATGTGTGGACTTTTTTCCCCTTTTCTGCAGTTACAGCAACAGAAAAACATGTGGAAATGACTTCACTTTATATGAGGAACAAAAGTCAATAAAATGATCGTTTAGGAGAAATCTGATTTTGTTATTGTAATAGTGAGAGAGGGAAGGACGATGGGGTAACACTTAGGTCAAATGCTCTATATGCCACCAGTGAGTAATGTTTGTACATGTCAAAACATTGGATCTATTAGGACGATGAGACGCAATCAATAATTTTACCATCTTGGTTGATATTCTGCAAGAGGATTTGCATTGAGGTGCCAATTAAGATAGTGGTATTTTATACATTAAATTATGCTTTCCCCCTTTATTGATCACCCTTTATAATTAGGCATTCCTGCAACAGTTGAAGACCCTTAAGATGGAGACCTCTGTTGAAAGGTCTCCCGCAGATTCCCAAAATTAGGAGGCTGTGCTATTCTCAAACCCCTTTTATGCTATATTGTACAAGTTGTATCAGAGATTTCAAGACACTGATCTCTCCATGCTGCACCAAAGGTCTCGGGTGCTATAAAGCGATTACATGTGGGTGAAGACAGTGTAAGGCTTCATTCACATCTGAGTCAGGGCTCCGTTCAGGGGTTACGTCGGTGCTTTCCATCAGGGAACAAACAACTAAACCCTTGCACATCGGAGACCAACGGAAAACATTTGCACCGGATCCGTCACCATTGAAGTCAATGGTGATGCAAACCTATGGTTTCCATTTGTTTCAATCAGGGTTCCGTTCATGGGCTCCGTTCAAGATCCGACGGAACCCATTAACAGAGTCCTGGCGCAGATGTGAATGAAGCCTAATTTGGAATAAGTCAGAGGATATAAATAATATACAGACTTCTTCATATTAGCTGTCCATGTTTCCTGCTATACTCTAATGTAGACATACTGTGAAGGATTTGCCTGACACAGCTTCTGTGTCGACGCCCGTGGTTAATCAGCGTGCATCTGTTCCTAGGTCTACTAGAGTGACTCGATCTGCTACCACTCAGGCTGGTAGGCTGAGGAGTGGGAGAGCCTATCACAGCCTGGCCAGACGGTTCTAGCTCCCGCCCTTGGTCCACTTATACCTTCATTTGCTGCTTGTCCTTTGCCTGTGATTCTCCTTGTTTCGTGGCTCTGCTGTTCCTGCTGTTACCATTGACCTCTGCTTCATATTGACCCTGGCTTGACTGACTATTCTCCTGCTCTGCATTTGTTACCACGTACACTCCTGGTTTGACTCGGCTCGTCCACTACTCTGTTGACTGAGTGGCAGGTGGACTAGGGCTCACCTGTCTGTCTCCCTATCCTGACATTACATAATCACAGGCCCATTTACCTTTTCTACCCTGGTCCCTGACACACTATGGACCCCCTTGAGGCCCTGGCTCGGCAAATGCAGGGTCTCTCCCTACAGGTCCATGTCCTGGCTCAGAGGTGCAAACAGTGTGATGCTACCCAGGTAGTGCCCTCCACCCCACCTCTTGAACCCCACCTCAAGTTGCCTGACCGGTTCTCAGAGGACCGGAAGACTTTTTTCTCCTTTCGGGAAAGTTGTAGGCTCTATTTACGTTTAAGGCCCCACTCCTCAGGTTCTGAGAGCCAGCGAGTGGGTATAATTATGTCCCGGCTCCAGGACGGCCATCATGAATGGGCCTTCTCCTTTGCCCCTGACGCCCCTGAACTCTCTTCTGTTGACCTTTTTTTTTGGCTCTCTGACTCATCTATGACGAGACTGACAAGACTGCCTTTGCCGAGAGTCAGCTGGTGACCTTACGTCAGGGTAAGAGACCCGTTGAGGAGTAGTGTTCTGACTTTAGGAAGTGGTGTGTAGCTTCTCGGTGGAATGACCCTGCCTTGAGGTGCCAGTTTAGATTGGGTCTGTCGAACGCTCTGAAAGACCTGTTAGTTAGTTAGTTATCCCTCTTCTGACTCTCTAGATCAGGTTATGGCTTTAGTGGTACGCCTTGACCGACGTCTCAGAGAACGACGACTTGAAAGTTTTTGTGAATTCTCCTCTGGCTCCCCTATGATGGCCCCCGAGGCTCCGTTGCTTCGTCCTTCCACGGAAAACTTGGATGAATCAATGCAACTCCGTGTCTCCCCAACAATATAGAGAGTTCCTCAGGAAGAATGGTCTCTGCTTCTACTGTGGGGATGGCAAGCATCAAGTGAACGACTGTCCTAGACGTAAGAATAAGCAGCCGGAAAACTTCCGCGCCTAAGTGACCATCGGGGAGGTCGCTTGGGCGCACAGGTATTTCCCATATACATGAAACCTAATGAGATCTTGCTTCCCTTTCAGGTCTATTTTTTATGGTAGGTCTGTCACCGGCAGTGCCTTCGTGGATTCAGGGTCTTCTGCTAATATTATGTCTATGGAATTTGCTATGTCTCTAGCCATGCCATTGATTGATTTGCCTAAACCTGTCCCGGTAGTGGGTATCGACTCCACCCCACTTGCTAAAGGTTATTTTACGCAGCATACCCCTGTTTTTGAACTCATTGTGGGCTCCATTCATTCGGAGCAGTGTTCGGTGTTGGTGATGCAGGGATTATCGTACGATTTGGTTTTAGGCCTTCCTTGGTTGCAGATGCATAATCCCACGTTTAACTGGAATACCGTGGATCTTACTAAATGGGGTAATGAATGCATGATGTCCTGTTTTTCTATTAATTTGGTTTCTCTCGCTGAGGAGGTGAACACTCTACCTGAGTTTATTCAGGATTTCACTGATGTTTTTTCTAAAAAAGCTTCCAAAGAGTTACCTCCTCATAGAGAGTACGATTTTGTACCAGGACCTATGCTCCCTAAAGGTAGGATATTTAATCTCTCTTGTCCCAAACGTGAAGCCATGAGAGAATATATCCGGGAAAGCCTGGCCAAGGGTTACATTTGTCCCTCTACTTCTCCGGTAGGTGCTGGCTTCTTCTTCGTAAGGAAGAAGGATGGTGGTCTTAGGCCGTGCATCGATTACCGAAACTTGAATAAGATCACTGTAAGGAACCAATATCCCCTTCCTCTGATTCCTGATCTCTTCAATCAGGTTCAGGGGGCCCAATGGTTCTCTATGTTTGATCTTTGGGGGGCTTACAACCTTATCCGAATCAGAGAAGGGGATGAGTGGAAGACTGCGTTTAACACGCCCGAAGGTCATTTCGAATACCTCGTCATGCCCTTTGGGTTGTGTAATGCTCCCGCGGTCTTCCAGAATATCATAAATGAGATTTTAAGAGTCTACCTGGGGGGTATTTCTTGTAGTGTACCTTGATGACATACTTGTGTTTTCCAAGGACTGGTCCTCCCACATTGAGCATGTTAGGAAGGTGCTCCAGGTCCTTCGGGAAAACAAACTCTTTGCTAAAACCGAAAGATGTGTGTTTGGGGTGCAGAAGATACCATTTTTGGGTCAAATCCTCACTCCTAACGAATTCCGCATGGACCCTGCCGAGGAGAGATATGGGGCAGTGCAGTGCAGACTGTACAATTTGCACTGCACTGTTTGGCAGTAAGAAGAATTCTTTAAATCTTTTCTATACTTCAAACAGCACTTTAACAAATAAACATAAAATGTTTTCCTATTTCAAAAATTGATATATTGCATGTTTGATGTGTAAAGCAAGTAATGAGAAAACTCTGATAGATTTAGGGGGGGGGCACCTTTTTATAGTTCGCCTCAGGCAGCAGACGGGCTAGGTTCACCCCTGCCTGTAAGCTGCATGGATGGAATGAGGGCGCTATCCATGTGCCCAGTCATTCAGCTCTCCACTGACAAGTTTCGCAGTTAGTATAAGCAGCCTTTAGTAACTTAGTAAAATGTAGACGTATCTACCGTTGCCTTTGCAAACAGCTGAGCTCAGAGAAAAAATAATAATTTTAGTGATATATTTTCTCCCCAGAGACTTGTTTAATATGCAGTTCGGTGACAAGTGCTCCTTCACATAGTAACAACAATATTTAGTCATATTTCATGAAATCTTAGCTGTCATTTTTGAAATAATAATTGCTTCGGCCATTATTAATAACATTAAATTCCTCTGTAAATTTCATACAATAACGGGCAGATATAAAATGAGATTTTATTGGTTCCTTGGAGGCATCTTGGTAAGCGTGATCTGATGTGCTGAGTCAAGTGTAATTCTGAACCTTTCAGGTTTTTTTCTTTTTGCCAAGACTGCACTTTTAATGACAGGGATAAATAATTCCGTCTTTCTCTAAAGCATATTTAAAATATCACGAGATATTAAAAGTCAGCTGCAAATCGAGTTATAGCATATCATCACCCAGCCGCAGACTTCACTGCACTTCTTATTTATATCACCTTCCAGCCTTTTGCACTTCAGCTATAATGTAACTTACTAAATTAAGAGTATGTAAGTCTTCATATATCTAGATAAAATTCACGAGCTGTAGTCATGGCTCCGGGGATACAGAAGACGCTGTCCATTGAGAATTGAAACTTTTACTTTTCTCCTTAAAGGATAAATCCACTGAAATATGCTCGCTTATACTCTTTTGCAATTTCAGCTGATTTAAAAGGAGTCTATCACTAGGCCAGAACTTTCTAATTAAAGGGGTATTTCCAGAATTAATATTTATCCACAGGATATATGATGTATCTGGTCACTGAGTGCCCCACCAATCACCAAAACGGGGGTCCCGAGACCTCCGTTCCTACTCACTGCACCACTCGCAGTGAGGAGGGGCTTGAATGGAGCATAGGACAAGCATGCTTCCACTCCATTCAATGTCTCTTGGCCAAGTGATGTACTCGGCTGTCTTGATCAGTCCCATAGACTTAGAATAAATGGTCACTGCGCATGCTCGTCCACCGCTCTACCTTAATTCTAGTGGTCGGCTAGGGTCATGCTATATGTTCTTGTACTTCCATGCATCCATAATGTCAGTGCTGAACTATAAATAATAAAAATTAAAGTGTCCCCAAGAGTCCAGAATTATAGACAGGGTTCATTTTTACATTTCTATTTTTCAGGGAATTTTAGCATAGATTATTTTCCTGAGGTGCAGACCCAGAATATAGGAATTTGGTGAATGGTTTTCTTCACTCATCTGCTAAAGTTATTGAAATTACTGATGTATATCAAGAAAGAAAACATCTGAAATAGACACAAAATAAAATAACTGGAAAATATTAACCATGGTCTAGTCATGTATGCAGCTACTGGAAAACAAAACCAATACTGTCTGTCAGACGTGTCATCGAACGGTCTGATGTCCATCACAAAGATCTTCTGGGTCAAATGTGGGTCATAGTCATTAGAAAGTCTACAACACACTGAGCGTTACACATGGCATACAGAAATCACATTTTCTTTTGCACAGTAGTTCCCACGCCACATGACACTGGCATAGAATATTTTTCACTTTGTACCACACAGATTTTCTATTTTGTATTTCCAAAAAAAATTATATTCAGAGGCATAATGTGGTGGCCACCACCGCACATCTCTCTCCTCCAGTTATACTCTTCTCTTCATGGTACCGCTCCATTCCCTCCAGCCTGGCCTCCGTCCACATATTGCCAGCTCTACTACATCTACTATTCCGGGTACTACTTAGGACAGCTCACACTACTAGTTACGTAACTCTCTGCACCTGCTGTCCTTGGCTCTGGATTAGCAACATGCACTAATTGGTCATCTTCAGCACTTTTTGCTTTCCTATATAAAGCTCTCACTCTCAGTTTGACTTTGCCAGAGCAAAAAGGTTATTCTTCAGTACCACTGCCTACAACTACCGCTACAGATCCGTACCCCTACAATTCTTCAGTACCACTGCCTACAACTACCGCTACGGATCCACACTTGTGACTGTACACCTAAATAGTAAGTGCACCATTTGTCACTTCTATTCCATTGGTTATTTATCGGCTGTTGTATTGGGAGACTATTTTGGGGGTTCAGCGATCAGGGGGTTTCTCACCCTGAAGACCAAGATTCTATACAAGGGTTGGAGGGTGAAAAGCTGAGGGTCCCCTGGAATCTGCTACCCTGTCTAGCCACCAGGAATTTCATACGACACGGTGGGTTCCCTGCCGTCTGAAAATATTATTACTACGCTTTATTGGATGGAGACTGTCACAAGTAACTTGAAGCTCCTGGGTCCTGATGGAAAATCTGTAACAGGGCCCCCCACCTGTTATGTGCCATGTATAATACTGATGTCTCTAATACCGAGGAGACTTTTTCGTCTTTTTAGTCACCAGGGCTCATGTGCAACTGATACCCCCGCAACCCCTATGGCTATGCTCCTGGTTATGTTTATATACAGGGATGTACAGCTAATAACTAGGTAGTCCACATTCCACAACATGAGTATGATATTAAATAGATCATTTACTATGGTTTTCGGTCTTATTAAATCTATTTGAACCTTTAAAATCACTGACCTCTGCTTACTATGGCCAGATAAAACTTTTTTTCCTAATAAAATCCTTTGAAGCCAAAAATTGAGACAGAATGAGGCAGATGTGCAGTCAGGAGTCAGGCCAGGAGTCATTATAAGATGTTGAACCATAGGAACCAGGCGACCGCAACTGGACACGTCAATCAACATGATCTGTGGGTGCTCGACGGGATGCATCGCTAAAGCCAGGCAAGGTGAGTAACAGAAATGGCCTTATCGTAACAATACCACAAAAATAAACCTTATTGTACACTATCTGACAAAAAGTAAGTGGATACCTGCCCTTCACACCTATATGAGAATGTAGCACATCCGATTTCATGGGCGGTAATATGAATTTGGGCCCCCTTTTGTGGCTATAACAGCCTCTACTCTTCTTGGAAAGCATTCTACCATGCATTTGTGAGATGAGGCACTGATGTTGAACAAGAAGGTCTGGCTATCAACAGTTGTTTAAATTAATTCCAAAGGTGATTAATGGGATTGAGGTCAGGGCTCTGTGCAGCCACTCGATTTCCTCCAAACCAAACCCCTCACACCATGTCTTTATGGACCTCACTTTGTGCACAGGGGCACAGTCATGCTGGAACATTACCCTTCCCTGGAAACAAGGAAACCCTGAAAAACAATCCTAGGCCATTATACCTTCTCCACCGCATGTTACAGTACAGAGACTATGAATTTTGGGAGGCAGCGTTCTCCTCACATCTGCCAAACCCCAAATCCTCCATCAAATTGCCAGAAAGTAGGACCTGATTCATCACTCCCGAGAACACTTTGCTCTAGAGTCCTGTGGCAGCGTGCTTTATACCACTTCAGCTGACTTGGCATTGTGCAAAGTGTTCTGAGGCTTGTGTGCAGCGACCATTAAAATCCATATCATGAAACTCTGGATGGACGGTTCTTGTGCTGATGTCACTTCCAGAGGCAGTTTGGTGCTTTTTAGTGAGTGTTATAACATAGGATAGATTTTCATTCGCCACGCGCTTCAGAACTTTGTGGCCCCGCTTTGTCGGTTTTCACGGTCCGCCATTTTGTGGCTGAGCTGTTGGCACTCCTAGATGCTTCCACTTCTCAATGATAACATTTATAGGTGACTGGGACAGATTTAACCGATCAGAATTTTTAGAAAGTGACTTGTGGCAAAGGTTGGCATCCTATGACAGTGCCATGTTTAAAGTCACTGAGGTCTTCAGTACGACCAATAGCACTAACAATGTTTGCCTACAGAATTTGCATGTCTGTGTGCTTGATTTTATGCACCTGTTTACAATGGGTGTTGTCATGTCTATACTATTGTGGCTGCTGAAATGATAATCAGGTCACATTATGGTTTTGATCTGTGTCGGTATTGCAGTTCATTCCCTGTCCCTCTGTTATTGGAGGGAATCCCAAGGTTTTCACACGTCACAACTACTGATCTGCAACCATGAAATCTTGTTAGAAGAGAAGTATCTGCTGGTGTAATGTTCTTCATATTGCATTCTAATGCTGGAAAACTTCATCTTCATTTTCCCCACCCTAAGCCCCTATCGATGGAAGCGGAAATGTTCATGTGAGAATAACTGGTGATAGACCACGTCCAGCAGCAGAACAAGCTATTTTGGTTCCCAAAGGTATCACAATGTGTCCTCCATTTTCGAGTGACAATTTCTCTGGTTGGTGCCCATGTCCTGGTGACTAGAATTCCGAGTTGCCAACCGTCCGTAAATTTACGGACAGTCCGCAAAAAATGGGTGTTTTTTTCTGCCGTCCATAGCTTCCGGCAGAAAAGCACCATCCGGGATTTTTCTTTATTCCTCCGCAACATTGCACTACGCATGCGCCAAAATGTACATGCACAGTGCAAAGGCCGCGGCCTGGCATATTTTGAGATTCCGCTTGACAGCGGAATCTGAAAATATGCTGCCAAGTGAGGTCGGTGCCTGGAGTGGACCAATCCAGTCACCTGACCTCACGTCAGCTACATGAGGTCAGGTGACTCAGGTCAGGTGACTGGACTGGTCCACTCCCAGGCCGTCACTGACCCCAGCCTGAAGAGGACCTCCGTCGCATGACCACCTCGGCTCCTTGGTGAGACACGTTAGGCAGAGTGGAGAGTGGTAGCGGTAGGCTACCACTCTCCACTCTGTTTCATGTGTAGTGCTATTTACAAGGGGGGGCTGTGTGGAGCTGTTTACAAGGGGAGCAGTGTAGAGTTGTTTACAAGGGGGCAGTGTGGAGCTATTTGCAAGGGGGCAGTGTGGAGCTGTTTACATGGGGGGCAGTGTAGAGCTGTTCACAAGGGGGGCAGTGTGGAGCTGTTTACAAGGGGCAGTGTCGAGCTGTTTACAAGGGGGCAGTGTGGAGCTGTTTACAAGGGGGCAGTGTGGAGCTGTTTACAAGGAGGGCAGTGTGGAGCTATCTACAAGGGTGGCAGTGTGGTGCTATTTACAAGGGGGCTGTGTGGAGCTATTTACAAGGGGGGTTGTGTGGTGCTATCTAAAAGGTGGTGCTGTGTGTGGCGCTATGTACAGGGGGCACAAAGGGGGCATGGTTACTGATGGGGCAAAACATCAACTAAGTTAGCGGGGGAAAGCTACAGGCGAGGCTGTGATTAGTGAGTCACTCCTAGAACACTGCACAGTGAACAGACAATGATTTTGTAATCTGTCCATAAAAATTTTGGTCTGTCCGTGATTTTTAGATCAGTTGTCCAGAAATGTCTGAAGTGGAGGTTGGCAACCCTGCTAGAATCTTAGTGTCCCAGTTCCTAGTGTCCAGTGCTTTGGTAGGCATTCTTGAAGGGAATGTATCTATCACCTATATTTTAACTAATTAAAAACAGATAGTGAAACAATCTCTTTTCTAATCCCTTTTTATTTGATTGTAGGATTTTTTAGTCTATTTTCTGTACATAATTGTGGGGGCAGCCATCTTTCCTAAGCTACTGTTAGCAGCATTTAGAAATATGCCTTACAGCAGCCTCATTGACCATAGGAACCTGTGAACAGTAGGGACCCATTGACTTCTATGGGAGAATTTTCTAGGCATGCTCTGTGACCTGTGGAGAGGTCATTGTGCAGGGAGGGGGAGGAGGGGATTAGTGTCCATCACCTATAGTCAATGGTGGATCCTGTGTTATCTATATATAGGTGTTGCCTGTCATTGTAATCCTGCCTGTGATAATGAGATGACTGCTGAGAAGTGATCTCTACAGAACAGGAAGGGTCAGCGTATTGTGAGGCTCAATGGGAAGAGTGAGTTTAGTACCCTGTTTTGTACATTTTTGTGCTTTAGTTTCTGCTGTCCAACGCCCAAGTGCCCCAGTTTCTGATGTCATCTGTTTAGTACCCCGGTTCTTTGGTAGGCATTATGTCCAAAGAGGTATCAACATTACATAAGGAGTAACTATTTGGTGCCAGAAACGAAGATTAACTAGACATGGGGTTTCACCATGCAGGCTTCAGTATAGCAATCTTCTTGACAGGGCTTTTCTACGTATCGATAGTGTAATCACTTCTTAAGAAGCTTATGACATTTCTCTTTGTAAATTGTGCTCCAAAGCATTTCCATAAATTAATTATTTTCTCAAATCATAAATATATATGCCCAATTATTAGGTATTTAAATACAAGTTGAGTTGATGGATACAATATTTAATTTTTCTACATAGAATATTAGCAGTGACTTTTTTTTTAGTGCAAAATAAATGTAAAAACGTATGAAATGTCTAATGCGACCCGACAATAATAAATGGATTTTATTCCGAGGAGGCTTCAATATATTTTATGTATATTATATAAACATTTGGAGATGATAATCCACACTTGACACAATATTGATTAGTGTTCCCTTTGGCTCTTTATTACAGGATGGATGCGTGCTGATGCAACTTACATAACTCTTATCATATTTAATTTCGTTGTACTTTCAAATTACGAAAAAGTAATGTTTATGCAGCAATATGTCTCATACTATTCCAGACCAGAGGCCATTAATCATAAACAGGAGTTGACAAGTTCTTCTTAGAAAACCTTGTAGCCAAGAGTACAGCTGACAGAACGCTTAACACAAAATTCTGACTTTTAGACAAAGAAAATTGTGCAAACTATAATATAGGCTGTTTTTAGCTATGGAAGACTTGATAAAATGATTAAAAGAATAATATTCAAACTCTGAACTGAACTGCACTCTGAGCTATTAATTGTATTCATTTATATTTTTTTATTTATGTATTATTATTTTATTTACTTATTTGGCTTATGAAAAAAATGTAATGCCATATTTCTAAAACATAATACCGAACAAATAATTCTAATAATGGAGCATATGTTAGGCCCTGTTCACATGTCGCTTTTTTCCCTACGTTAAGTATGTACGTCAGGAAAGCTACCGACATTCATGCTAGATCTGTTGATAGGTCTCCATTAGCCTGACAGAGGTAAAAAAAAGCATCCATTTGGCTTCAGTTGGGCTAGTATACATGAGTATACCTTTTTTTTTAAAATATATGCAATAGAGTAGTAGACTACACTATTCCATCACTCGGGATATCTAAAAAAAAAACATTTTTTTACATGGGAGTCTATAGGTGAAAAATGCTACTGTATGGCATATGTCACAGGCATCTGTTAAATGTAAACATCATGGGCTTTTCAATAGCTTTTCTTGAGTTGTTAACTTCGTTCAGCTATTATATTAGGTGAGAACTTTTGAAAAGTGCCATTGAACGTATGACTGCTATTGACTCCCTTGGATGTAAAAATAGCTATATATATATATATATATATATATATATATATATATAATTATTATTTTTTTTATACTTAGTCGTATTGTAAAATATGAGTAATTACACTTTTAAATACAGTTGAAACAAACTTATACCTACATATGTCAAAAGGATTGGCTTTGGCAGACATGTGGTTAATAGAAGTCTACCGGCATGATAGACGTATACGTCATATAAATATACACTGAACATAGTGCCCTAGTGTAGTGTAAATCTAGACTAAATACTACATTATGATGTATATACCACTGTTTATGTTCAAAGAGCAACTATTTGTATATCTACATGATTGCTAAATGCAGAAGTCTTTGTAGACTGCGGGACCGCCACCAGAAGTACCTGCTTCTCCATTCTTAGCATGCGCTATTAACAAAAAGACTATTCAAGGATGATATCTGCTTGTTGCCTTTAAGATGGCTGCAGGTAGGATACATTTTGCATACTTTCCATCCTCCTAAACTAATCTAGTCGCCGCCTCTGAACCCTCTCCTGTTCCTATACTCTATATCCTTTTTACAATGTGGAGCCCAAAACACCATATTCGAGATCTGGTCCTACAGGGAACTTTTTTACCCTTCTTAAATATTGACACAGCATCAGCCATTCTCCAATCCTGTGGCACTAACCCTGATACAAGAGAGTCTAAGAAGAGAAAATATAATGGTCTGTAAATTATCGAGCTCAACTCCCTTAATACCCGTGGATGAACCTCGTTTGGGCCGGGGACTTTATCAATATTTAATTTGCTCAGATGCTGCTGTGCTTCCTCTTGTGTTAAGTAGGTAATATTGGGTGGAGATTACTGTCCCCCTAAAAATCTGGCAGTGACAGCTCTTCATTGAAGACAGATGAAAAGTATTTGATTAAAGTGACCCTCCAGTCAAAAATAAAAAATTAACTATAAACTGCAAAATTATAGTTAAAACACCAGGTGGCCGTCTCCTGCTTGTTCCTGGCTCCATTTCTGTGTTCCGTTGTCCAGTAGGGATGCACGATGCATCGAATCTTCGATACTGTTTCGATACCGTGCACCCTGAAACGGTTCAATTTCGTTATTTCATGTATTTCGGTACTAAGCTGTGCCGCCACACAACTAAGTATAGTAATACGTGAATGAAGTTACAGCGGGGCTGCGGCTGTGTAATACAGCCATTGCCCTGCTACCGAGTCCTGACCGGTCAGCATGATGTGATGCGACCAGCGCAGCACTAATGATTTCCGGCACTTAAGACAGAACATGGCGGGTTAACTTACTGTTAGGCAGGGGCGTAGCTAGGGGGGGGGGCAGGCGGGGCATTTGCCCCGGGCGCAACCCGGAGGATAGGGAAGGGGGGCGCCGAAGAGCAGCTGATCGCTGCTGACAGGCGCCCCGTATGTGGGACACCTGCAGCAGCTTCGGAACAGCCAGGACATTACGGCGTTCTGACTGGGGTCTGTGACGGCCAGGGAGTGGACTAGTCCAGTCACCTGACCTCACGTCAGTGACATGAGGTCAGATGACTCAGGTCAGGGGACAGGTCCACTACCGTGCTGCAGCCTTCCTGCATCTGCCTGTGCTATGTGCTCTGCCGAGAAGCAGAGAGGAAGCACACACAGCCCGTCCTGACCTGTCAGCAAAAAGACATGGTGAGTGTCTCTCTGCGTGTGTTTGTGTGTCTCTGCATGTGTTTGTCTCTGCATGTGTTTGTCTCTGCCATCTACTACATTATCTGTACTCAGAGAGACATGACTGTGTTATCTGTGGTGTTACATAGGACTGCAGGTAACATCTACTACATTATCTGTACTGTGTGCTAAATTACAATCTCAGCTCTGCTACACAGTACAGATAATGTAGTAGATGTTACCTGCAGTCCTGTGTAACACCACAGCTAACACAGTGATAACTCTCTGATTACAGATAATGTGGTAAATGTTACCTGCAGTCCTATGTAACACCACAGATAACACAGTGATATCTCTCTGAGTACAGATAATGTAGTAGTGTTGCCTGCAGTCCTATGTAACACCACAGATAACACAGTGATAACTCTGATTACAGATAATGTAGTAGCTGTTGCCTGTAGTCCTATGTAACACCACAGATAACACATTGTGCTAAATTACAATCTCAGCTCTGTTAAAATGTGTTATCTGTGGTGTTACATAGGACTGCAGGTAACACTACTATCTGTACTCAGAGAGTTATCACTGTGTGTTATCTGTGGTGTTACATAGGACTGCAGGTAACACTACTATCTGTATTTAGAGAGTTATCGCTGTGTTATCTGTGTTACATAGGACTGCAGGCAGCAGTTACTACATTATCTGTACTCAGAGAGTTATCACTGTGTTATCTGTGGTGTTACATAGGACTGCAGGTAACATCTACTACATTATCTGTGTTGTGTACATATTTGCCTGTGTGCGTATATATGGGTCTGTTTGTGAATGTGTCTTTGTGCTTGTATATTTGTGCCTTTTATGTATTTGTATATGATCCTGTCTGTGTGTGTGTGTGTGTGTGTGTGTGTGTGTGTGTGTGTGTGTGTGTGTGTGTGTGTGTGTATATATATGTGTTTGTACGTCTATATGTTTACCTTTATGTATATGTTCCTGACTGTGTATTTATCTGCCGGTGTGTGTGCGTATATGTGTCTGTACTTCTATATATCTACTTGTAATTCCAGAATGTGTGTATGTATATTTGCCTGTATGTCTAAATATCTATCTTTATGTATGTACAGTATATATGTTCCAGCGTGTCCATATATGTGGTTAATTTTTGGTTTGTGTAGGGGGCGGCAATAGAGAGTCCCGCACAGGGCGCCATCCAAGCGAAGGCCGGCCCTGGCTGTCACCAACCCTAGTCAGAAGGAACTCAGTCGCTGCCTGCGCCGAATGACCTCCTCGGCTTCTCCGGTAAGTCACACCAGGCAGAGCGGAGAGTGGTAGCGGTAGGCTACCACTCACCGCTCTGTTAACAGTGTGGCGCTAAGTACAAGGGGGGAGGAGTGTGGCGCTAAGTATAAGGGGGGCTGTGTGGCACTATTTACAAGGGGGGCTGTGTGTGGCCTCTTTAATTTATTTTCTTTTAATTTATTTTTATGTTAACTACATTATAGAACTATATCGCTTGTAAAATGTAGAAATGCTTTTATACCCAAGTTACATTAAAAAAATAGTGAAAAAAAATTACACCTCATTGATTGGTAGGGAAAGAAAACATGGCGAGGGGGGAGAAGATGTCAGGAAATAAGTTGGGGGGGGGGGGCGCCAATCTGAATCTTTGCCCCGGGTGCAGAAGAACCTAGCTACGCCTCTGTGTTAGGAGCGGGGCAATGGCGGTATTACACAGCCGCAGCCCCGCTGTAACTACATTCAGAGAAACCTCTTATCTCCGCCGCTATTCCCCCGAATCAAAGCTGACCGCAGCATTCAAGGGGTAAATGAGAAGGGGGATGCCCTTTGGATCGCGTCACGGGGAATCCCTGTGATGCGATCGAAGGAACATACTATATATGGGCAGACAGCCCATGGTCCATTGACCATATTTCCTGTTAGGGCATACGGGGGTATGTCCTAACAGCTGCCGGTGTACTATCTGTATATAGATATATGCCGGTACATTAAAGTTTAAAAATAAAAAAAAACAAATTGGTAATGTTAAATTAAAATTATTTTTTTTACAATAAACATAGTCTCAATACATAAAATATACACATATTCGCTATCATCGGGAACGTAATAACATATTCATAAGGTCATTCATGTTTACGCGGTAATAAAATATTAATAAAATTATGAATTTTGAACCTCCATGTGCCTCACATTATATAGTAATTAACCATCATGTTCCTCACACATTAACCCAATGTCGTCCATTATGACAGAGGAACATGATGGGGTTAATTACTATTAGGCCAGATTCACACAAGTGTTGCGCATCTCGGGCGTGAAAAACGGCAGTTTTTCACGTCCGAGGTGCATCCGTGCTCTTCCCATGTGGGACGCAATATCACGCATCCCCCATAGACTATTTTATCACGGACCCTTCACACGGTCCGTTGAAACAACGTCCGTGTGAACGGCCACATTGAATTATATAGGTTCGTTTGACGACCGTTGGTTCAATGGCCGTCACACGGACGTTTAACACATTAGTGGGAATAAGGCCTTAATGTGAGGCACATTGAGGTTCCAAATTTATCACCCCACGCGCCTCACATCAGAAAATGGAAGGACTTTTTTTTTAAATTATTATTATTGTTGGCAAAGTATCGTTTTGGTATCGAGAATCGCAATACTACACGAAGTATTGGTATCAAAGTCCTAATTCTGATATCGTGACAACCCTATTGTCCAGTTTTCAAAATTGCTGCCACTGTCTCTGACTTGAATATGGAGAACATTGTCCGCAAGACTGAGACACCCCCACCCCCTCTACTGGCCTCGGATGGACACAGCGCTGACGTCATCATGTATCAGCCCACCTCAAATTAGACTTTTATACTATATTCTATTGAAATACCATAAATGTCTTTATTTGAAAACCACTTTAAATTGCAAATGTACCAGGGCAATGAAATGTTTATTGACAGTGGAGATGACAGTAAAGTCCTGTCGACTCTCCTGACATGTCTGTACTAGAAAATACTGAATATCCTATGAAATAACAAAGATAACGCTTTTCTTAGAACTCTTCATATGTCATCCCTTTGTAAATCCTCCTGGAAATTTATAAATAGATCAACAACTAGATATTTCTATTCCCCTGGTCTATACGATGTATCCCTCTGTCAGAAATGATTAAACATTATCAGAGTGTGTAGAAACACTAGACATTGACATGGGGAATGGTAACCGAGTTGTTAATTTATTCATACATTTCCAGGAAGAATAAGAGAGGAATGGCATAATGTAGAGTTCTTAGAAAAGGTGCTCGAGAATTATTATTTTATGGGAAATACAAGGATTTATTAAAACTGAAACAGGGGACTGCTGTGCTTTACTAGTTCTGAGGCCCCTTTGTTTCCGGCACAGGGGCTGTCTTATGTTTGTCAGTATTTGGAGACAAATTATTTAACAGATTTTATTTAATTAATAATTGGGCCTAAGTGGAGTCAGTCTGAGTGTCCAGATATCTCCTATATGAAATGTGTAGTAAGAGAAATGTATTAGGCCCTGTTCACACAGAGTTTTTTTGCCACATTTTTTGCTGCGTTTTTCGCTGCATTTTTGACTGCGGTCAAAAAACTCCACGAAAACCGCTTTCTCTGCCTCCCATTGATGTCAATGCGAGGTCAGGGACAGAAACGCGGGAAGAAAGAGCATGTCGCTTTTTTTTCCGCTCGTGGGAAAAAATGCCTCTGCCTTCCATTGAAGCCAATGGGAGGCGATTTTGGACGTTTCTGGCGCGGTTTCCGTGTCAAAAACAGCGCCAAAAATCTCTGTGTGAACAGGGCCTTAGCCTTTCATATTTACAGCT
Organism: Rhinoderma darwinii; assembly: GCF_050947455.1. Classification (NCBI taxonomy): domain Eukaryota; kingdom Metazoa; phylum Chordata; class Amphibia; order Anura; family Rhinodermatidae; genus Rhinoderma; species Rhinoderma darwinii. The sequence goes on from NC_134688.1 coordinate 453,679,058, forward strand.
ACAGATAGATATTGGCAATACAAAAAATACAGAACATAATAAATAATGGGCCCCTTCTATTTTTTAAACCTTAGTCTAATTTTCATTTTTACTGGATGGAAAACTATAAAAGACCTAAATTGAGAGTTAAATTGTCAGCAGAAAAAGAAATATCTTTCATCTTTACGCTCCACATTCTCACTACCAATAAACTATTACAGAAATTGAATGAGCTCTAAAATTGTTTTGGACTCCCTTAAATCCTGAGGCGCAGATGTGTGAGGTCCAGTCCAGGCTGAGAACATTTATTTTCCACCATTGTGCAGACAATATTTCTTGTTAGGAAAGCAATATGTTACATATTTGATACTGTCAGGTCCGATAAACCTCAGCTGCTGTAAAAGCTTAAACACAATAAATATCAGGCATTTATAGCCAGAAAAACCTAGGAAAACTCGAGTCAAAGTGTATAAAAAACATCCGGCCAAACACGTAGAAGTAGAGTAAGAGCTCAGGCACCGGGGCCCGGACCCTACACGGCAGTAAATGGGGATGTATGCTTGGCTTTGTGAACTGCCGTACAGGCTCCGTGGGGGGCTGAATATACAGCAATGAGTCTAAGGAAGAATTCCTCCGTACATACGAAATATAATGGAATCGGCCAATGTTTCAGAATACGAAAGAAAAAAAATCGGAGGCATATGGAAGCACAGTTGAGGCCTTATGCACCTCTATGGCATCCCTATTACACCTCCATACTAAATGGTCCTGACAAAATGAGCGTTTATTTTTTTTATTAAAAGGAATTTCCGCCTTTGAACATTTATTTATTTATTTAAATATATCTTTATGTAGTTCAAAGCTCTGTGTTTCTGATACAGAGCTCCAAATCCCCTGCTTAACACAGTCATGGAGTCGAAAGGGTTGGAAGTACTTAGATAAAGATGTTGCTTGTTTTGCAGATACAGCGACACTCTTGTCCCAAGTGGTTGGATCCGCATCAATCTAACATTTATCCTTCGGATCCTGTGGATCATCAATACATGTGAGAAGGTCGAAAATGGGATCTTCTCACATGTATCTATGATATATCAAAACATTATTTAGACTGAATTTCACCTTTAAAGAATAATTTCAATCATCACATTATTTTACATTGATAAATTACCAGTAGAGGACTAATAATATATATATATAATAGTGACAACAATACTAATATATGGCAATACACTGGTTCGTGAAGTGTGTACCTCCGGGAATCTCAGTGAGGTGCAGCGTCCTCCCTTAGGGTAGACTATTCTTAGTAATGCGGCATGCGATTTTTCATGCAACATGTTCTGTAGTGAGAGGTCGTCCAAAAACGCATACTTACATTTAATATTGTAAATCTAAAAACCATGAAAAATCCGTGCTGACAAGTATCTTAATCTTAATACATCTTTATAGCGGTTGCAGCTCTGTTTTTCTGGTACAGAGCTCCAAATCACCTGCATAGACACAGATTTAAAACATAAGATACTGGTTTCCTGCAGCCACCGCTAGAGGGAGCTTTGGAGCTAACTGCATTGACCTCAATAATAAAGCAGTATGCAGTATGCTCTTAAGCTCCCCCTAGTGGTGGCTGCAGGCTAGCAGCAGGTTATGTTTTAAATCTATTCTATGCCTATGCAGGGGATTAGAAGCCCTGATTAAAAAAAAAAATAGAGCTCCAACCGCTATAAAGATATATTAAGAAATAAATGAGCACAGAATTTTGGATTAAAAAAAAAACTGACATGGTGATAAAATGATGTATAAGTGTTAAGGGTTATTTTGCGCCATTAATCACTACATTCTTCTACATCCCCATAAGGATACAATTTTTTTTCTATTACTATAATAGTAAGGTATTATATCCTCTTTATCCTGATGCCTCTACTCTGGTGACTTCCTAATGATAATGATGCTGGATAATAATCCAATCTAAAATGATGTGATCATTATCAAAGCAGGCGGAAGATTAGTAAAGATATTTAGTCCAAGCATCGAGCATTTTCCAATTATTCAAGTTACCCAAAAGGCAGGGCCAATTGAATAAGATTGTTAAGCCAAGAAGAAGGATCCGTGTAGTTTTGTACATTAAGATAAGTGAAGTCGACATACGCAATTAACTTCAGCTAGACGACAACCTGCTCCATTATCCTAAGGCCGGGACTATATATTTTTTAACTATAACCTAATTTTAATAATATTTTTTTTATTTACTTGTCATTAACAATTTACTGCAATGTGCAGTATACAGATGTGTACTTCCTTACCTTTTCTCTTATCTCAACATATCCTGAGATGTATATTGTGAGATGATCAGCTTTAAAAACAAACAAACATGATTTTACGATACTCTGTCACGAGATGTCTATGCTCTGTGTCTGTGTGGCCACCCAGTGGTTGTGATGTGGATCGCAGCCTGTCAAGGGTTTTGCAAGCATGTCGCGATATTGTATTGAAATGGTTTCATGAGAAATTGGAGTCCTTAACCAAATTCAAGCAAAAGTAAGAAAGAACACATCTGTATTATGCAATGTATGATTAGTGGTGGTGGCACAGTATAGCATTGCTATTTAGGCAAGTAAATGGCACTATTATTTGGGCATTATGATGCATGGCACTAGTCTCTGTATTTTGGGGTTATTTATACACTATATGACAGTACACAGTATAGTGCGGGGGGCACCGCACATGGCAATATCAAATGAAAGGCCCTTTTACACCGGCCGATAAGTGGCCGATGCAGCGAGCGACGAGCAACGAGATATCGTTGATCGGGGCTCGTTTGCTCCTGTCACACGGAGCTATGGATGGGGACGAGCGGTCATTACTCCAATCACTCGTCCTCATCCATTATTATCATGTCGCCAGCGCGTCTCCCTGTTTACACATGTGCTGCCGACAATGATAATATTTCACTTTTTTAAAACAATAGGACCAGCAGATGATTGAGCGTTTGTTCGTTCATCTGCTGGTCGTTCCCCTGTTTACACTGGCCAATTATCGGCAACGAGCGTTATATGAACGCTCATCTGCCCGATAATCGTCCTGTGTAAAACCCCCTTTAGTCACATAGGAGATAAGGGCAACATGATCCTTGGGCCGACCTGAACTGGGTTAGCCCTTTTTAAAGGTAGGTATTATTTTTTTACAGTCCCATCCGAATACCATCCATAAGTCATTAGATTAGTAGTTATATTCCACAAGCTAATTGTTCCCAGGAATGCTAACAAGAACAGAATTGACTTCCCTTTTTTTTATATTGTATATCTCGACATGACACAGCCTGACAAAGTACTGAATTTATTATTTGTATGCCTCAAAGCAATTTCTGCTCAGCTGAATAAACAAGCAATGTAAATAGCTGACAGAATATTTAGCATTCTTAATATTCGCTAAATAACTAATTCATTTGTTTTGTTCTAGATCATCAAACTGGCTAAATGTTTACAGAATTTACAATCTGTCAGCGTTATTTTCTTTTCTTTCAGTCCATCGATTTATCTAAGTTCATAGTGTACAAAGCGACAAACTGGTTATTGTGTAATTCCCATCTGTGTGTGGTTTCTATTACAATAAGTGTCGGAGAGATCTGTAATTCCTCTATGTACGATTATAGCTCAACAAGTTAAAACACTTAATTATTATTTTTTTTAAAGTTTACATTAAGGCTATGTTCACATAGAGCTGGGGACATGACCCGGATCCTCATAGGCTGCCACATCAGGCCCGGGTTGTGCCGCGGCGGATACAAAGCCCTCATGTTTCAGCATCAGGATGTTATTTGCGACGCAGCACACAACGTCCAGCGTCAGAACGTTGCGAACTGCGTCGCTGACATTGTTGAGTAGCCTGATGGGGCAGCCTAAGGATAACCTGGGTGGGCCCCTACTGGCCTCCTACTAGTTTGGGTCTGGTCATAGTCGCATCCCCTGCAACAGTGATCGTTATTTCATTGACAACGCTGCAGAATATGTTGGCACTGTACAAAAAACTGACATAGGGAATCATGGTCAGGAGATAAAGCCCAAAATTGATTAAGAAGGAGAACCAGAACACGAACATGAACCAGAAACTGCCAGGACACGGGATATTCCACCTTTTGAGGGTAAGGCCACACGGAGCGGCCCTGACACGGTCGCAACGCGGCTAACAACTGCGCCGGCACCATGTTCAGTGCGCATGTCAAACAGCCTGCTAGTGGCCACATGTTAACGTGGGTAAACCGTCCCTTTATCGGCAAAATCGTGCGGCCATGAATTAATACACCCTTTATGGCCACACGATTTTGCAAATTATAACAACTTACCTGCTATTCATTCTCTATGGCAGCGCCGGAAAAAGCCGCACCCTGCACTCTGCTATCTCCAGCGCTCAAAACCACAAAAAAGGCCATACTTACTAGGTAGATGGGTGGGTGAAAACCCGTTCCCAGCAGGACGCAGACAGATCAAAAAATGCTGCAGAAGGAGTGTGCATTAAATAGTGATAGCCACTCCCACTAGTCTTGAGGGGCGTGGCAAAATAAGTGCTCAAAGGTGTGCGGCGCTCCCATAGAGAATGAATGGAGCGGCAGTGCGAATGCGCATGTAACCGGAATACCCCTTAACAAGGTATTTGTCAGCCGCTCCTACATAGTGCCAGCACGGTTGTTGGCTGCGTTTCGACCGTGTCAGGGCCGCTCCGTGTGGCCGTACCCTAACTTGAATGCAAGAAATGTCATGTCACAGAACACATTCAACAGTGACATGGAAAATCATAGGAGACTCATTCGCCAGGAACCAGGAACATCAGACAGCGCACAAACAGGGAAAAGGAACATCCTAAAAGAACACCTAAACCAGGGTCACTTATATTAAGACACATTATTAAAACAATATTTAGCTATTTTTAAATGCATGTCTTATCATATAAATGTAATTGTTTTCTTCCAGACTGTTGAATAGGTGCTTCTATCCTACCTCAATGTAGGGATGGCTTTTCGATCCATACACAACCTGTTCGGGTCGCAGATATCTTTACCCCACCCTGTCCTAAACTAGCTACTCGTGTCGCCTCACTGTTCACTTTATATTCATGTCGGCTCAGATACTGAGGCCTTATTCACATGAACGTGTGCATTTTTTGCGTGTTGCAGTTCCGCGTGTCATAAGTGTTTGCTGCGTAGCTGCGTGATTTTCACGCATAGGCCATCCTTATGACACGCGGCTTTGATGTTTAGAAAAAGAAATGAAGGAAGTGCTTTTATTTTTTCCTTCATTTCTTGATTTACTGTTGTGTGAATCATGCGCGACACACGGAAGTGCTTCCTTGTGCTGCGCGTGATTTTCACGCACCCATTTAATGGGTGCGTGATGCGCGAAAAACGCCCAAGAATAGTACATGTCGTGAGTTTTACGCAGCGGACATACGCTGCGTGAAAATCACGGAATGTCTGAACGGCCCCATTGACTAACATAGGTCTGTGCGACGCGCGTGATTTTCACGGGCGTATCACGGACGTTAAACATGTTCGTGTGAATAAGGCCTTACTAATGGGTTCATGCAGCCTTATTTATATTCCCCATGTCTACACAAGGGGCTGGTCCCCTGGACAACATTAGCACCTTGTACATATTGTGTTACTCCTCCCAGTACATTTATATTATAAGGTTTTATGGCCAGGGACCTCTCGTTTTGTCTCATGATGGGAGCAGAGCACATGGAAGATTTAGTGTTTATGTAAATGCATGTGAGTGACTGGGTGACCATAAGACTCATCACAGCCTCTAAAATGGTGGAGGAAGAGCAGCTCCGGAGTACCAGCTGATCGCTGTAAGTTCGGCTCCTTGAACTCCCAGCCAATCAGCTGTCATCACATGGGAAAATTTGGTCAACGGGGGAAATGTAACATTACATGGCAGCCACTTAAATGGGTATGCGACCATGTAATACATGACTGAGTCGAGTCCGTCAGCGTGAGGATCCCCACTCTGGCTTATAACGGGGGGGACTACGTCTTTGACGATTATTTTCCCTTGTCTTAAAGAGTCATCCCCTTTAACTACCATTAACTTCCATTTAACTTTAACTTGAAAACTTCTATGATTCTGCAAAATGTGAGATTACCCTGAGTCGCTGCAAACTTCAAACCTGGCGAATCAATTCTACCATCTCTAGAGAGCATGCGAGTTTTCCTATTTAAGCTGAGAGGTGTTTTTATACAACTTTTTCTATTTAAGTTCTGCAAATATGAAAACAGTATGCATATATATCTGGGGATGTTATGAAGCTTGTATTTAGCGGTAATTTTTTCCCTTTATGGGAATTTGGGGAATTACATTTTAACAACTTTCCTTCCAGTTAGATGAAAAGCTGCAACTGCAATTATGATATTTTCAAGGTGAATGTCAGTCCACAAGTGACTGTAATTCTTATCCTTGGTATTAAATGTCACCACCTGACCACTTTCTTCCTGTCTTGGGAGATCTTTATTTTCAAAAGCTTCTTCGCATACGTGTTATTTTTACCCTTTTCCTGCATGATCAAGAACTACGAAATCCATGTAGTCAGTGTAGCCGGAATGATGTGGTTGGTGTTTTTGATTTCCATGAAAGCCTTTGCTTAACCATCTGCAGTGAGCAATGTGTGCTGATAGACTGAATAATCTAGAAAGAACTTTCTCAGACAGAGGTTTCCAAATCAAAGCCGCGGGTTCTAATTGCGAAGCATAAACAAAAAATGTTTTGCAACTTCATTTATCCTGAAGGTCAGCAGATTTTGTTATGTTACCAAATATAGAACACCGATGAAAAAATGCCGTCTAATTTTAGATCCGTCTAGTTTATTATTAAAAACACTGAGTACAATAAAAGAAAATGCTGCCTATGCTAAAGCTGCATTCCTGAACATTAATGTAACGGTATCCCAAGGCTGGTCTTGTTTACCATGCTTAAAATGTGGTTCTTTTTTTTTAGATGGGAAACTATTACTCCAAATTCCTTACTACTGGAGGTCCATGTGGATAATCTGCCCCTAGATTGAGTGCCTAAGGGCATACTATAAGCATGTTCAACCTAAATATAGCAAGACTTATAGTAATAACCTCGTCTGATCTTGTAACGTGCTGTCTGCTTACTTATCGACGGCTCTTATTTTTGCCTCATAGACATTTTCACTTCTAACTCACATCGGTTAATGACAAACTCTGCTCTAACATATGTTTGCCCCAACCAACAGTCACTTCCTGTGCGTGCCAATTTCCCCCATGTATGATCTCCTAACTCCACAAATCACAGTTTATCTAATGGTATGTAGTGTCCAACATCTCCCTGACCAAGAGTACGTAAAACATCTTATCAATTTCAGAATTGGAAATTTGGGGAAAATATTTTTGCATCTGTATGGCAGAAAAATTACATTCCACTAAGGTAGTGGTGGACAACCTAAAATATTGTGTAGGTCCTAAATGCAATACTTGACTCCATTAAATGGCCAGAAATCCCATTCAGACATGGCCAGGTCAAGCGGTATACATACACACACGCAAACACATACTTTTTTACACAACTGTATTTGTTGCTGTCTAAATCTGACTTTCCAATATCCATTCTTGTTTTTGGCAAAATACAGATGGAAGTAATAGACCACTTGCATATAAAAGAGCTATACATAAACATACACTCAACATAGCTATTGGAGATGGCAACAATACCACAGTGTCCCTCAAGAGGGAAGGGATAGAGGAGCTCTTCTGTCTTTATGGTTGGGCAATGAACTCATCATTATTCTGGAACATGAGAGAAGAGTGCGGCCCCTGGGCTGTCAGTTACGCATCAGTGTACTAAGATGTCTGCTACTTGCAATATCTGCCCATGACTCACACTAAAATTGTCAGGTTGGCTAGTTCATAGCCAGGTTAGGAGGGTTTAAAATTTCATAGGGATAACTGCCCATGATGGAGGATTTAAAATTGTTACAACACTCCTAATGTATCATGGTCCCAAAAAATTACATTGTTAGCCCTGAAAGGGGCACCTTGAAAGTGGCACCTTGAGGCTACAACCAGTCTAGTGCTGACTAAAGTGAGTTTAGGGATCCTCATGTTTTTCATTAGTTCATCAGAGACCCCCCACAAGGAAGTTTGGACGTAACCAGTCAGATACCCAGGTCGTGGTCCTCAAAGTAGGTGTAGCGTCCATGGCCGTGGGTCGTCGGGTTTACTCTCCTCCCGACGCCCGCAGCCATGGATCCGTGAGCGCTGATCCCCCATCTCCTTCCTAGGAGATGCCAGCAGTCACTTCCGCTCTGTTCTGCTGTTTCCCATAGGGAAATCGTCATCATCATCAACTGCCATGATTTCCTGGTCTATAAGAAGGTCCCAGGCCTTCTGATCCTTGACTGAGCGTTGTTAGTTTTCCCAGTCTGTCTTGCAAATGGTCCCTTAGTGTTTCCCGTTCCAGTTGTTACCCGTGCCTTGTTTCGGTTTCCCGTGTTGTGCCTTTAGTATTGAGTCTGCCTCGTCCTGTGTCATCTGCTAATCCACCACGTCCTATGTCATCTGCCACATCCGGAGGAATCCGCCACGTCCTGTGTCATCTGCCACGTCCGGAGGAATCCGCCACGTCCTGTGTAATCTGCCACGTCCGGAGAAATCCGCCACGTCTGGCGCAACCTGCGGCACCTGTGTCATCTGCCACGTCCAGAGGAATCCACCACGTTTGGCGTTACCTGCTGCACCCATCTCCATCAGTGCCAGAGCTGCGCCCACTGTCCGGACAATCCAAGTACCCTTGTGTGGGACATTGTATTACTGGGGTTTCCTGTTGTTTGGCCAGCTGCCTCCCCGCTACGGCGGTACGGCCTAGTGGGTCCACTAACCCGCTTTGTGACAGTAGGTACCAGCGTGACGCAGCACCAATGGCAGAACTGGAGAGTAGTGAGACAGAGCCGTGTGTCAGAACAAAAAAAATTGGGTTCGGCGATCAGGAGAACACAAAGTCAGAGTTCAGGCCAAGAGTTAAAACCAGCAATTACATGGAAGAGCGACAATCCAAACGGCAAGGCAATACAAAAGGCAAAATCCGGGGAAGAGCAGGGTTAACCCCTTAGTGACCAGCCCATTTTAGGCCTTAATGACCAAGCTATTTTATTCGTTTTTCTATAGTCGCATTCAAAGAGCTATAACGTTTTTATTTTTTCGTCTACATAGCTGTACGAGGACTTGTTTTTTGCGGGATTAGTTGTGCTTTTTAATGGCACCATTTTTGGGTACATATAATTTTTATATTAACTTTTATTAACCTTTTTGGGGGGGATTATAAAAAAAAACTGAAATTCCGCCATTGTTCTATGCGTTTTTAAATTGACGCCGTTCACTGTGCGACGTAATTAACATGTTACCTTTATTCTATGGGTCGGTACGATCACGGCGATACCACATATGTAGAGGTTTTTTTATGTTTTACGACTTTTGCACAATAAAAACACTTTTGAACTAAAATTATTTGTTTTTGCATCGTCGCTTTCCAAGAGCCGTAATTTTTTTATTTTTCCATCAATGTAGTGATTTTTTGGGCTTGTTTTCTGCGGGACAAGACGTAGTTTTGAATGGTACTGTTTTGGGGTACATGGGACTTATTGATTCATTTTTATTATGACTTTTTTGGGGGGCAATGGAAAAAAATTGCAATTTTGCCATAGTTTTTGGCGTTTTTTTTTTACGGTGTTCACTTTGCGGTTTAAATTACATATTAACTTTATTAATGGAGTCATTACGGTCGCGGCGATACCACATATGTGTACTTTTTTTTTTTTTTACACTTTTACTAAATAAAACCACTTTTTATGGAAAAAAATGGTTTTATTTATTTTTTTACTGTACTTTTTATTAATAATCTTTATTTCACTTTGATGACTGATTTTATTAGTCCCACTAGGGGACTTTACTGTGCGATGTTCCGATCGCTGCTATAATGCTCTGGTATACTTCGTATAGTGTAAATCTGACAGGCAATCTGTTAGGACGTGCCTCCGGCGCGTCCTAACAGGCATATGTCCAGGGCAGACCTGGGGGCTTTTATCAGTCCCCCGGCTGCCATGACACCCCATCGGAGACCCGCGATTGCATTCGCGGGCCGCCGATGGGTGAGAGAGGGAGCGCACTCCCTCTGTAAACAAAGTTAAATGCCGCGGTCGCTATTGACGGCGGCATTTAACGGGTTAAACGGCCGCGATCGAAGTAAACTTCGATCGCGGGCGTTTGAGCAGGAGCTCAGCTGTCATCAGACAGCAGAGCCCCGGCACCAGCCTGCACGGGAGACCCGTGCAGGACTTAGACTAGGCTGACGTGAAAAGGCGTCAGCCTAGCCTAAAGCCCAGTAGTGAATGACGTTAAAAGGCGTATTAGTGGTCACTAAGGGGTTAAACAAAAGTTTAAATAGTAGGCCCTGATGACATTATGAGGAGCCGCCCAGCAGTAAACATTCTGTTGCACAGAGAAGAAAAATAACTACTTTGCCGCAGCAATAGGGCAGTTATGTAACATGCTGTCACGGTCTGAAAGCAGAATCTGAGTCCAGTGGCTGAAACAATCTGGGTGTGAGAAAATAGCAAGATTAGTCAAGTAATGGTCCAGGTTTGGTACACCGATACGTGGCAACAGTTTATAGCACCAGGCAGAGACGGGGTCAAGAAAAAAATCAAAGTTCGGGGCACAGATAAGCATCAGTAGTTTGTAGAGTAAGGCAGCAATGAACTAGACTAGGGGCAGGAAGTGTTAATGAGGAAGTTCAAGGTCCAGACATACAGGAGGCCAAAAGGGGGAGACTAATCAGGCAATCAAGGCAAGGAATCTCAAGAGGCAAATATCAAGAGGACCTAAACAATTGATTCAGCAATGGGGCTATCCAGCAACACCAGTGGCTCAATGAGAAAAGCAACTGCATGGAACACAGGAGTTTTTGGTTTTGAATCCTAACACATGTATGAATGTACTTTTGGCCCAGATTCACAATTAAAAATGGGGTGCTTGAAAAAAGAAAACTTTGTTTGCACACTGTTCCATATAATGTTAGAAATGTGTAAATTTTTATTGATCTCATAACCAAAAATTATTTACGACTTCAATTGAATTTGAGAACCTTGAACTGGCGAAAGAATTATGAAAATGAAGAACGGCTTTACTCCTCTTCAGATGCAGTGATGAATTGTAATGAAAATTACACTTCTACAGGATCAGAGGAAGCATTGGCCGAGGTTCAGTCCTACAAGAGCTGAAATTAGCCAAATTAAATTTCAGTCAAGCATTCACAGCTGGCGATGATAAACAAGGTAAGCCATAGTAATAGAATTTAGGCATAGAAAATGACTTTTAGGGGTTAATTGACAGATATTAGAATTAATGATTTTTCATTATTAGATGCATTTTGGTTTTCAATATTTTGGGCCCTGAACACTCAACTTGGATTAATATCAACAGTATGTATTTTATTGCATATTCTCTAGAGGTTATTGAATATTTCCAGTTTTTTCCATATATTTTTATTTTCTTTTGAAGTTCAAGATTTATATTTAGATAGAACAACTTGAATGGGAGTAGAAAATATTTAGTTGGCGAGATCTCACAGGATTGAAAAGCAATATTTGTTCTTCCATTTTTGTCTCTATTAGTTCATATTAGTCTCTATTAGCCTTGTTGTATCGTTTAGGTTGTAATCCAATGTATTTTAAGGGGTTGTCTCAGCAGGACAACATCTGTCTATATCTCCTGTAAGGTCCATTTCGACCTTCATATCTAAGAACCCAAGTGCTGAAACCCTGCAAGGAGCAGCTCCAACTTTGGTGGACTCCATGTGATCTTATATAATATAATTGGCCATTCAATTGATGCCTGCTCCTTCCTTTCCATGTGTGAAAATTATGCTCTAAACATGAAATCTACTTGTTTATTTTTACCCAAGTACAAAGAGATCTATCCCAATTTTACCATGTCAAAGAAGTTCTCTGCTTTAAACCATCCTTTTTTTTAAAAGGAACATGCAAAAATCAGCTTATCCAGGTATACAGCTGCTGGGACCCCAGTGATCAACTGTAAAATGTGGGGAAATCTGGCAGCAAAAGTTCAATTTCCCTGCAGCACCACCATATGGAAAAAGAGAGAGGGATGCACTTTGTATCCGGTTTCCACTCTGGCCAATTGATGGAGATCCCAAATGAAGGGCAGCTCTGTATTAGGTCTGATTTCCCTTATAGTGTATTTGAAAATGGGTTTTCTAAACCAGATAACTTGAATGTCCATTCATCAAGATCAGTACAACTCTAAAGGTGGCAGCAAGGATGGGCAGCAAGGATGGGCAGCACGCGGACTCAATTGATAACACTGTTGATTCCAGCCTCATTGGTTGACATGGGATACATCTGTATGAAGTTTGCAAGTTTCACCTCTGATCATATCAGATTCGTCCAAGTATGATGAACTCCACCAAATCTCCAAGATTTTGAAAGTTACTGCAACCAGCTTGAATGGGCCAACTCCTTGCATTAAAGTGCCCCTTTGTGTGGCATTACAAAAAAATATTACAAAGAAACCCAATTGATGACCTCCTTCCTATCCTGGTTGAAAACTTTTCTCAATCCTTAAAGGGGACCTGTCACCAGCATTTCACCTATTAAACCAGCAATACCTGGTGGAAGTGGGTGAAAACTAATTTTTATGTAACCTATAATTATCTTCTAAGTAGGCTCTGTACCTTTAGTATTCAGTTTTTTAGCATTCCGTTTTTTTAGTGCTAATGAGCATAAAAGAGTCATATCTTCGTTAGAAAAGAGTCATATCTTCATTCCTCAAGCCTTTCCGACTTAACCCCGCCTCCTTACTTTTGATTGACAGCATTCAGGGTGGGCCGGTTTTTGACGGTGGCCGGGCATAAGAAAAGGAAGGAACGAGACTGCCGGATTATTACCATAAAAGGCGCAAAATGTTTGCAGACCGTTATTTACGGTCAGAGGAGGAGTTTAGGAGAAGGGATAATGGCAATGAACTTTTGACAGCAGCGGCCAGCGAAGGGTGAGTAAAGTTCAATAGGTGAAATGCTGGTGACAGATACCCTTTAAAGAGGTTGAACAGGGTTGGTCAAACATGGCTGCTTTCATTTAGAAACAATGCCCCACCAGTCCGTGGGTTGTGTCTGGTATTGCACCTCTACTCCATTGAAGTGAAATGGCTGAAGAGCAATACCACACACACGATCTGTGGAGAAGCGTGGCACTGTTTTTTAAAGAAATGTTGTTCTAATCTTGTGCAACCTCTTTAAGGATATCCGATAGAACATTTTTGGCAATTCCTGACACATTGACCCTAATGATATCACATGTGCAGTTTTGTGCTGTAGGTACCTATACCTGTTGGGAGTACTTCAGGGCTGGAGTAGACCAACCCTACTCTTTACATTGCTGTACTGGGGCGTAACAAGCAACCATAGTGCGACATGGCAAAAATTTGAATGGGGTCCTACTCTAACATTACCACCTCCAGCAGCAAGTAGTGTAATTGACTTATAAAGCTTTGGTCTCCACTCCATCCCCTGTGTCTTTTCTTCATTTTGTTGGTCTACCGCCAATCTGCTTTCAATATTTTATTGGCCCTTCCATTCACAGTGACCTCTGAGTGCTGATGGACCCCCTTAGCTGTTGGACCCCATAGCAGCTACTATGCCTACCATTCTGGTAGTTATGCCTATAAGACTGTAGAATATGTTGGTTGCATTCTAAATTAAGGTAAATAAGTAAAATAAAGGACTTCACCTTTCCTGAACTGCACTCACGTGTTATTTTCTATCATTAAAAAGAAAATAGGACACTGAGAATTTTTCAGATCAAATTGATACTAAGTGCAGTTTTTGTCAGAGACCGGTGTAGTAACTGCTGCGTTAGGTTGAGGGGTTATAGTCCCTAATCTCCATCAAGTCAAGCCCATGTGGTGTAGACATTCTGTATAAAAAATGGGACACATTTTGATCATGCAGCGTAAAAAACTATCATCAGATTAGCCTTTATGTCTCAACAAAGCCGAAATTGAAGCAAAATGACCAGGCAACTAATAGCACTATGTTCTGCTCAACAGGCCATCAACAAAGGTGTAGACATCCTAATGTGGCAAATCGATGTTATTGTGGTATGTTTACTTTTAGCTAGCAAATCCAAAGGGGAAAGAAAACGCTGTAATAATAAGTCACGACTGAACGTGAATGACTGGGGGTAATGATGTGCAGATTTGCCGGTGGAGCTTGTCAAAAATTTAGAGTAATTGACATTGAAATTATATTTATTGACCCTGTGGAAAAAGGATGTGGCCATTTATATACTTCCCGGATTTACTTGAACTAATTTTAGAAAAGTTGTTTTCCACTTGTATTATTTATGTCACTATGACTTAAAGGAAGTATCATTGCAATACAACAGGAAAAAACGCGGAAAAACAAAATTAGAAAGAAATGGGTAACATGGTACGTCATTACAGTATACTACAGGCTCCTTAAGACCCAGACTTTGTGACTCTCCCGAAACCAGGAGTGGAACATAGAAACAAAGTTTAGTTGAAAGTTGTTGTTTTTTTTTTTTTTTTTTACATCTTTCATGTTTTAAAATCCACTCCTAGTTTTTGCTTAAAAATGCTGCTTAAAAATACTGCCGTGTGAACGTGGGATAAGAATTTATCCAAGGTAAGGGCTGTGACTGGTATAATGTTTCTAGTTTTTAATAAAGCGCAATTCTTACCCTGTACCTTCAGTCAGGAAATCGTGTGGTTATGCCCATAACTCAATAGCGAGCGCCGCATCTGAGTGGTTTTGGAGAGCGGGAGGGAGCTCCCTCTCATCCCACCAGCACCCGGCCATAAGATCGCAGGGTGTCGGTGTCTTCTATGGCAGCCGGAGGCCCCAGGTCTGCCTGTAGTGTATGCCAGAGGCATGGCCTAGCAGATGCCTGTCCGTTTTACACGGACAGGCATAACACAGAAGTATTGCAGTGTATTATAAATGCGATCAGAGGATTGCATAGTGTAGTCCCTAGTGGGACTAGTAAAAAAGTTTAATAAAAAGTAAACAAAAAAAATGAAAAACCCACTTTTTCCCCTTGCAAACGGCTATATTATTATTAAAAAACAAAATAATGTAAAAACGTTACACATATTTTGTATTGCCGTGTCCGTAACGACCCGAACTATAAAGTTATTGCATCATTTAACCTGCACGGTGAACGTGGCAATAAATAAAATAAAAAAACAATGCAAAAATTGCTGTTTTCTGTGAATCCTGCCTTAAAAAAATGTGATAAAAAGCGATCAAAAAGACATATCTACTCCAAAATGGTGCCAATAAAAACTACAAGTCGTCCCGCAAAAAAAAAAACCCCTCATACAACTGTATCGGCAAAAAAATAAAAAAGTTATGGCTCTTCAAATATGGAGACACAAAAGCAAATAATTTTGAAAAAAAAGTGTTTTTACTGTGTAAAAGTAGTAAAACATACAAAAACTATACAAATTTGGTATCGTTGTAATTGTAACAACCCGCTGAATAAAGGTATTGTGTTATTCATACCACACGGTAAATGGCGTAAATTAGGACGCAAAGAAGTGTGGCGAAATTGCTTGGTTTTTTTCTATCCCCCCCCTAAAAAAAGTTAATTAAAGTTAATCAATAAATTCGATGTACCCCAAAATGGTACCATTAAAAATTACAACTTGTCCCGCAAAAAACAAGACCTTATACAGCTATGTCGTCGCAAAAACAAAAAAGTTATAGCTCATTGAATGAGACGATGGAAAAACTTAAAACAATTGCTTGGTCACTGTCTAAAATCGGCTGGTCGTTAAGGGGTTAAGTACTAAAAATACAAAAATAATAATAATAAATATTAATAATACAAATAGTAATAATACCAATTATAATAAAAAGAATAAGGCATAATAGAACATAATAATAAATATTAAGGCACCATGCACACGAACGTGCTTTTGCGGCCGCAATTCCCCTGAAAATCCAAGGGAGAATTGCGGCCCCATTAATTTCTATGGGCCCATTCACACGACCGTGGTTTCCATGGTCCGTGCATGGCCCAGGAGTCCGGACCGCAGAAAGAACAGACATGTCTTATTACGGCCGTGTTATTACGTCCAGGCTCATAGAAAATAATGGACGCGGCTCGCGATTTGCGGGCGGCTTGCGGGTGACACTCCGCGGCCGGCCGTCGTGTGCATGAGGCCTAATAATTAGTGATGGGTAGTTCACGAATCATGTGTTAAAATTAATTGATCTTTAACCCCTTAATTTTTTACGTTTTTCCATCGTCGCATTCCAAGAGCTATAACCTTTTTATTTTTGCATCGACATAGCTGTATAAGGTCTTGTTTTTTGCGGGACAAGTTGTATTTTTTAATAGCACCATTTTGGGGTACATATTATTTATTGATTAACTTTTATTAACTTTTATTTGGGGGGAAATAGAAAAAACCCTGAAATTTTGCCACTCTTTTTCGCGTCTTAAATCTACGCCGTTTACCGTGTGATATAAATAACACAATAACTTTATTCAGCGGGTTGTTACGATTGCAACGATACCAAATTTGTATAGTTTTTGTATGTTTTACTACTTTTACACAGTAAAAACGCTTTTTTTTTGTAATTTGTTTTTGTGTCTCCATATTTGAAGAGCCGTAACGTTTTTATTTTTTCGCCGATGCGGTTGTATGAGGGCTTTTTTTTTGCGGGAAAACTTGTAGTTTTTATTGGTACCATTTTGGACTAGATGCGACTTTTTGATCACTTTTATCACATTTTTTTAAAGTCAGGATTCACAGAAAAGAGCAATTTTTCCATAGTTTTTTATTACATTTTTTACGGCGTTCACCGTGCGGGTTAAATAATGTAATAGATTTATAGTCGGGGTCGTTACGGAAACGGCGATACCAAATATGTGTAACTTTTTAACTTTATTTTGTTTTTTTAATAGTAAAGCATTTTGTAAGGGGAAAAGCTGGGTTTTTCATTTTTTTTCACATTTTTTTTAAATTAACTTTTTTTCACTTTTTTACTAGTCCCACTAGGGGACTATAATATGCGATTCTGCGATCACATTTATAATACACTGCAATACTTTTGTATTGCAGTGTATCACTGCCTGTCCGTTTAACACGGACAGGCATCTGCTAGGTCATGCCAGAGGCATGATCTAGCAGGCATTCACTCCAGGCAGACCTGGGGGCCTTTATTAGGCCCCCGGCTGCCATTGGAGACACAGACACTCGGCGATCGTATCGCCGGGTGTCGGTGGGGGAGAGAGGGAGCTCCCTCCCTCTCTCCAAAACAACTCAGATGCGTTGCACGCTATTGTGCACCGCATCTGAGGGGTTAAACGGGTGAGATCGATACTAATATCGATCTCACCCGGCAGAGCAGGGACGCCCTCAGCCCTCAGCTGCCTCTGGCAGCTGAGAGAAGGAGATTTGACAGCTCCCTGCTCTGTTTACTTATTCCGATGCCGCGACGTAAAAAGTCTATGGCATCGGAATAAGGCCGTTAGTGACCGACGTAGAAACACGATGGACTGGTCACTAACGGGTTAAAGTGAACTAACTCATTTAGTTCACATCGCTCGCAAAGATTAGTTCATCAGGGACTAAAGCAAGTGGGAGGAGTCAGACAGTGAATGTGGGAAGAGTCATACAGTGATAGCGTCAGAAACAGCCCCCCTGTAGGTAGCGCCACACACAGCCCCCTGTAGATAGTGCCACACACAGCCCCATGTAGATAGCTCCACACACAGCCCCCTGTAGATAGCTCCACACAAGCCCCACTGTAGATAGCTCCACACACAGTCCCCCTGTACATAGCGCCACACACAGCCCCCTGTAAATAGCGGCACACACAGCCCCCTGTACATAGCGCCAGATACAGCCTCCCTGTAGATAGCCCCCCTGTACATAGCTCCACACACAGCCCCATGTAGATAGCGTGAGACACAGCCCCCCTGTAGATAGCTCCACACACAGCCCCATGTAGATAGCGTGAGACACAGCCCCCTGTACATAGCGTCAGATACAGCCCCCTGTAGATAGCGCCACACACAGCCCCCCTGTAGATAGCGCGACACACAGCCCCCCTGTACATAGCGCCAGATAGAGCCCCCCTGTAGATAGCGCCACACACAGCCCCCCCTGTAGATAGCTCCACACACAGCCCCCCCCAGTACATAGCTCCACACACAGCCCCCCAGTAGATAGCTCCACACACAGCCCCCCAGTAGGTAGCGCAACACAACCCCCTTATACTTTGTGCCACAATGTCGCCAGAGCGGAGAGCGGTAGAGGTAGCCGGCCCTACTGCTGCCACTCTCCGCTCTGCTTTGACGTCACTCACCGTAGTGACTGTACTGGTCCACTCCTGTGCCGGCATCGATCCCAGTGAGAACACCGCCGCAAGACTCCTGCCTTCTTCTGATCGCTGCTGCAGTCAGCAGCGATCAGCTGTTTTGATGCAGCGCCCAGCGGGACATTTTGCAGACCGCCCGGGACGGTGGGCCAGCCGTGAGAAACCGGGACCGTCCCGCCGGATCCGGGACGGGTGGGAGGTATGACATTACCACTTGCTTTTTAGTTCCTAATGCTGGTATAGGAAAGATGCTGACACAGGCTACTGTGCGCCCTGCTCTGGGCTCCTGTATACCCCCCCCCCCCTGCCCACTCTGTGGTAGGTGCTGCACTGCTTTTTAGCTCTCTCATACACATTCACCATGAGATGAGTCAGTATCTGTAAACTGTGCAATAGGTGGCGCTGTTTCATTCAGTGTCGTATGCATCTTATTGAACTAGACTGTTATGATTTGTTCTTCTAGCATATTAGTTCACTACTTCATTTAGTTCAGTTAGTTCACAAGTAACATGACATCAACCTCTATCAACCCCTATCAACTTCTTTTTAGGAAATATTGGCCTCTTCCATTCCCTGTGAGAGAATATTTTTAAAAGTAGGACAAGTATTTACAGAGAGAAAAAACAGACTCACAACATCCAAAGTGGGACAAATCCTGTTTTTGAACCAAAATCTGAATCTTCAGGCCCTGTTCACATGGAGTATTTTGCAGGCAGAAAGAATTTTGAGACAGATTTTTTTCTTGCCGCGTTTTTCTGCCGTGGGCAAAAAACTCAGCATAAAAAATGCTTTCTCTGCCTCCCATTGCTGTCAAAGGAAGGTCAGAGACTGAAATGCGGGGGAAAAAAAACATGACAATTTATCCCACAAGCGTTTTTTTCCACTCGCGGGGAAAACAGACTCCGCCTCACATTAAAATCAATGGGAGGTGATTTTGTCAATTTTTGGCGCTGATACCGACGCGGTTTCCGCATCAAAAACAGCGTCAAAAAGCGCAGTGTGAACCAGCTCTTAGCTATTGTTCAATTTAAAGTTTGTTGTGTGTGTGTGTGTGTGTGTGTGTGTATATATATAATGTGTGTAGATTTCCCATCACAACTAATAAAACAGTAATAATACATACTAACAATACAAAGTATAATAAATAATAAAAAGAATAATGCATAATAGAACATAACAATAACAAATATTAATACAAATAGTAATACATAATAATAAAAGTAATAATACATCATCATAATAACAATAGTTATCTATAATGATATGATCCTATAGTCTCTACAATCACATTTCCTCTGCCATCATGTCTATCTTCTATACTACAAGCGATGAGATGCCTTTGGGAAGGCCCTGATTCTCCTTGTGGAGATCCAGTTAGTAGGAAGTTCACAGAGTTTTTTGCAGGCAGAAAATTCTGCCTCAAAATTCCGTTTGGAATATTGAGCTGCACGCCGTTTGCTGCATTTTATGTGGCGTTTTTCGCTCGCGCCCATTGAGTGCCACGGGCAAAAACGTTGCGAAACACACTTTCTCTGCCTCCCATTGATGTCAATGGGAGGTCAGAGGCGTAAACGCCCGAAGATAGGGCATGTCGCTTCTTTTTGCCGCGATTTGAAATCAATGGGAGGCATTTTCGGCCGTTTTTTTGGCGCGTCTCCTGACGCGGTTTCCGCGTCAAACGTGTCAAAAAACTCTGTGTGAACAGGGCCTTAAAGAGGCTCTGTCACCAGATTTTGCAGCCCCTATCTGCTATTGCTGCAGATCGGCGCTGCAATGTAGATTACAGTAACGTTTTTATTTTTAAAAAACGAGCATTTTTGGCCAAGTTATGACCATTTTCGTATTTATGCAAATGAGGCTTGCTAAAGTACAAGTGGGCGTGTTGAAAAGTAAAAGTACAACTGGGCGTGTATTATGTGCGTACATCGGGGCGTGTTTACTACTTTTACTAGCTGGGCGTTGTGTATAGAAGTATCATCCACTTCTCTTCACAACGCCCAGCTTCTGGCAGTGCAGACACAGCGTGTTCTCCAGAGATCACGCTGTGTCGTCACTCACAGGTCCTGCATCGTGTCAGACGAGCGAGGACACCGGCACCAGAGGCTACAGTTGATTCCGCAGCAGCATCGGCGTTTGCAGGTAAGTCGATGTAGCTACTTACCTGCAAATGCTGATGCTGCTGCAGAATCAACTGTAGCCTCTGGTGCCGACACGATGCAGGACCTGTGAGTGACGTCACAGTGCTGCACTGCCAGAAGCTGGGCGTTGTGAAGAGAAGTGGATGATACTTCTCATCAGAGCACCCAGCTAGTAAAAGTAGTAAACACGCCCCGATGTACGCACATAATACACGCCCAGTTGTACTTTTACTTTTAAACACGCCCACTTGTACTTTTGCAAGCCTCATTTGCATAAATACGAAAATGGTCATAACTTGGCCAAAAATGCTCGTTTTTTAAAAATAAAAACGTTACTGTAATCTACATTGCAGCGCCTATCTGCTGCAATAGCAGATAGGGGTGGCAAAATCTGGTGACAGAGCCTCTTTAAGGGCAATGCTCCCAGGGTAAAGTATGCAAAATAGCTCTTCTGCAAGATATGAGATGCCATGATTAAAAAAGAAAAAATGTGACTTGCGACGGTCTCCGTCACCTCTCACAGCCACAAGTGATATTTTCCGATCGCTGTTTTTATTTTACAAGTCGTGGTTTTCATACTCTTACCACATAATAAACATCCCAGTTTGCAAAACACTCTAGTAAAAGTAATGACAGGACCAAATGTCTCAGATTGCTCATAAAGACAATGACAGTTGTGAAATATTTGCTGAAATCTTATGTTTGTCTGGATGACGCTGGTAAGTATGGGCATATGTCATAATAATGAGGTGACAATTGGTTAATCCTTTTTAGAATAACTTCCCTTATACTGCTGAGTCAAATCCGTTTTCCTGGGTTTGAAGACACATAGACCTCAGAATGTAAATGACGTCTGAGCTAACAGGAATCATTATATCATGAAGCAAAAAGGTGGTAAAATACAGATGGAAACTTTTCTCAATAGAGTTCAGACATTTTACAGTTGAAGGGGTTAACTGGTTCCGCAAAAAAAAAAAAAAGTGTAATCATTGTATAATGAACAGTTATGGAATTTAATATACTTTGTGTTTCAATTTTTCATGATTTTCAAGATCTCTGCTTGCTGCTAATATATGGGTATCTTCATTGTTTACTACCAGTGGATTGTATTTATAAAGTATATTTCAATTGTAAGTTGCATTGTTAAAACATATAAAGTGCAATGTTATAATAAGCATAGTTCATATTTGTGGCAGTTCTGTATTGTGAAGCTGATTTGTAATTTGGCACATATAGCAGTCCATATGCACCTCTATATGCCTCAAACTTATACGTAGCCAAACAAAGGTTTTTATTTTAGATTCATATACAGTATGGGCTTGTTCCATCAGATGCCATGTTATGATGGTTTATCCCCCTATAGACATTGCTTCTAATATAGTTGTTCCATACAGCGTGTACGATAGATAGATAGATAGATAGATAGATAGATAGATAGATAGATAGATAGATAGATAGATAGATAGATAGATAGATAGATAGATAGATAGATAGATAGATAGATAGATAGATAGATAGATAGATAAGATAGATAGATACCCAAGTATATGTAGGCTTAGTCCCTGTTCTGGGTGTATGTGCAACGTAGGTTCCCACCTCATAGAGGACTCCTTGTCGTGGCAGGCGGGCTCACACAAGTTGATCAAAATGTTCGCTAAGAACCACCCTATAGTAAGTAGATTTAGCAGTAATGTATGTTTCTTTCAATTTAGTGGCTTAGGTGGCATTAGTGTTTGCAGTGTTTGCAGTGTGCTGTCGCCATTTTCTAGATAGATAGATAGATAGATAGATAGATAGATAGATAGATAGATAGATAGATAGATAGATAGATAGATAGATAGATAGATAGATAGATAGATAGATAGATACAGGGGCGTAACTAGGAAACACTGGGCCCCATAGCAAACTTTTGACTGGGCCCTCCTCTGGTGGGTGCCACACACAGCCCGCCCTTGTAGATAGTACCCCCCTGTAGATTTTGCCATACAACACCCCTGTAGACAGTGCTATACAGCGCCCCCTATAGACAGAGCTATATAGTCTCCCTATACAGAGCTATACAGCCCCCCCTGTGGACAGTGCTATACAGCCCCCCCCCCCTGTAGACAGTGCTATACAGCCCCCCTGTAGACAGTGCTATACAGCCCCCCTGTAGACAGTGCTTTACAGCCCCCCTGTAGACAGTGCTATACAGCCCCCCTGTAGACAGTGCTATACAGCTCCCCCTCTAGACAGTGTTATACAGCCCCCCCCCTGTAGACAGTGCTATACAGCCCCCCCCCCTGTAGACAGTGCTATACAGCCCCCCCCCCTGTGGACAGTGCTATACAGCCCCCCCTGTGGACAGTGCTATACAGCCCCCCCTGTGGACAGTGCTATACAGCCCCCCCTGTGGACAGTGCTATACAGCCGCTCCCCTGTAGACAGTGATATACTTTCAAATATCACAAAAAGGGATAAACGATGCGGCAAGCAGCGCAGCAATTTTTTTACTTTATAGTCACGCCTCTAATCCCAATTCCCGCCCATACACACCTGGTTCAGCCCACACAGTATCATGCTCCCATAGGGCCTCCCACACATTATAATACCAAATAGCTGCCCTACACAGTATAATGCCCCCACAGCTGCCACCATACAATATACTGACCCATAGATGCCCCCATACAGTATAAAGCCAACCCAGATGCCCCATACAGTATAATGCTGACAGATGCCCCTCTATAGTATAATTTCCACAAAGATGCCCCATATAGTATAATGCCCCATAGCTGCCCCTATTCAGCATAATGCTCCCATAGATGCGCCATACAGTATAATGCCCCTATAGCTGCCCCATACAGAGTAATTCCCCCTATCTGCCCTAATACAGTATAATGCCCCCTTAGCTGCCCCTAGTGCCAGTGCCCTTGTAGATAGTGATATAGTGCCCATGTAGATAGTACCCCTATATAGTGCCACAGTGTCTATGTAGATGGTACCATACACGACTTGAAGATAGCACACCCCCCACTGTACATAGCACCATTCAGACTCCCTCTAGGAGCGGAATCCTCGCCAGAGCATAGGCCGGGGACTCCGCTCTTAGAGGGAAGCCCTGTTATACCTGACAGTGCCGTCAGTGGAGACTCCTTGAATGGAATCCTCGTTGCCGAAACTGGCCGGGGATTCCGCTCCAGGAGGAGCCTCTGACGTCAATGTCCATATATGGACAGTAACATCAAGGGCCTCCCCGAGCACAGCGCTTAAAGAAGCACTGTGCCTGGGGATTCCTCAGCGAGTGGAGGTGCTCCCTCTGCTCCTCTGGTTTGAACTAATTCTGAGGAAGGGGTTCCCTGCTTCAGAATTGGGCTCAACTGGGTCTGCGTCCTGAGGACATAGAATTGACAGTGTAACATACACCCGACCACTGAATGTGGCATCGCTACTGCTGTAGCAGCCATAGCGGCTGCTAGCAGAGCCATCGGACACGGGGCCTCTCATGCTGCGGGCACTGTAGCAGCCACTATGGCTGCTACAGCGGTAGTTACACCGCTGGATAGATAGATAGATAGATAGATAGATAGATAGATAGATAGATAGATAGATAGATAGATAGATAGATAGATAGATAGACAATTCAAAGTCCAGCAGCACAGGCAGCATATAGGTACAAGGCCTGAGGAACAGACCAATATCCCGTCTATATTTAGGCAAAAAATAGGCAGCACTTCGCATATTTAAGCAATGCTTGAGAGGCTCCAGTGGATGGGGCTGAAACGTTGCACTAAGGCTGGATTCACACGAGCGTGTGCGTTTTGCGCGCGCAAAAGACGCAGCGTTTTGGGCGCGCAAAAGGTCCATAACAGCTTGGTGTGTCAGCAGCATATGATGCGTGGCTGCGTGATTTTCACGCAGCCGCCATCATTATGACATTCTGTTTGTATGTTTGTAAACAGAAAAGCATGTGGTGCTTTTCTGTTTTCAATCATAGTTTTGACTGCTGTTGCGCGAATCACGCGCGTCACACGGAAGTGCATTGACTTTATGTGTGCGTGATGCGCGAACAATGCACAAATATAGGACATGTCGTGCGTTTCACGCAGCGGACATACACTGCGTGAAAATTACGGACTGTCTGAACGGCCCCATAGACTAACATAGGTCCGTGCGAGGCGCGTGAAAATCACGCGCGTTGCACAGACGTATTACATGTTCATGTAAATAAGCCCTAAGTGTAATAAAGCACCTCTATTTTTCACTTATATGTGAGGAGTGCTGCCTATGTTTTGCCGATAGATCACGGAGCATGCAGTTAGTGGGTTAGAACTGGAGGGTGAAGATATGGGTGAGCAGGATCAGACAAGTAGCTGGGTTGATGTAGTTAGGGGCAGTAGAAAGGGGTCCAAGAAAAGGAAGGCCAATCCTGTTTCTGACATTCCAAGCAAAATTGCCAAGTTGGGTGATGATGCGAGGGTGTCGGTCTCAGAAATGGCAGCCCTAGTGGATACTGATCTCCCTAACAGCCGGGAGAACAGCCCAGCTAGTAGTCGGCGGGATGGTAATGCAGGTAAGCCAAGACAATTGATAGTTGTAATGGATTCCATAATCAGGAAGACGGATAGAATAATTTGTCGCCAAGACCACCTCAACCGAATGGTTTGCTTTCTCCCTGGTGTCAGGGTTCGGCATGTGGAGGAACGGGTGGACAAATTGCTGGGAGGGGCTGGTGATGATCCAGCTGTTGTGGTCCATGTCGGTACCAACGACAGAATAAATGGTAGGTGGAGGAGGCTTAAGAATAATTTTAAAGAACTAGGCTACAAGCTGAAGGGAAGGACCTCCAAGGTAGTATTCTCAGGAATACTGCCTGTGCCATGCGCATCACAGGAAAGACAGCGGGAGCTCAGGGAGTTAAATGCATGGCTTAAGTCTTGGTGTAGAGGAGAAGGCTTTGGGTTCGTAGAGCACTGGGCTGACTTTTCATTGGGGTGCAAACTGTATTCTGCAGATGATTTGCACCTAAATGGAAGGGGGTCCGCTGTGCTAGGGGAGAGAATTCTAGCTGGGGTGGTGGAGTATTTAAACTAGGGCTGAGGAGGGAGGTCAATGTAGAAAAAAAGGGGTAGTCAGGTTAGAGAGAGGTCAGACTATATTGGTGGGGGGAGAAACAGAATGAGAAACAGAATGTGGGGAGAGGACTAGACAACAGGATAAGGAGATCCTTTTGTTACAAAACAGCAGTGTAAATAAAAAGGCCCAAATAATGTCAAATCACATTTCTGATAATAAAAGTGAAAAACTGAAAGGCAAGTTAAAGTGTATGTTCACAAATGCCAGAAGTCTAGCAAGCAAAATGGGGGAGCTGGAGGCCTTAATACTGGAAGAAAATATAGATATAGTTGGTGTTGCTGAAACATGGCTGGACTCTTCACATGACTGGGCTGTAAATCTACAGGGTTTTACACTGTTTCGGAAAGACAGGACAAATAGGAAGGGTATGTGCACACACACTAATTACGTCCGTAATTGACGGACGTATTTCGGCCGCAAGTACCGGACCGAACACAGTGCAGGGAGCCGGGCTCCTAGCGTCATACTTATGTACGATGCTAGGAGTCCCTGCCTCTCCGTGGAACTACTGTCCCGTACTGTAATCATGTTTTCAGTACGAGACAGTTGTCCTGCAGCGAGGCAGGGACTCCTAGCATCGTACATAAGTATGATGCTAGGAGCCCGGCTCCCTGCACTGTGTTCGGTCCGGTACTTGCGGCCGAAATACGTCCGTCAATTACGGACGTAATTAGTGTGTGTGCACATACCCGAAAGGCGGTGGTGTATGTCTGTATGTGAGAAGTGATATGAAGGCGAGTGTGAAAGAGACAATAGTGGGTGAATACTGTGAGGAGGTTGAAACCTTGTGGGTGGAACTAGAAAGGGAGGTAAACACTGAAAAAAATTATTTTGGTGTAATCTATAGACCCCCCAATATAACTGAGGAGATGGAAAGTCAGCTATATAAACAGATGGAGTGGGCTGCACAGGCGGGTACTGTAGTGATAATGGGAGATTTTAATTTCCGGGATATTAATCGGTGTCATGGTTCGGCTTCAACTGCAAAGGGGAGACATTTCCTCAACCTGTTGCAGGAAAATTTTATGGGCGAGTTTGTAGAAGACCCGACTAGAGGTGAAGCTCTGTTGGATCAGATCATTTCTAATGATGCAGATCTTGTTGGGAATGTCAATGTTCGTGAAAACCTCGGTAACAGTGATCACAATATAGTTACATTTTACCTATACTGTAAAAAACAAACGCAGGCCAATTTCCCCAGGATGAGGGCTGCAATTCAGGATATAGACTGGGAGGAACTAATGTTAAATAATGGGACAAATGATAAATGGGAGATTTTCAAATCTACTTTGGGTAATTATAGTGCAAAATTTATTCCTATAGGTAACAAGAATAAACGACTAAAATTAAATCCCACATGGCTTACACCTTCTGTGAAAGGGGCAATACATGACAAAAAAAGGGCATTTAAAAAATACAAATCTGAGGGTACATCTGCAGCCTTTGTAAAATATAAAGAGCTTAATAAAATCTGTAAAAATGTAATACAATTAGCAAAAATACAAAATGAAAGGCAGGTGGCCAAGGATAGTAAAACAAATCCCAAAAAATTCTTCAAGTATATAAATGCTAAAAAGCCAAGGTCTGAACATGTAGGACCCTTACATAGTGGTAATGGGGAGTTGGTCACAGGGGATCAAGAGAAGGCAGAGTTACTAAATGGGTTCTTTAGCTCTGTATATATAACAGAAGAAGGAGCAGCTGATGTAGCCGGTGCCAGTGCTATTAATATATCAGTTGATATACTGAATTGGATGAATGTAGATATGGTCCAAGCTAAATTAAATAAAATAAATGTGCACAAGGCCCCGGGACCAGATGGGTTACACCCTAGAGTTCTTAAAGAGCTTAGTTCAGTTATTTCTGTCCCCCTTTTCATAATATTCAGAGAATCTCTAGTGACTGGTATAGTGCCAAGGGACTGGCGCAGGGCAAATGTGGTGCCTATTTTCAAAAAGTGCTCTAGATCTTCCCCGGGTAATTATAGACCAGTAAGCCTAACATCCATCGTGGGGAAAATGTTTGAGGCGCTATTGAGGGACTATATACAGGATTATGTGACAAAAAATAGTATTATAAGTGACAGCCAGCACGGTTTTACTAAGAACAGAAGCTGTCAAACTAACCAGATTTGTTTTTATGAAGAGGTGAGCAGAAGCCTAGACAGAGGGGCCGGTGTGGATATAGTGTTTTTGGACTTTGCAAAGGCATTTGACACTGTCCCCCATAGACGCCTAATGGGTAAATTAAGGACTATAGGTTTAGAAAATATAGTTTGTAATTGGATTGAGAATTGGCTCAAGGACCGTATCCAGCGAGTTGTGGTCAATGATTCCTACTCTGAATGGTCCCCGGTAATAAGTGGTGTACCCCAGGGTTCAGTGCTGGAACCACTATTATTCAACTTATTTATTAATGATATAGAGGATGGGATTAATAGCATTATTTCTATTTTTGCAGATGACACCAAGCTATGGAAGATGTTAGTTTGTTTAAATCTGCTTGCAATTCACGAAGTGTTTGGGCATCCAGTTGGCAAATGAAGTTTAATGTAGATAAATGTAAAGTTATGCACCTGGGTACCAACAACCTGCATGCATCATATGTCCTAGTCGGAGTTACACTGGCGGATTCACTTGTTGAGAAGGATCTGGGTGTACTTGTAAATCATAAACTAAATAACAGCATGCAGTGTCAATCAGCTGCTTCAAAGGCCAGCAAGATATTGTCGTGTATTAAAAGAGGCATGGAGTCGCGGGACAGGGATGTAATATTACCACTTTACAAAGCATTAGTGAGGCCTCATCTAGAATATGCAGTTCAGTTCTGGGCTCCAGTTCATAGAATGGATGCCCTGGAGTTGGAAAAAATACAAAGAAGAGCAACAAAGCTAATTAGGGGCATGGAGAATCTAAGTGATGAGGAAAGATTAAAAGAACTAAACCTATTTAGCCTTGAAAAAAGACGACTAAGGGGGGACATGATTAACTTATATAAATATATTAATGGCACATACAAAAAATATGGTGAAATCCTGTTCCATGTAAAACCCCCTCAAAAAACAAGGGGGCACTCCCTTTGTCTGAAGAAAAAAAGGTTCAACCTCTAGAGGCGACAAGCCTTCTTTACTGTGAGAACTGTGAATCTATGGAATAGTCACCGCAGGAGCTGTCACAGCAGGGACAGTAGATGGCTTTAAAAAAGGCTTAGATCATTTCCTAGAACAAAAAAGTATTAGCTCCTATGTGTAGAAATTTTTCCTTCCCTTTTCCCGTCCCTTGGTTGAACTTGATGGACATGTGTCTTTTTTCAGCCGTACTAACTATGTAACTATGTAACTATGTCATATATAAGATTATATTTCTGATAATAATTGGCAGATTATCAGAATTTTGCTGTATTTTTATTTATATTACTTTTGCACTTAATTGATATTTTCGTTATGAGCGGTACATGGTAATTTGGTAACATGCTGTTCTCTGAAACACTTATCATTAGAAGCTTTCTCCATAAAAAAGGGAAAAGGTCACCTGTCATTTCTCTGAACCTGTCAGTGCAGGAGGGTAATACTGACCGCTTCATACAATATAGACCTTCATAATTAATATGTGGGTGTAGGGTTCTGGGAAATAGCGTACAGATGGAAAGGTTAACATATTCAGAGTGTGTTTGACATAGTCATTGCACTTTGTTCAGTTCCCACATTGAAAATAAACTAGACAAGACATTTTATGGGTTCGGTTCTTTTAGCTTGAATTGTACACCATCAATATGGACTTGATGTTCTAGTCACTTCTACAGTAAATATTCGATATAGGAAGGCAACAGCTGATAATTTATTCATTTATTAATTATGTCCGATATGAAGACAGGATAAAACTAGACCAGATAGTCAGAAACTGCGCCAAATTATCTACAATGGCACACGCTGTTTGATTAATTTGGCGCTCCTTGCTAGACACTTTAAACACTTTTTTCTTCCACCTCTCGGCTGGTATACTTCTCACCAATATTTAACACACAAAAAAAATCTCCCTCAATGATTAAAAAAAATGAAGTGTAAAATTTAAAGGGGTATTTCAGTGAGAAAAAGTTACGCCCTATTCGTAGGTGATCGGTGGGTGTCTGACAGCTGCGACTTCCATCGATCATGAGAATGGGCGTCTCGTACCCCCATTTGAACGGAGCAGCAGGTCGCTCATGCGCACTGCCACTCCATTCATTCTCTAAGGGAGCGCCGGAGATAGCCGAGTACAGCGTTCAGCTATTTCCGGCACTCCCATAGTGATTGAATGGAGCGGCAGTGTGCAGAAGCGACCTACTGCTCCGTTCAAACGGGGGGTATGGGACCCCCGTTCTCGGGATCGGTGGAAGTCTCAGCTGTCAGACACCCACCGATCACCTACGGTGAGGGGGGTGACTTGTTCTAACCAGAATACTCCTTTAAGTCTTTGTAAGGAACTAAACAATAAATTACGTAAAATTATAAATAAAAACAAAGACAAAGAACACACTTTTTTTAAACAAAATATATTGTATTTTATGTAATAATATACATATAACATAAATAAACCTTATATTCTTGGACTCCTCATAAACCCAACCAATACTAAACCCCATAAGGCCCTGTTCACACAACAGAATTTTCATGCTGATTCCGACAAGTTTTCTGCGTCGGAAACTGCATACATTTTGTTGGTAACAAGGCTGGCATTAATGTCGATGGGAAACCACCCTGTTGTTCAGATGAGGCATAATTTGGAGCAGAGGATGGATAGAAAACACGGAAGCACAGCACTACAAATGAACATACACAACACTCCTGACCCATTTTTCCCATTAGTCTCCTTACCATTTTAAGTTCTGACTCACTTTGTAAGCAAATAGACTCTGATAATAGCAAAGCCGAACGCCAGGTGCGAAAGGGCAGGTGAAAACTTAGGGCTTTATTTTTTTAAATAGTCCATTTGTTATCCATAGCAACCAGGCAGAGGGTGTAGCTGAAGGGGGACATAACTATACAGGGTGCAGAGGTAGCAGTTGCACCCGGGACCTGTTGCCTGAAGGGAGTGGAAAATACTGATAAGAAGACCTCAGTATTATTAGTGACATATGGCAGGTAAGGCCCTCTTATAGATTTTTCACTAGGGCCCAGACCTGAGCTGCCATATAACTTTTGAAACTTCTCCTAAAAAAAAAAAACTGGACTGTGATTGGTTGCTTTAAAGGTGTTTTCCCATCATGGACATTTATGGCATATCCACAGGATATGTCATAAATGGCAGATAGACCCGCACTTATCTCTAGACTGGGGCCCACTAAACCCCGCTCTACCGCTCTGTGTTGGCACTGAAGAGTGCGATTTCCGACCATGGATTACGGTAACAATAACAACTCCCATAGTAATAATCGGCAGTTACGGAACCAGTGCAGCATGCGAGCTACGCTGTTTCCGTAATTCATGGTCGGAAAACACACTCTTCAGCCACAACACAGAGTGGCAGAACAGGGTTTATGACATCCTGTAGACATGTCATAAATGTCTCTGATGGGAAAAGCCCTTTAAGCAGCAAGGCCAGATTTGAGAAATAAGACCCAATTTAACCCAAATGAACATAGGGAAATGATATCACCTGCAGATGTGCAGAGATACGGTATATAGACTTTTAGTAGATTTGGTATATGGACGGGTTGTTTAGTAAGAACCTTGCACTAAATGTTATTCGTAATGTCTGCAATCAATCAAAAAATAGAAAATACATTTCCTGGACATTTCCTTTTCCTTCTATACATCATACAGATTTCCTGCATGTGCGCAAAAATAGCAGCTGAAGACGTAATGATGAGACTGTGATGAAATAGTCCATAAATACTTCACCGTAGTAGCGTTCATACGAGGATACAGTGAGTTTACTGACATCTGATAATGATCTGCTTGTGTTATTAGTTTGCTGCATCTGAGTTGGTCCCTGCGTACAGCGAATAAGAAACTATGGCAAATTATTATACTCAAATCTAAATACAGTCTAAGGCCGTGTAAATGAGCACCGATCAACGAGACCGCTCATTGATCGGCGCTCGTTTACTCTTTTCACAAGGAGCTAGTATGGGGACGAGTGCTCATTACTACAATTGCCCGTCCCCATATATTTACATCATGTCGGCAGCGCATTTCCCTCTTTACACAGGAAGATGTGCCGTTGCCAACCATAATATTTAAGGCATTTCAATTGATACGATCAGCAGATGATTGAGCGTTTGTTCATCGGCTGATCGTTGCACTGTTTACACAGGGCAATTATCGGGAGCTGGCGTTCTGTGAACTCTCATTTGCCCGATAATGGGCCGGTGTAAAAGTGCCTTAAGCGTTTTTTATAACATTATTACCATAAGAAAAAGGCAGTCACACAATTGGGTAACTTGCATCCACATCTTAATTTTCATTAATTTAAGAGTTTGGTTTAATTGAAAACTTGGTCTCTACAATTTCAAAAGATGGGCAAATACACATTTTCTTCATCAACACTCGGGAGTCTAAGTGAGATAATTAAAGGACAATCCTCTATTTAATATTCATGGTCTTTACTACTTATCACCTCACTGTCCATTCACAAACATCTCAATTATCCTATGAACTAGTGTCATTTTTGGACACCGGAACCAATGACTAAAGGCCTTTTTACATGGGCCGATGATCAGGGCCCATTCATCAGCTTGTGTAAAAGAGCCCAGCAGTCAGCCAGCAAGCGAGCAAGGGCTCGTTTGTGGGTTAATCTGATCTTTTATGTGGCAGTAAAAGTTGTCGGCAGCACATCTCAGTGTGTAAACAGGGCATGTGCTGCTGACAATGAGGCAAACTGTCTGGGGACGAGTGATCTCGTTTGTCACCAAATAGTACAATGAATGCTTCATGTAAATGATTGCTCCATGTGCTATATTGACGATCAGCGCTTGTGTAAAAAAAAAACCTTAGGATATAAAAATATGACTTGGACAATAAAAAATGGTTCACATTGTGCGGGTCAAATCCAACTCTGAGATGTGTAGCTCTTTTTCTTCCTACACTCAAGGAAGCAGAAGAGACTCTAATAGTTGTAAGTGTTTAGTTATTTCTCTTATTGGTCCCTTTTATTTTGTAACTGTTTTTCATTTTATTTTGTCTCTTTTTGTATTTTTTGTAAGCGCTGTACCTTTTATAGTAAAGCTTTAATAAGTTTAGTCTCGGTATACTCTAAAGAATCTATAGTCCTTCTTAGAGTGTGTTAACCTTTTCACTTCTGTAGTGTGTATGGGTGTGTTTGGTACCTACTGGCCCAGAACTCAGTAGGTGGTGGCCGTGAGATGTGTATCTGGGGTGTGTGGACTTTCTTGGGGTCTGATTCATGCTTAATTTGCAGCCTTATTGAACGGTAAGGCCTCATGCACATGACCGTGCTTTTGGGGCAGCAATTTAGCCACATTTTTCTGAAAAATTGCGGACCCATTCTTTTCTATGGCCCTATGCACACGATTTACCCGGATTGGTGTGGGGGTCGCAAATCCGGTCCGCAAAAACTCAGGACATGTCATTTTTCGGTCCGTATTTTCTGATTCACCAATACTGGTGAAGTGTTGTGTATCAGGGAGTCCTGATGATATCTGGATACACAACGAGCGTTTTTTACAGTCCAATGGACAGCAACGGACCGGTGGGTTTGGAGACTGCAAAACCAATGTGATCGCATGCATGAGCCCTTAGTGGAAGATTGAGTGAGTGGATTAACCCTTACGGTCACACCGAAGTCATGTGCTGTGAAGATATATACAGGAAACACAATACCAGTGATTTTGGTGCGTAGACGAACAAAATCAGGACACTTGGAGGGTCTGGAGCGACCGTAAATAATATAACTTTGTATCTGGTGGAACATATACGTTAGGGTAGAAATGAATGATAGTTAAATGGAAAACAAATAGGCAAATACCTGGATGTCTAGTGTAAAATATGTAGCAATCCCCTGGTGGTCTAGTGTAAAATATCCAGCTATATTACAGTGATCACATGGAAAATAGTAGGTCAGTTCCACTTTTTAGTTTATGGCTTTCAACACTTCTATACTAAACTTATCCATACTCTTCAGAAATCATTATAGGTGACAATCTCCAGGATCCATGACTGTTAGGGCTGAAGTTCCCTCTAGTGGACAAGCCTGGTCCTGACTGTGTTACATATGTGAACCCAGCTCACTTTCAGTAGTAAATACGCAAAAATATTATTTTATTTTACTGTTGTGTCTAAATAGTCAAAAAATTAAAGATGATTTAACATCTGGATTTATACTGCATCCTAAAATATAATTAATTGATTGCACATTCATTTCCATGTAAACTGCTTTTGCTAAATACAGTGCAAAGTAACTAAGTTGTTTTTAATAAACTCCATTTGAATAATGCAACACATGGAAAATTGGTTCATAGCAGTCATTCTTTCCTTTTCCCAATGAGGCATTTATCCTTAATTGAATTACTTCAGTGGAATGACATAGGGGACAAAGTCCAGAATGTACTTTCAGCTTATCTTCCAAAGGCCACAAGATCAGATTCCAGCTGTGCTGCAAAACACGCCTTGCCCTGACACGTTACTGGCAAGAAACAGCTCATGTTTGTGAATTTATTTGGAAGAAAAATGCTCAAGACTGTTAAACAATATTGAACTGATATAAATGGATAGAATGACGGTCAGATGGGAAGCTCCGGATCAACGGCTTGTCAGGGGAAAAGCAGCTTGATCATGTGGGGGGACGTGGAGCCTGACGTCAAGGGGCGGAGCTTGGGCAGAAACGCCAAATGAGCGAAGGAGGAAGTGTTGCTGAGGGCTCGCGCTTTTTGAAGATGGAGGAACTGATGAGCAGCGTGAGGGCCTTAGCCTCGGAGAGGGAAGCGGCTTGGTTGGCGGAGCAGGTGTCCGGGATGCAGGCAGTGGTGGATGTAGGTGCACGGCCGGTGTACAATGCTTGGCCCGGCTCGTCGAGCGAGCGGAAGAGGTGTGCGCCCACCCGTGACATGAGGAAGACACAAGGAAGCGGGAAGGTGTCGGCAGGAGCGAGGAGGGACCCTGGATCAGCATTTGGCAGGCAAGTGGAGGGGAACATGGTGGTGAATGCTTCAGAGCTGCTAATGGAGTTAGCTGATGGGGGTCAGCATGCTGGAGGATCCGGGGGTGCAGCCTCCCGGCTGGCACCTTGTCACATGTGGCTAGCCGGAGAGGTGCGATGGAAGAGGACAGTTTGGCTCCTGAAGCTACGGCCGGGGCCACCGACGGGGGTTAGCGGTGGAAGAGGGGAGTATGCAGCTGGTTCCGGTGGACTGGGATCGTTTGGATGATGTGGTGTATTTTTCTCAAAGGTCCCAAGGACGACGGGAGCTGTCGCGCCGATCGCCGTTGATAACTGTTATTGGTGGTCCAGGACCCGGACTCGGAGTCGGGATCGGAGGCTAGCTCTTGAGGTAAGACGTGTGACTGGATTTCAGGAGACTTCTGTGTTGGAACGCCGCCGCGAGCCTGAGGTATACGGTGGTTGGTTGGATGGCGGGAGATGTTCCGCTAGGTCGAATAGGGAGGCCTCGTCTCTGGTGCAAAGCGCAGGACGATCCTCCTGGAGGGAAGGGGCATTTGTAGTCTTGTCCGTGTATCGGGGTGCGGGGGAGCAGGCCGAGGGGACGAGCCCCGTTTTGCAGAGGAACAGTAAGGTGGGCCGGGAGGCGGAGCAGGCGGATGTTGGGGTAGCCGGGGCTTGGTAGGAAGTTCGGGAGTGCGTTCTTCCCCGATGTGTAGTACGGCTGGAGGGGAAGATGCATCGGGTTCAGCGGTAGGCGGCTCCAAGGTGGGGATTTTGGATCGTCAAGTGGCGGTTCTGGGACCCGTGACGGATGTGGCACACAGGGGTTCTTATTTTGCTTTTTCGAGCCCGCTGGGTGCGCATTTGAAGGATGAAACTCGTCAGAAGTCCACAGGAAATGACAAAAGTGTCTCATAGATGCGGGTCCCAACTCTGGGACCTGCATCTTTATTTAGAACTGGCTGCAGAATCTATACGGAGACCAGTGGAGAGAGAGTAACGTGTGCGTGCAGCTCTCTCTATTCTGTTCAATGGGAGTTACGGAAACCGCTTAGCAAGAGCTGCTCTGCTATTTCCATAACAACCATAAAACAGAATAGAGAGAGCTGCGCGCACACGTGACACTCCCTCCACTGGTCTCTGCATGCATTCTGCGGTCAGTTCTAAGCACAGGTGCGGGTCCCAGAGCTGGGACTCGCATCTATCAGACTTTTTTGGCATTTTCTGTGGATATGCCATAAATGTCTAAGATGGGAAAAATCCTTTAATACAATAGAGTGAAATCCAGTGACTCACCGGTGACATCTTCTCAGATTGGAGTAGCTCACTTGCTTTTCTTCTTCATCCGCCACAGATTGCCCTGACACCTTTTTTCTGACTACGAATCGGCTCTGCAGATTTTGCAATACAAACATCTTTGGCTTCTCGCTTTTCTAGCAGATCCCCACCCTCTACAAAAATCTCACCATTTATAGTGGCCCAGATGGAAATAATGCCCCTTCGGTGCCACACACTATAATAGTACTAGGCCCCACACAGTAATAGTGCCACACATATCTCCCTGTAGATAGTGCCACACACAGCCCCCCGGTAGATAGTGCAACACAGCCCCCTGTAGATAGTGCCACATACAGTCCCCCCCTATAGTCAGTACCACACAGCCCCCTGTAAACAGTGCCACACAGCCCCCCTTGTACATAGTGCTACAAAGCCCCCTACTGTATATAGTGCCCACAGCCCCACAAACACAAAAAATTCTACTTACCTAGCCCCGTTCCCACGATGGATGGAGTGGCTCCACAGCCTCAGGATGCTGAGACGGGACCCTTACGTAAGTCAGCGTGATGCAGTGACGTCATCTCGCCGAACTGCGCAGGGATGCTTCCTAGCGCCTTATAGGCTGCAGATCTAATGTGGCCTGCAACCTATAGTACTCAATTGTATCTGCGTCCTGAGGACGCAGATACAATTGTATGTGGCAGTTGCTAGCACCGGGGCCCCCCAGTACTAAAGATGCCACCGGGCATGAGGGGGCCTGTGCTGCCCTGCCCATAAATGTTGAAGTTCAGGAAAAGATGGCTGACTTGTGATTAAATTGTTTTGGCACCGGGAGAAACTGTCCCAGACCCCATCTCTGTTAGTGTATTGCCTCACCACAATAGCAAAGGGCTATTATGGGGGGGGGGGTATCGCCTGCAATATAAAATCTGCTGATCTGGAAAAAGCCTAAAGTGACATGTGATTGAAGCTGCGTGAGTGGTGCGTGCTATTGCAGGTGACAGTCAGGAGCCTTACTGCAGTTTTGTGTAAGCAGCAGTGTGAAGGGTGGGTGACGGGTAGTAGCCTCCCCAGGAACCAGTGAGTGTGGGCAGCCTTAAGGCCTAGTAAAGGCTGGAAATGTAAATAGGACGCACCTCTGTATTACAGAGGAGTGCCCTTGACTCTTAAAGTGGAGAGCCAGCCATCTCTGCCTTCCTGAACCGGCTGGAATCCGTATTTAAAAGACTGTGCCTCTGAGGTGCTGAGAAGTGTTTTGTTGTCTGCTGTGACCAGGTATGATGTTAGTACCTTGTATACACCACAGCCTGCTGTGAGAGTCTAAAGGGGATTTGAGGGGGAGAAGAGGAGCAGGTGAGTAAATTTTTTATTTTATGTCTGATCGGGGTCAGGCGAAGAGGGATTGGGGCCGGTCGTAGTCACGGAAAGTTGGGTGCACAATTGTGGCGCATGAACAGCCTGAAAGATTAAACACATTTACTAAGAGGCGTTCACATCTTAATAATTGTGTTCCATCTTACTGCAGTTAACTGTTGATTAAGATTGACATAAAAACATCAGTCTTAATAAATCTCTCACTAAATGTCTAGAGTGGGAATACCCCTTTCATGGCTCATAAAAATCAGTGTTAGGCCTTGTTCAGATGAACGATGGTTACATCTGTGTTCTGGCCGAGTGTATAACGACTTATGCTCCAGGATTAAAGATATTGGATGTTTAGAACATCTCACTGTAGTGATTTTTGATCGCCTAGAGGATTTCTCAAAGGCTTGGCCCCCATGGGATGTGTTTTCTATTAGATGTCATTTGTAGATAGTGACAATTGCCCCCTACAGGAAGCTCAGGAACCCTGAAATACCTCCCCTCCTGTCCCTATTGTACTCCTTGTCTCGTTAAGTATTTCTTCTATGTTTTTTGTCATGTTGCTCATCACAAAAGCAAGTGAATTGATACTCTATATCTGGTATGTTATTACTGTTTAATTGCCGTAGATATTCTTAACTTGCATTGATGTGATTCTGGAAGTACTATATTGATGTGATTATCTACCTACCTTGTTCATGGTTATTATCGCAGCTCATTACTTCATTTTATTTTT
This sequence comes from Rhinoderma darwinii, assembly GCF_050947455.1. NCBI lineage: Eukaryota > Metazoa > Chordata > Amphibia > Anura > Rhinodermatidae > Rhinoderma > Rhinoderma darwinii. The sequence continues at coordinate 453,717,195 of NC_134688.1, forward strand.
GTTTGTTTTTCTGTTTTTTATTGTGACTGATAAACCCTTTCAATAAAAACAGTTGAAGAAAAAAAAAACATAGCTAGCACGCTGAAGAAATTAACGGATGTGTGAATGAGCTCTAACACTGATTTTTATGTGGCACATCCAAAAGTACACGGAGCTACATATATCCAAATACATATAGACCACTAAGAACACATGTATTAACACACATAGTGGCACTTTTTACCACAGATCAAACCACGTAATTGCGTGGAACCACAGGGAGCTGGGTCCCCTGTTGGGTCGTCTGAACGTGTCGGGCCGTCTGACAGTGCCACAACTTTTAACTGTTTCTGCGCACTCAGGATGCAGATACTGTGGTGTCGCTAGCATGCCACACCCACGAATAAGCCCTGGATCACCGGACAACTGCTTCATTCGATTGTATCTGCATGCTCAGGATGCAAATACAATTTAATACCATTCATTAGGCTACAAGCCACATTAGACTTGCAGCCTGTAAAACGCTGGGATAGCATTCCCACGCAGTCTGGCCTGATGACGTCACTGCATTACACCAGCTTATGCAAGAGTCCCGTCTAGGTGTCTCATAGGCAGCAGGAGTAATGTGACTGAGGAGTCCTGCTGTGCAGCTCCGTTTGTCTTGGGAACAAAGCTAGGTGAGTATAAGTTTTATTATTTGTTTGAGGAGCCTTATAACGCAATAGAGGAGCTATCTATGTGTGTGACACTATCTACAAGCGACACTATGTGTGGCACTATCAACAAGGGGCACTGTATGTGACACTCTTTACAGGTGCCTTTGGTTATAGCCCCCAGACATAACTTTGCTTGAGGCCCCAGAGATGTCAAATCCACCCCTGCATACACATATACGCATATCAACACATATAGACACACATAGGCATAATGTAAAGCCTTCAGTCCTCCCTCTGTGGTCCAGGATGGGACTCCGAGCAGGTAGCTATTTTTATAGACCTTTTTTTATAAACCTATTGAATATTTTTTGTTTGAAAAAATAATAAATCTGTAGAGGGATAAATACATCAAATAATAATAAAAAAAATTGATCTCACATGCAATGCTCACTTTAGAGAGGCGAGACCGAATAAAAAATTTGTGTGTTTCTATGAATAACTGATCATTTCTGATCTGCAACAGGAGAATTACAAACACCTTGTTTTTCGGCCAATGAGGATCAACTGTGAAAAATGACTCCTCCCCTTATACATGTGAGCATTGAGGTCACCGACTGACATAGAAAATCGAAGAACGGGAAAGCACTCCAATGCCGGTGATATACTTTAAGCCTGATGAAAGGTTAATTACCAGAAATGTTTGTGTTACATGGATTATCAATAAAGATATATTTCTGCTGAACAAGGGGTTTGAGCCGTGTGCATTTTATAGAGATATAGGTGGGTCGGTGACAGGGAGACAAAAATATAAAGAGAAAAATAAGATATTAGACAAACATATTGCAATCCTGCGTGAAATACGGAACCATATTGAGGCCCATATAGATCAACATTATGTGACGTTATCTATTTGAGGAGACCAGTACTATAAAGGAAGTGTGATAGGTGGCGGCCGTGTTACAGATTTTGCGTTGGGGCCCAGGAGCTTCATGTTTCACCTCTTCTCACACTCCATTATATAGCGTAAGCTCCCTATAAACGTTATTTTGGGTTGCTTTAGGTCAACTTATACGGGTAAATGCACAAAAACAGGCCATATGTTAATTAACCAATTCATGTCCCAACGTGGCAGATCAGTGTTTCGGTGGTGAACCAAATGTTATAATAGACTGGGTTAAAACTGCGTTTTTTTTTTGTTGCATTTTTAACCTTTTTTTTTTTTTGTTTGTTTTTTAGTACATGAATACCCCTTGAAAGGCTAGGGAGTTTATCAACTAAAACAAAAAATGGCGGTTAAAAAAAGGTAACAAAAATTCATAGTGTGAACCCAGCCATAATATATTAGCATAAAAATTGGGCAAAATTTAAGAATTTTTGTTCGCAACTTTTCTGTATTTTAATATGTAACTCTGTGCATAGACCGAAAACATAGTGCCCCATGGGACACAATTTCAATAATGCTAAAGGGGTTAAATTTATTTAATTCATTAAAAAGATGATTCGTAACATCCTAACACTTTACCTCTGTCTTTCAAGAGGCCGATTATGTGGGTCTGACATCACAATGCGTATCCTTCGGTTACATTTGACCTTACAAATAACAATTGTAAGGACAGGATACGCATTATTTTTGTAGCTTAGTAATCAAACTCTTGTTCTGCCTATAAAAGGCATTTATTCAGCGAGGTTTACGGCTCAATTGACGTCTATTAGAGAAGGCTGCTTCCTTCCTGGCGTGTTGGGAAAGGAAAGATGTAATTATAGGCTGGCCTGTGAATTAAATTTTAGGAAGGGAAAGCCTAATTAAACATAAATGTGACAAAAAAAAAAGCTTATTGAAAGGTTTTATAGGAAATGCATTTTAGGCCTTAAAAAAAAGGTTGCAATTGTCATCATTATTTGGCTCACATGAAAGCAATGGGAAAATGAGATTTTTAGTCTGTAGCTGATAGATAAGGTAAATGACTGGGAGTTGTCTCTAATGAGTGGTGAATAATTCAGGAGGAAGAAATTGGAACATTGAATGTTAATGATTTTAGAAATAATTAATAAATTATTGCATTTCTTGGCACTTTTTTGTAATCTTTTTTTCTTCCCTGTCATTTATGGTGTTTTTATGTCGCTCATGCTAGGCTTTCGGCAGAACCGTAATGTGCTCAAGATTAGATATATTCCAGGTTTCTTCGAGGTGTTGTCATATTCCCTATGGCTCCAGGTTATCTGTGGCTACTCCTATCAAAGTCACATTCCCTGTGAATTTCACAAAGGTGCCATATGTTGTTGTTGGGAAGGACCATTATGACAGGGATACATGTAAATTACCCGTCTTTAACCCTTTAGGGACCAGCTTATTTAAGGACTTAATGATGGAGTGATTTTTTTTTTCAGGTTTTTTTGACCGTTGCTTTTCAAAGGCTATAACTTTTTTCTTTTTCCGTAGACATAGCCGTTGGAGAGCAATTTACATTTTTTATTAGCACCATTTTGTGGTACATATAATTTATTCATTAACTTTTGTTAACTTTCTTAGGGGGGTAATGGGAAAAAACCTGAAATTTTGCCATTCTTTTTTGCTTCTTCAATTTTCACCATTTACCATGTGGTATTAATAATATAAGTTTATTCTGCGGGTCGTTATATTTTTGGCGATACCAAATTTATCTTTTTTTTATGTTTTGCTACTTTTACCCAATAAAAACACTTTTTCTTTAAAAGTATTTGTTTCTGTATCCCCGAAGTACAGTAAAAAATTGTGTAGTACCGTGTTAGCCAGAGACCATATGAAATGTTAAATACTTTTGTGTCAAAAAAGGCAAAAGTATAATAGGTATGATACCTTTATTGGCTAACCATAAAAGTTCTATATGCGGCTTTCAGAGCACAGAGGCCCCTTCTTCAGGCAGTTTACAAATGAATGACTTAGAAAAAAGCACAACATTTAGATGTTACACAAAGACAATTAGTACATGAAGTGATATATCATTAAGATAAGCCGGGGCAATAAAAGTGAGGTTATAGGGGTGATGACTTAGGAGTTAAGGCATCTGGAGTCAGTCTGATGGGGGATGTGACGTGTGTCCATGTAGTGGCTCATAAATCCTGGTGTTAGATTGAGGCCTTGTGTCAATGACTGGAATTTTATCATCATCTTGAATTCCCAAATTTTTCTTTCTCTGTTGTTTTTAAAATGACCCTTCAGAATGAGTACCTTTAAATCTGCCAAACTGTGGTCTGGTCCAGAGAAGTGTTTTCCCACGGGTGTATCCACCTCCTGTTTTATTGTATGTCTGTGAAGATTCATCCTGGTTTGTAGTTTTTGTATTGTTTCTCCAATGTAGATTCCTTTATTGATGCACCTTGTACACAGGATCATGTACACTACATTGGAGGATGTACAGGAGAACGTGCCAGTGATTTTATAGTTCTGCTGCGTGTTTGGTATCTGGATGGTGTTTGATGACCAGATGTTGGTACAGGTCTTGCATTTTCTACTTTTGCAAGGAAAAGTGCCAGTCTCTGATGGTGGTGAGAGGGCACTTCTGACCAGGAGATTCCTTAGGTTTGGTGGCTGTTTGTAGGCAAGGAGTGGTAAATCTGGGAATATTTCCTTCAGTTTATTGTCTTTGTTAAATATAGGTTGGAGATCAGCAGCAATTTTCCTCAAGATAAAATTGCTGCTGATCTCCAACCTATATTTAACAAAGACAATAAACTGCAGGAAATATTCCCAGATTTACCACTCCTTGCCTACAAACAGCCACCAAACCTAAGGAATCTCCTGGTCAGAAGTGCCCTCTCACCACCATCAGAGACTGGCACTTTTCCTTGCAAAAGTAGAAAATGCAAGACCTGTACCAACATCTGGTCATCAAACACCATCCAGATACCAAACACGCAGCAGGACTATAAAATCACTGGCAGGTTCTCCTGTACATCCTCCAATGTAGTGTACATGATCCTGTGTACAAGGTGCATCAATAAAGGAATCTACATTGGAGAAACAATACATTTCTGTATCCCCATATTTTAAGAGCCATAACTTTTTTTAATTTACCACTGATGTAGCTGTATGGGGGCTTATTTATTGCAGAGTATTAGGCCTATAAGTGTAAAACTGACTAGCATTTTATTAGGTCTTACCTTTGGCAGGGCCTAATAGGCATTCTCTGAAGGCAGACCTGGGGGCCTTTCTTAGTCCCCCCGCTGCCATAAAAACCACCAGCACCCTGCGATCGTTTCGGGGGGGTGCAGATGGGGTGACAGAGGTTGACACTTCCCTCTGAAACCACTAAGATGCCACAGTCTTTATTGACTGTGGCATCTAAAGGGTTAAAAGGGCAGGATCAAAGCTAACTTTAATCTCTCCCATTATAGAGCAAGAGCCCGTCTGTCTTTAGACACCTGCTCTAGCCAGCACCCATGCCAGGCTTATCTCACAGCGGCATGAAAAGGCAATACTGAGGTATAAGTACTATGAATGATCGCGGTGAAAACACATTGGCAGTCATTAAGGGGTTAAAGGTGTTAACTATTAACAACTCATTTTCATATACTCTATTAAGGCATTCTCAGCTAGCAGAGGTGCCCCCCCCCCCTATTCGGAACCCTCATCTGATTTTAATAAGAACTGTGTAATACCTCATTCTCCCTGTGGTGGCGCAGCAGGAGAACGGAATACTTGCTGCTCGGTTGCGCATCAGGTTATAGCTGATCAATGGGGTTCCCAGTAGCACAAACCCCTGTGATCAACTCATCATCAGGGTATCCTTGTGCCAACAAGGGATTGTCCAAAGCAGGCTGCATTTCTAAGATATCTTCATACAGGGTGGATTTAATGTAGATTCAGCATCAAAAATATGCAGAAAAAAATTAGTTATCAAAATCCCATTTACATGTTGCATAAAAATCACAGCAGAGATTTTAGGCGTTGCTGTGGTTCCTCATATCTGTGGCATGCTTTATTTTGCTGCAGAAGGTGGGATTGTTTTTTTGTATATTTCACCTTTGACATTACAAAGGATGAAATTACCTGTCAAAATCGCATTATAAGCCGCAAGGAAATTTGTAAAACTGACTATTTTGTTCCTGATAGAGTAACGGAAAAGTCCCACCGGTGTAACATGACTTTTGTATGACTAAATATCACTTACTATAGGTTATGGGTTAAACAAAATAAAATCATGACTATTAGGGCGGATTTACACGAGCGTGTGCGTTTTTGCACATGCAAAAGGCACTTAACAGCTCCGTGAGTCATCACATAGGATGTGCGGCTGCGTGATTTTCGGGCAGCCGCCATCATTATGACACTGTTTGGATGTTTGTAAACAGAAAAGCATACTTTTGACTTCTGTTGCACGAATCACGCGCGTCCCACGGAAATGCTTCCGTGTGGTGCGCGTGATTTTCACTGGTTGATTTTGACTTCAATGGGTGCGTGATGCACGAAAAACGCAGAAATATAGGACCTGTTGTGAGTTTTACGCAGCGGACTCACACTGCGCAAAAATCACTGACAGTCTGCACCATAGACTAGCATAGGTCACTCACTGTGTGGTCACCTCCTCAAGCACTATATGGGGGGCCACCCCCACTTCACCACCAAAAATACACTTAATTTATTATTGGTTTGCTACTTTGGGTATAATATTATGCTATATAAAGTAAGTTTACTTATGCTAGTGTATTGGTTATTAGAATTGCAAGTATTTATTAAATCAATGGTAATGCAAACTAATTCTATGGTTTCCGTTTGCCTTTCAATTGAGGGGTTCCTCTAACGGAAAGGTCCGAAGGAGCCCCTCAACGGAAACCAACGCTGATGTGAACAGGCCCTTCGTCCTGCTTGATAAGTAAGGCTGGGTTCACACGACCTATTTTCAGACGTAAACGAGGCGTATTATGCCTCGTTTTACGTCTGAAAATACGGCTCCAATACGTCGGCAAACATCTGCCCATTCATTTGAATGGGTTTGCCGACGTACTGTGCAGACGACCTGTAATTAACGCGTCGTCGTTTGACAGCTGTCAAAAGACGACGCGTAAAATTACAGCCTCGTCAAAAGAAGTGCAGGACACTTCTTGGGACGTTTTTGGAGCCGTTTTCTCATAGACTCCAATGAAAACAGCTCCAAAAACGGCCCAAAAAGCGTCACGAAAACGCAGCGAAAACGGCGCGAAAAACGCAGCGAAAAACGTGAGTTGCTCAAAAAACGTCTGAAAATCAGGTGCTGTTTTCCCTTGAAAACAGCTCCGTATTTTCAGACGTTTTTGGCTCAGCGTGTGAACATACCCTCACAGTGAAATGAGCAAGATAAAGTCATTATCAGTTACATGAGTGCTTTGTGCTATACTCAGTTGTTAAATATGGAAATTATTTGCATTATTTATGTTTGTTACTTGTGTTCTAAACTAGTAATAACATGTGCAATATAGATTTGTATAGTTTTATATGCACCCTGACGTGGTTAGGTTATGGGGGGCCCAGGCACATTCTTTGCACAGGGGCCCTCTGTAGTCTGTGTCTGCCTCTGAGGCAGTAGATGAAGGGGGCAAATGAAGAATAACACATGGCTGCAGGATCAGACTACAGACGGTTTGTTTTGTAGTCTGTAATCATGGAGACACATATGTCTGCAATGGAGCTGTATACACAAAAAGAGCAGCATATGTTTAGTCAGCTGAGAGAAAAGCTCAAGTGCCCAGTTAAACACGGTAGATCACCCACTGAATGGATGTTCGCTGACTTTCATTGATGCTTCTGTTCAGACTTTATATGGCACTTGGTTAATAGCAGGATGTCAGGATTGGGGTGTACCCTCTACTATCTCAACCATTCCCAATTGAGAATTTTACACTAAATCTAAACGATCAATTAACTAGATTCTGCATACAACATCAAAAGATTGTGTCCTGACCACAGCCCAGCTGATTTATAATAACAATGACTCGGAAGTTGCAGGATAACTGCATCCAAGACACTGCCCTTCCTGTTCCTTCTCCATGTACCTTAGATCATCGCTCACTACAACCCACATCCTTGAACAGCTTCAACTCCCACAGCAATAAGTTTTCCTTTAGACAACCAGAAATGTATTATCATGACACGGAGGAAGGGGTGGCAGAATGACAGAATAGTCTTAAATAATCAGATTTCTTTCCTGTATTAATAATTAGCAGCCAATTGCAGAAAAATTCACAATATCATTTGATTTTCATTAAAATAATAATTATTTGCTTAATAACCAGCACCATGCAAAAAATAGAAATGTCAGGCTCCTAGTTGCCATTCATGTCTTGCATACATTCAGCTGTTTCTGAGTTATCTCGGTCTAGCAGATGCTGCATTCTTCTGGATTGTTACGCAGTTGCATTCCCCCATGGTTCCAGTTCTGGCTGTGTAAGTGTCACAGTAGTAGTTACAGTAAGATTATGTTTAGATGTAGGGAAAATTTGGGACAAACTATAGTACTATATATGTGACTTGGGTTTTCCAAAAATTCGCGAGGATTTCAGGGCATGCTGTAGATTTTTGAATTTTTAAATCTATGGGGAAAATCTGTGGGAGATCGGGCAAATCATGCCCTTAAATCCACAACTGATAAATCGTCTACATGTGAATGAGAGTTAGCAAACCTTATTCACACATATTGTACTGAACTTTGCTGCAGATTTTTCTTGCCTAATCTGTAACACAAATCTGCACTAAATCCACCATTGCTGAACGTGACCAAAAGCTGTTGGTGGAGTTTAAAAGGGAAATTCCTGCCAAAGGCATTCGTGGCATATTCAGGATATGCCATAAATATCTCATAGGTGGGGGTCCCTTTTCTCCTCAGTTTGAAATCCAAGGGCTTTGAATCCATCATGCTTGGGCTGTTTCAGTAACTCCCTACGACTGAGTTTGTGCGCTGCCACTGCCTTCTGTTTGGACACCTGTGTTCCTCCGAAGAAAATTTTTGCAGTAACTTTTTGTTCTGGCCCTCATTACCTTCATATGTCCTAATCTTGCAAATAGATAGGGGTTGTTCAAAATGTACGACCCTTCTCCATTTCATCAAATCGTCGTGTTCAATGCAATTGTAATGACAGGGATAGGGAAACAGACAAGTGAGCCCTAATCTACCCGCCACTCAGTCCCTGCCTACTTGCAACGACCCGCTCTAGGCGACGGGGTACAACTGGGCGACGGTCCCTACACTCAGTAAGTGCACGACAACAACCAGACAAGGAAACACAGAACAAAGGGAAACGGAGCAGTTGCCCACGGCAACACCGTGAGCAACAAGAGTAGTAAACGAGCCGAGTCAAACCAGGAGAGTACGAGGTGCCAAACGTAGAGCAGGAGAGTAGTGAACAAGCCGAGTCAAACCAGGAGTGTACGTACGAGGTACCAAACGCAGAGCAGAAGAGTAGTCAGTAAGCCAGGGTCAATATGAAGCAGGGACAAGTAGTTCAAGAAGCTGCAGCAGGGCCAGGAAACCAACAGAGAAGAATCACAAGCAAGGAGGAACAGGAAAGGCAGGTATAAATAGACAGAGTGCGGGAGCTAGCTCCGTCTGGCCAGGCTGTGATAGGCTCTCCCACTCCTAAGCCTGCCATCCTGAGTGGTGGAAGATGGAGTCAGTCTCACAGACATAGAAGCAGGTGCAGACTGATTACCTATGGGCGTGGATACAGAAGCTGTGCCTGGCAGATCCTTAACAGCAATAGGGTATCTTTGACTACATGTTACTTTAGTAAAATAAACAATTTGCACATGAAATAGACCCCCAATTCCAACCAAAATTACTAAATCTATATACAGTAACCATAAAACCCACAACAATTTGGATGTTAAAAGGATATTCCCATCGTGCAATAATATGGCATTTTGCTAGGATATGCTATAACACTATAATCCGTGTTAAAATCTAACATGCATGATCCCTCTTTCCTCTAACATCTGCTGGTAAACATTTGCAAGACAACGACCCTAAGCACACAAGTCATTCCACCAAAGAATGGTTAAAGAAGAATAAAGTTTAATGCTGGTTCCTATCATCCCCAGATATATATGTAGGCTTATCTATACACAAGAACACAGAGTCTGAAGCCAATTTTATATCAGAATGTATCACAAATTTTATTAAATATACATACAACAAACATATTAAAAAGGTATATAAGTGGAGAGACTCTATGTAATATAAACACAGGGACACCAAGTAAACCAAGTTTTGATTATATTAATCCCTATGGTGTGGGCATCTATAAGGGTAGTATTGTGTCTTAGATATCACTTGTTAAATCTGTATATGTGCTCATTATGATTTAGGACAAAAACGTCCAGCAAGTGCTTATTTTTATAGAGCAACAGAGGTAAACCTATCATTTAATAAGTCAAATGTTCTTGCCCATGGAGATGGTCTCTGGTAACCTGGTGGTCTGTGTGTATGCCCCGACGCGCGTTTCGCAGTATCCGCTTCCTCACACCCCAGAGTTGAAGCTGTTATGTACGGAGGAATGGGCTCCAATTCCCGGAAGTCGATGTGCAGGACTAATCAACAATAACCGGAAAAGTTTAGATGCAGTTATTGCTGCACAAGGGGGTCACACCAGATACTGAAAGCAAAGGTTCATATGCTTTTGCCACTCACTGATATGTTGTATTGGATCGTTTACCTCAGTAAATAAATGACCAAGTCTAATATTTTTGACTCATTTGTTTGATTAGGTTCTCTTTATCGACTTTTAGAACTTGTGGGAAAATCTGCTGCAGTTTTAGGTAAAATGAATGCAGAAATATGGAAAATTCTGAATAGTTCACAAACTTTTAAGCACCACTGCATGTCTGTTTCTTACCCTGAACAATTTGTACCATGAAAAGGATGTCTTCTCTCACAGACTGTAAAATTCAAACCCAGAAACTTCTGTGTCTTAAGCAGTAGTTCTTCTCATTGAGCTACTGGTGCTGCTGGACAGCTCCAGTGCAGAATTTATTGTCTAGCTTCACTTGATTATAGATTTTTGAGATTCCTTGCTTTGATTGCCTGACAAGTCTATACCTTTTGGCTTCCTATATAAGCCTGGCCCTTGCATTTCCTTCTTGTCAAATGATTGAGCTCCCTGCCTCTAGTGCACTTCATTGCTCCCTTACTCTGCAAAAAGTCGCCGCTAATCTGTGTACTGAACTTGGGTAGTTTCCTGAACACGTCTTTGCCTTACACTACAAACTGTTATTGCTTATCTGTGTACAGTTCCTGGACTGTTACTTGACTACTCTTGCTTTTATCACCCACCTTCCAGATTTTTTCAGCCACTGGACTCCGAATCTGATTTTGTCAAATTTTGTCATGTCTGCTTAGTACATAGAGCTTTTGTTACCATCTCTTTCCTAAGGAAGTGAAGAATGGGCATCTATTAAATAGCATAGGTCTGCATTTTCTGAAACGTAATAAATCATGGGCAATTGATTTCCTACATCTCTGCATTATTGTTGTAAATTATGGCATAAAAATAGGAAGACAATAAATGGTGGACATCAGAGCCTAATAGTCAACTTATAGGGTACACTTCCTACTTAGTTAGTACCTAAATCTACAATGCATATACAGTATACTCATCATTACATGAAGTCAATATGTACATTGAGATGACATTCAATATATGCATAGGAAGAAATGTATTGCCAGACATATGTGGACCCGATAACATAACTAGCAAAAAATGTCCGTGGCATGATTCTAGGTAGATATGGAGATTCTGAGCAGCTTAAAAAACAAAAACTTTTGAATCTTAATCTAAGATAATGGTAAGGACTGTTTAGATTTTTCTGATCATTTTTGGACGGTGGTGTCATGAAGCATATGGATACAATACTTACATCAGAAACTTTGAGTAAATAGAGTTCGAAGTCCAATCCATAGATTATTGTTATTATATTACAAGATGAGAAAGGATTGATGTTTGCTTTACTTTAAAAATAAGAGATGAGGGATTGTTACTGGATTATCTACTGCAAAGACAGCAGCTAGAGGAACAGGCAGGGTGTTAGCAGAGGAAATCGCCGAGATGGCAGGAGGGGTGACGTAGCATACAACTGTCTTTAATCTGCCAGATGGTGATCACTCTCATATGGAAAATGTTTTCTTTCTTCAGAGGGTGGAGAGTTCTGAGCAGTCATAGTTGGGACAACATGCAATTTTTAATGTAATAACACTTTGTTATGTCACAAAATGACATTAGATATCTGAAAAATATATATATCTGAAATAAGGTCCAAAAAAATGCTTGTCTGTTTTAACTTTAAAAAAGATGGAGGAAAAAAAAATCTAGTTTAATTAAATTCCATTATTCCAGTACACAACGGGTCCTTGTAGTCTAACAGGATCATAGCAGAATATCAAGAAATTACCTGACAGTACAATCAGGCAAACAGCAGAGCCGCACCATGGTGGAAACAGAGCAGTAGCGGGTTCATGTTGAGGATCCTGGCACACTTGAGTGGCATCCTAGTAAATGTTGTCAAATTATTCAATACATTAAATGATGTCATTGCACTTTAGGGTAGGATCGGTACAGAGTTCAGATAAGGGGATCTAAAGGGTTATTATTCCCATCTCATAAAATATTGGCATATCGATAGGATATGAAACTTGGATGTCCGACCTGTGGGAGCCCCATGATCCTGAGAATGAAGGGGTTCCAGCGCTGGTTTAAAGCTTTGCCTGCGCATCTTGGCACATGGAAAAAACAATTCAAGAACTGAAGCGCTAAACCAGCCCTGCGGACCATTTATTCTCAGAATCAGTCCTGTTTTCCTTCTGAATAGTAGACGTGAACCTGCACAGAGGCACTTTAAGGCTATGTTCACACGGGGTATTTTGCCGAGTTTTTTGACGCGGAAACCGCGTCGCAAAACTCGGCAGAATCGACCCGAGAACGCCTCCCATTGATTTCAATGGGAGGCGTTGGCGTCTTTTTCCCGCGAGCAGTAAAACTGCCTCGCGGGAAAAAGAAGCGACATGCCCTATCTTCGGGCGCTTCCGCCTCTGACCTCCCATTGACTTCAATGGGAGGCAGGAGAAAGCGTATTTCTCGCTGTTTTATGCCCGCGGCGCTCAATGGCCGCGGGCGAAAAACGGCGCGATAATTGCCGCGAAAATCGGCGTGCAGGGAGAGGAATATCTGCCTCAAAGTTCCAAACTGAATTTTGAGGCAGATATTCCTCCCCCAAAATACTCCGTGTGAACATAGCCTAATAAAGGAATGAAGGAACCGACCTGGATATTATGCCAGCTTTCTCACAAAGGATGGGAATGAAGAGCAACTACGAGGAGTGGACATAATTTTGTTTTTTCCTTTGCCCCTTACTTTTTCATGTACACTTATGTTGCCAACACAGTTTAGTTCAAACTTTTAGCAAAATTCCTTATTCCTTTTTGTTCCATGATTGATAGATCAGTTAATGCAATTTTTCTAACATAACACATTTTCAATGCCACTATTCACATTTCTGATTTTACCTTACGTGTCCAAAGGATATGAGCTATGGTACTCCTTATTCCAAACAGAATATATTCCGAACACATAGGTATGTAACTACCAATAATGTTTCTTGGATTGTAAGACATACATTACATAGTCACTACTACAAATGGGAAACTACGTTGCACATTTTTTGACATTGGGGAAGCATGTGAAATGTATGAAAGAGAGATTTGTAGCGTCTTTGGAGTAGGTGCTCTGCTAAACTGCAGCACGTAAATATATTATGTCCTACTAATGGCTTATACTATGATGTCCCAAGCTTCCTATGGTTTAAATGCTTTCTTGTATTTTCTAGGACTCTGAGGAAATAAAATATGCATAATCATAAGTTGCCCTATAACTTGACTGAATCGTCGTCAGTCTGATTCGGCACCATTGACATCTCTAATAAATTATTATGGAATAAAATGAGTAATCTCTATTATTTGAATATCCTTATGTTACATAGATTGGAAATGGGATCTAATAATAATTAATTGGATGATAGTGGGGTAATTACAAAAATATGATGTCCCTTTTTACCCACCACTTGGACCTTGCACTCTTATAACCTCATCTTTATCTTCTTGACAGTTTATGGATATACAGTACTACACCCAGTTAGGCATGGTATTAAGGCTCTGTTCATATTACATTAAAAGCCTCGGCATAGGTTGGAAGGATCACCCCACATATACCTTAGACGAAAGGCTGCTACATATCTCACCGTATGGGAATATAGTGGGATACGTTTCTAATAAAGGCTCCCGTTGTAATAAAACCATATACCACACGGTATACCTTTTTGTTTTTTCTAGTTACCTTTATATAGAATAAGGCAGTGTACTACCCTATTCCATAACGCACAAAAAAGTATAATGACGTATAGTATACCAGCCCGACTGAGACCAAAATGACACGTTTTTGGCCTGCATCTGGTAAATGTAGCCTTATGGATACGTTTGGCATTTATGCCTGGAGCTTTCTGGGTGTATACACCAAACATAGGCTCAAGTGTGAATAGAATCTAACAAGTACTGTCATATGTCAATGTCCCAATGCAATATGATCCCCGTGGTTAAAGTTCTAACAATTTCAGAACGGTCAAAAAAGATCTTGTAAATGGCAATTTAAAAAATCTTGCACAATTGGCCATACTTTTTAGGGTTCCCAATGAAATGCACCTAAAATAGATAAAGATCATAGGTGTTACATAGGGTGGGCAGTTTATGAGGTACCTCATGTCATACACAGCATAAGTTAAGATACAGTACAAAAGAAAGTCTGCAAAAGTGCATGGAGTTTTTTTATGGTAAGTACATCTCACCAAAACTTTTCATGTGAAAGTGGTAATAGAGGGAAAACAAAACAAAACCATTATTTGGGAGAAAGACTGGTGTGTGGGACCTACTGTAGGTTACTTAGGTTATATTGCATGGATTAGGGGTAGACTTCTGCTGCAGCAAGCCACCCCCCAGCCAAAGCCAATTCCACAGATGTACGATTTGCTCCCGAGGATCTGATGATATTTGCTAAGCAGCAATGATTTCTGTATATGTCACTACGAGCAGCATTAGCATTGTTTGATCGTGTCTCCAATAACAATAATTTTTAAAGTGGCACGATCAATCAAGTTTAACAATAATGGTTTCATAATTTTAATATTTATTTACACTGGCAAAAAGTAATCGCTTGGAAAGTAGTGAATTGTAAGGATTATTAGTCAATGTCAACTTGTCTTCAGAGCCACTACAGTTGGCCGTAATACTGCAACATTTTAGGATATGTATTATGGCTACAACATCTATATTTGCAAAATGTTCTACTGAACCGCACATTCAGTGGAACGGCATGGGGTTCAAGAGCTGCATCCAAAATATGGGCCCTAAAATGGCCTTTTTCCCCAAAATATTTTTTGCATACCCTAGTAATGGAGAGAGTAGAAGACCCTGAAACATATTCACTCTTTTGCAATGTGATATTTGCAGTGGTGGATTAAGAAGACCATAGGCCCAGGGCTGTTCTACAAACTTGGGACAACTGTCTCAACCGCCACCCTGCCGGGCCGGGTCCATAGTCAGGGGTACAGGTGGGGTACCTTTCTGCGTGAGCATTGACAAATGGGTGTTACGATTCCCTTTGTCAAAGGGTGGTGTCCTTACATACTGACAGTCTCCAACCAGCGCTGACAGTATCATACTGTGTAGGGACACATCCTCCTGACAATGGGAATGGTAACACCCATTTATCTATTACTCCTGAACTACACAAAGACTTTTTGTAGAATAGTGCCACAAACTGCCAATCTAGATAGTGACAGTGTCCCCTGTAGTAAGTACCAAAGTGACCCCTGAAGATAGTGCCACACACCCCTGAAGATAGTGCCACAGTGCCCCCTGTAGATAGCGCCACACAGCCCCCTGTAAATAGCACCACACAGCCCCCTGTAGTCAGACAGCCCCCTGTAAATAGCGCCACACAGCCCCCTTTGTAGATAGTGTCACACAGCCCCCTGTAAATAGTACCACACACAGCCGCCTGTAGATAGTGTGACACAGCCCCCTGTATATAGCACAACTCTGCCCTCTGTAGATAGCACCACACTCACCCGTCCCTGTTCCCACGCCATCTTTTCCCCCATCGATGCAGGCCTCAACCAGCAGAGCAACGCAGAAGGCGCATTACAAAAAAGCACCGAATGGTGGGGAAGGGAACTGATGGTTCCTGTGCCTCGCCAGCGCTGTCAATTGTATCTACGTCCAAAGGATGCAGCTACAATTGTGTCCTATTGTGGTTTTATTCTTTGGGTGGCTATAGGCCTGTTGGGAGCCTTGGACCATGGTGCAGTTGCCATAAACGGCCCTATGGGGATCCAGTATTGGATATCTGATTGGATCTTAGGATCAAATTGGAGGAGGATATTGGAAAGTGTTTCTTATTTTTTATTTTATTTTTTATTTTAGTGCATCTTTTAATGAATAATATTGGTGGTTTTTCAAATTTGCATATATATTATAAAATGTGATAGTAAAATAAGGAGCAACTAGGATAAAAAAAACAATATATAACATGGACAGAAGGATTTTTTTTCTGCGCTACTTCTTCCTGTAGGTCTCCCAATTTGATTGTCTTATATCAGGATTGTTCTTACACTTGTCAGGTACATTACTGAATAAAATGAGATTAAAATGTTGTAGAAGAAGGAATATGTGACGTGACACGCTTCACATCTCTCTAATATCGGGCTCTGGTGTCCTCAGCACAATGTTAAGATGCCTCAAGCAGAGTGTGAATTACACACAAACTCCTTTAATGTAACGCAGAAGCTTTCAATGCGTTCCCTACAGTGAATCTGACGAGTATCCTCCTAACTTTTTAGGCACATTCTGATTTTTGTTTCCTAACACAATCCAGCTGTTTCTATTCCACCAAACCTGAGCCCTTTTGATGCCTTGTAATGAGGTTTATAAACATTTTTACAAGCGTGATTTCATGGGAATTAAGAGCTGGATGCTCTGCAGATGATTTCATGTGAAGTGAAGGACACTTTGTTACATGCGTTCTCCTTTTTATGTAGAATGCCATATTTTTTACATGATGAGCTGACATTCCATGAAGTGATGGCTCTTTTAACCTGTTTTCTGCAAAAAAAGAGTTTATATATAAACAGCTCATAGGACGAGTCTGCTTCACCTTAAATAGACAATAAAACATTTCTGTAGATTTTATGATGAAAATTGTATCTGGTTTTTTTTAAATTAAAAAAAGAGTCACTTGATCCTTAAGGGCTCATGAAGATATCTATGGGGCCATACGGAGCACCTCTCAGTTAGTCATTTGTAAAGCGTCTGATGAAGGGACATCTGTGCTCCATAAACTTGCAATTAGCCAAAAAAGGTCTTATTCCTGTTATACTTTTGGCTTTTTTTGCCACAGAAATATTTAACATCACAAAGAAGGCCCTCAAAATAGACCATAATAAGTATCAGTATCATATATATATATCATACCTTGCACATGTATATTGCAGAGCTGAGTTTATAATTTGTTTGTATTAAACTGTAGCTTAACTGCATTAAACTATATATAAACTGGTTTACCTGCAGTCCTACGGAAAACTGAAATTAATAGATTGTGATATTATATTATGCAGTTGAAGTTATATTGAACTGTGGATGGAGATAGATTAGATAGGTAGATAGATAGATAGATAGATAGATAGATAGATAGATAGATAGATAGATAGATAGATAGATAGATAGATGCCCCCATAGCTACCCTCAAGCAGTATAATGCCCCTATAGCTGCCCCCATACAGTATAATGCTTCCGCAGCTGCCCCATACAGTATAATGCCCTTTTAGCTGCCACCATACACTATAATGCCCCCTTAGCTAACCCCCATACAGCATAATGCCCCATAGCTGCCCCCATACAGTATAATGCCGCCTCAGCTACCCCTATACAGTATAATGCCCTCTAGCAGCCCCTAGGAGCGGAAACCCCGGCCAGAGCGTTGGCAATACTCTGGCCGGGGATTCCGCTCCAGAAGGAACCACTGACGTCTGTCATGCCCATGGCCGTGGGCCGTCAGGCTCACTCACCTCCTGACGGCCGCAGCCATAGATCTGCGAGCGCTGACCCCAGCCTCCTTCTCAGTAGACTCCAGCGCTCACTTTCGCTTTCCTCGGCCGGGTCCCGTAGGGTGCGCGAGCACGTTTGTGCCCGCTCTTAAAGGGCCAGCGGGCGCACCTGAGTTAAAGTCAAAATTAGCCCATGAGCACCTGGACTATAAGAGGGGCCTTTCCTTTTAACCTGTAAGAGGGGCCTTTCCTGCCTTGCCTGAGCCTTGTTGCCTTACCTTAAGTTTGTCTAAGCAAATGGTCTCCTAGTGTTTCCCAGTTCCGAGTGTTTCCCGTTCCTGCTACCTGTAACCTGTATCCCGTGCTTTCCTGGTCAAGTATCATGTTGAGTTGTAGTCATGCTGTACTGTATTCCACGCCTGCCTGCTGCCTAGTCCCAGCCAAGCCTGTCTTACTACTGTCCGAGCTACCACAGGTACCATATACGAACTATAGACTGTGACCTGTGTCCTGTTGGCCAGCTGCCATACCGTCAAGGCGGTACGGCCCAGTGGGTCCACGAACCTAACGTGACATCGTCACTGTCACAGTGACGTCAGGGATTCCCTCTAGGAGTGTAATCCCCGGCCAGAGTCCATATATGGACAGTGGGAGTCCATATATGGACCGTGACGACAAGGATTTCCTCTAGGAGCGGAATCCCCGGCCAGAGCGTCGAAAACGTTCTGGCAAGGGACTCCGCTCCTAGAGAAGCTACTGACGTCACTGTCATATATGGACTCAGTGTTTAAAGTAGCGCTGTGCCCTGGGAGTCTGCCGTACTAATGCTGAAGCAGGGAGCTGGTGGTTACCTGCTTCAGCATTGCGTTCAACTGTATCTGTGTCCAGAGGAGACAGATGCAGTTGACACCGGGAGTCCGGGACAGCAGAACACTGCCCGAGATCCGGGACTGTCCCACTATATCCGGGACGGTTGGGATGTATGGATAGATACTGTAGATATTTATGATAAACTTTTTTTGTCTTTGTATGGGATCTGTCACCTTAATATGCTGCCCTAGGTAAAAACGGCAGATTACAGGGACCATTCTATTCTACTATTAGTCAAAATGCAAAAAAAGAAACTATTGTGCCATTTGGCTAATAGGTGCGATCAAAGAATATATCAGACTCCTAGTTATATGTCCAGTGTATTCATAAGAAGAGCACTCTCTCCACCTTTCACGCCTTCTTCACAGTGATTGGCGACTGGCTAATATGTATCTGCATACAGCATGCCAATCACCACCAAGAGGGATGGGGGAGGTAGGGGCAAGCTCTCTCCTAATGAATACACCGGTCTTATAACTATGAGTCCGATATATTCTTTGATCATTCTATTAACCAAGCGGCACAATAATTTGTGTGCCGTTTTGGCTGACAGGAGAATCTACCTGTCCCTGTAATGTCCCTCCCTTACCTAGGGCAGCATATTAAGGTGACAAATCCGCTAGACACAATTAGACTTAACGCCAAATGTTATATTAAATGTAAAACTTGAGCTAAAAAAGTTTGTAAGAAAGTAAATGAGCGTCTCTATACTACATGAAAACACAAAGGAAATAGAGAAAGCAAACATAGAAGGCGAGAAAAGAGACAGTATGGCAAGACACCTAATAAAGGATAAAGCTGAAAGTTATTAAAACCAAATTACTTATTTGCTTAGTTGCGCAGTAAATTCTGCTGATCGCTAATCACAAAGGTCGTCTAGTAATAATCTCTCTTATTACTGAAAATAAACAGCAGCATGAAGGATGAGCACGCTCCATGATACCCCCTTGTCGCTGTAGCTGCTCGGATTTGGGTAGGTGTCTGCAGTTGCTAGGTAACTTGGACAGGTATAGGTCCTATAAGGAAGACGATTGTATCCTTATGTGAACTTCTCCATGCAAAAAATGAAATGGCTGCTGTACCGGAAACCTCATAAAGCTGCATCAGTTGGCTTTTATTAAAATTAATTTTATATATTAAACGGCCATACTTTTTATTTTTCTTTAAGTGACTTTTAAAGAACTTCTGTGGCCAATTAAAGAAATGCTCATGATGCTTTTACGTAGACCATAAACCAAATCGTTGGAACAATCAGCATAAATACAGGTCCGGGAACATTCTCTTCCACCACTTTGAATGAGAAGGATGTTAACAAGGTGAAATGGAGAACGTCTCTGATATAATGTATTTCTTTTAATGGTTTTTGGGAGTTTTTAATTTTAGAAAATTATCTAAGTTTTAAAGCGCTGCTCATAAAAAAAGAGGATGGGTGAGATTATAAAAAAATAAAACAGAAACAGCGCCACTCTCGTCCACAGGCAGTCTATGGTATTGCTGTATTTAATTAAATTGGACAGATCTGCAAAACCAGACCTAGCCAATAGGCAAAAGAGGTGTTTTTATTCTTTTTTGAAACATTAACTTTTTATTGTTTAAAGTACATGCAGGGAAAATACAAGCAATGGCGGCTAACCAAATTCCATCATGTATTGAAGTACATTATACAGTGTGGCATGTATCGTACCTCAACCTATGACTTCACACACACTTTTTATAAGATATATATATATACCACTGTAGGATCTGCATACAGGATTATAGAAAGGGCAAAAGGAGCAATTGTCTAGAGGCCTCCACAACCCAGTAACCTTCAGCCATTCCCAGATATTTTTAGCAGCAAGACATGTGAGCTTAAAAAAAATGTTTAAAGGGCTTGTACAGAATTAGAAAAACATGGCTGATTTCTTCCAAAAACATCACCACACCTGTCCATTGGTTGTGGGTACTGAAGTGAAACAAAAAAAAAGAACACGGCGCCAAACTTGCGGTATCAATATATAATGCGCGGAGAAAAAACAATATATGCTCACCTCCAAGGTTGTAAATTACCGGCATGTAATTCGTAATAGAGAAGCTGCTGCCAATCCCAACGCAAACTCCCAAGGGGTTGCCAAAATGGTAGAAATACAGGAGGAAAAAACGGGATACACGGCGCTGCTTAATAAGAAAGGTTTAATGACGATAAATGCTACGCGTTTCGATACCGGACCGGCATCTTCATCAGGCATATCATGAGAGTAGTAAAAAAACACACATATATATACACAAAAGTACAAGTGAAAAGTAAGTTCATTGGACCAGTTCAGACCAGCCTCCTGGCCAAAAACCGCCAAAACCTGCAGGTCAAAGTTCAGAAATGTCAGAAAAAATAATAAAAACTGTAAACAATAAAATTGGAATGAATAAAGGTCACAAATGGGTTGCTAGCAGATAATGAATGACATAAAATGACATACAGGGCCATATTTGCTACATTAACTGGACGAACCCGAACCACATACCACAAATAAAACCTCTTTATGTACAATTTACTGTTTGCATTGAGTGCAGCATTTCCCTGCTGCCCTGTGACTGAACAGAACCCCCTGGTTCGTCCAGTTAATGTAGCAAATATGGCCCTGTATGTCATTTTATGTCATTCATTATCTGCTAGCAACCCATTTGTGACCTTTATTCATTCCAATTTTATTGTTTACAGTTTTTATTATTTTTTCTGACATTTCTGAACTTTGACCTGCAGGTTTTGGCGGTTTTTGGCCAGGAGGCTGGTCTGAACTGGTCCAATGAACTTACTTTTCACTTGTACTTTTGTGTATATATATGTGTGTTTTTTTACTACTCTCATGATATGCCTGATGAAGATGCCGGTCCGGTATTGGTTGTGGGTGGTATTGCAGAACAATCCCATTCGCTTCAATGGAGGTAAGCTGCAATACTAGACTTAACCTATAGGGTTGTTGTTTTTTAAAGAGGCTCTGTCACCAGATTTTGCAGCCCCTATCTGCTATTGCAGCAGATAGGCGCTGCAATGTAGATTACAGTAACGTTTTTATTTTTTAAAAAACGAGCATTTTTGGCCAAGTTATGACCATTTTCGTATTTATGCAAATGAGGCTTGCAAAAGTCCAAGTGGGCGTGTTGAAAAGTAAAAGTACAACTGGGCGTGTATTATGTGCGTACATCGGGGCGTGTTTACTACTTTTACTAGCTGGGCGTTGTGCATAGAAGTATCATCCACTTCTCTTCACAACGCCCAGCTTCTGGCAGTGTAGACACAGCCGTGTTCTCGAGAGATCACGCTGTGACGTCACTTCCCCAGGTCCTGCATCGTGTCAGACGAGCGAGGACACATCGGCACCAGAGGCTACAGATGATTCTGCAGCAGCATCGGCGTTTGCAGGTAAGTCGATGTAGCTACTTACCTGCAAATGCTGATGCTGCTGCAGAATCAACTGTAGCCTCTGGTGCCGACACGATGCAGGACCTGTGAGTGACGTCACAGATCTGCACTGCCAGAAGCTGGGCGTTGTGAAGAGAAGTGGATGATACTTCTCATCAGAAAGCCCAGCTAGTAAAAGTAGTAAACACGCCCCGATGTACACACATAATACACGCCCACTTGGACTTTTACTTTAAACACGCCCAGTTGTACTTTTGCAAGCCTCATTTGCATAAATACGAAAATGGTCATAACTTGGCCAAAAATGCTCGTTTTTTAAAAATAAAAACGTTACTGTAATCTACATTGCAGCGTCTATCTGCTGCAATAGCAGATAGGGGTTGCAAAATCTGGTGACAGAGCCTCTTTAAGGGTGGGACAAGCCCTTTAACTTATCCTCTCATTACATGACACTGATACTGCGTAGGGGACCCCCACAAATTTTTGTGTCCATTAAACTTTATGTGCCACTGTCTGTATACATAAGTGAAGTTCATATGTATGGTGAGATAGCTCCTTTTAGTATGCTTGTACAGTTGACTGATATATGATCATAACTCTGGTCTGTCTACCTATTAGCCCACCATTCTTTTATGCCAGGTGACCCCATAGTGATTACCACTAGATGAATATAATAAAATAGTTAATGTTATTTGTCCTAAATATTTTAGGTTGAATCAATCCATTTAGTACAGGGTAAACTTCTGTCCATAAAAGTAGGGGTGAAGGCAGGGGCGTAACAATATAGTGTCTGATTGGACCCCATACGTCCCTCCAATCAGACACACCTCCATATCGGACATTAAAATAAATATATTTACTCACCATTCCTCTTTTCCGCAGGTGGCTCGGATACAGTGGCGGATTATCATTAGGGCGTTTCGGGCGGTCGCCGGGGGCCCAAGGCTGCCAGGGGGCCCAAGGCTCCCAGGGGGCCTATGACCGCCCGAACCCCCTCATGCCCAGTGGCGTCGCTAGCACCGGAGGGAGCCCCGGTGCCAGGACCGCACCTGTCAGGCGAGGGGAGCTTCGCTTCTACTTAGCAGCCGTGGTCTGTGCTGCTTTAGAAGCTCCCCCTCCAGCCCCCCTTCCCTGCTCTAAACATCTCTCCTCTGCTGCTAGCTGTCGGGACATGGGGGAGGGGAGACTGTCGGCGGGCTCTGTGTCGTGCTGTGAGCAGAAGAGCTGTGGTGAAGACATAAAAGGTAAGTGCATTTGTGTTTAATGTCCATATTCATGTGTGTTTAATGTCCATATTCATGTGTTTACAAGGTGTACTTTGTGTATAATGTGCCTACTTTGTGTATAATGTGCCTACTTTGTGTATAATGTGCATACTCGTGTGTACTTTGTGTACTATGCATACTTTGTGTATAATGTGCCTACTTTGTGTACTTTGTGCATAATGTGTGTACTTTGTGTACTGTGCGTACTTTGTGCATAATGTGCGTACTTTGTACTGTGCGTACTTTGTGCATAATGTGTGTACTGTGCGTACTTTGTGCATAATGTGCGTACTTTGTGCATAATGTGCGTACTTTGTGCATAATGTGGTACTTTGTGTACTGTGCATACTTTGTGCATAATGTGCCTACTTTGTGCATAATGTGCGTACTTTGTGCATAATGTGCCTACTTTGTGTACTTTGTGCATAATGTGCGTACTTTGTGCATAATGTGCGTACTTTGTGCATAATGTGCGTACTTTATGCATAATGTGGTACTTTGTGTACTGTGCGTACTTTGTGCATAATGTGTGTACTGTGCGTACTTTGTGCGTACTTTGTGCATAATGTGCGTACTTTGTGCATAATGTGGTACTTTGTGCATAATGTGGTACTTTGTGTACTGTGCGTACTTTGTGCATAATGTGGTACTTTGTGCACAATGTGGTACTTTGTGTACTGTGCGTACTTTGTGCATAATGTGCGTACTTTGTGCATAATGTGCGTACTTTGTGCATAATGTGGTACTTTGTGTACTGTGCATACTTTGTGCATAATGTGCCTACTTTGTGCATAATGTGCGTACTTTGTGCATAATGTGCCTACTTTGTGTACTTTGTGCATAATGTGCCTACTTTGTGCATAATGTCCTTTGTGCATAATGTGCCTACTTTATGCATAATGTGGTACTTTGTGTACTGTGCGTACTTTGTGCATAATGTGTGTACTGTGCGTACTTTGTGCGTACTTTGTGCATAATGTGCGTACTTTGTGCATAATGTGGTACTTTGTGCATAATGTGGTACTTTGTGTACTGTGCGTACTTTGTGCATAATGTGGTAATTTGTGTACTGTGCATAATGTGTGTACTGTGCGTACTTTGTGCGTACTTTGTGCATAATGTGCATAATGTGGTACTTTGTGTACTGTGCGTACTTTGTGCATAATGTGCCTACTTTGTGTACTTTGTGCATAATGTGCGTACTTTGTGCATAATGTGCGTACTTTGTGCATAATGTGGTACTTTGTGTACTGTGCGTACTTTGTGCATAATGTGCGTACTTTGTGCATAATGTGCGTACTTTGTGCATAATGTGCCTACTTTGTGTACTAGTGTTTAGGTAGTGTTAGCAATAGTTACGGCGCGGCAGGGTGGTGGTGGAGAAGGGGGGCCCAAGTTTGGGTAACAGCCCAGGGCCCATGGTCTTCTTAATCAGCCATTGCTCGGATACACATTAGGCTGCTACATCAGCCTGGCAAAAATGTGCACTGCGCCACTTAGAAGGTCCTGCCGAGGTGCCACCGCCCAGTGCATAAACAAGACTGTGCCTTAGAGTTGGTGCCATCTGTGCTATCTGCGTATAGTGTATTCTTATAAATTATATTGCTATTCAATGATACCAGTGACGAGTATGTCATCTGGCACAATGAGGAACAATTATAACGCTCCATGCTATACCAGTGTGAAATTATTTTCTAGCATGTGCCAAAATCCCCAACACGTGCCGTTGAGGAATACGGCAAAGATACTGAATAATTGTACCCCGCGTTGTTCACCACCGCTTTTGTAACAGTAAAAGTATAATAAATCAGTGGCACTCCATGGCAACGTGAAACATGGTCTGCCAAAGCAAGAATCAGTTTTTTTATCGGCCTCCTGCCCTGGTTAATAGAGGGCGTTCTGAGCAGGGCACCCCCTATATGATATCGATATGCCCTAACAGGGCATATGGAAAGGGGTTGTCTTCATAAGATCAAGTATGATTACCTAAAGTCCTATGTAAAACCATAGTTAAGATACATCCTAATGTTTAGTTCCAAATAACAAACTTATCTTTATTGTTACAATTTAATGTTTAAATTCTAATTTTTAATTTTAATTCTCAACTTTGCCTTTTCAAATAGCAAGAATGTCCCATTCATTAGCTACAAATTGCTCTTTCATTGAGATAATGAGGTACCCACTTCACAATTGTCTGAGTGAATGCGTTGTGTCAATGTATTTAACAAGTGTGGCTTTGTCTCTATGAATGATTTGATTTCCTGAATAGCCCGGTATTCTAAATACACCAGAATAAGGACATTCGTTTCCTGTGTGATTCAGATTTCATCCTTAAAATGACCGGGTCACAAATTAAGTGACAAAGCTATTCCTGTTTTTTGCATTGTATGGTGATGTGCCAGTGTATGGCCAACAATCATTAAACCTCATTGCTTTTGTATTCAGGGCTGAATGAAGTCTACTGTATCACATTCATAATTACAGCGATAAATTATACGTAGAATGTAAAGGAACATTTTCAGTTGTTCTTCGGATGTAGCCATCTTTAACTTGATTCTGATCACTTGCTGCAGCGTGATATCACACAACAAAAGCCATTGAAACGTCATTGAAAAAGTCAAGATAAGTGATCTAGCCATTGTTTATTTAAAGAGGCTCTGTCACCAGATTTTGCCACCCCTATCTGCTATTGCAGCAGATCGGCGCTGCAATGTAGATTACAGTAACGTTTTTATTTTTTAAAAACGAGCATTTTTGGCCAAGTTATGACCATTTTTGTATTTATGCAAATGAGGCTTGCAAAAGTCCAAGTGGGCATGTTTAAAGTAAAAGTCCAAGTGGGCGTGTATTATGTGCGTACATCGGGGCGTTTTTACTACTTTTACTAGCTGGGCGTTCTGACGAGAAGTATCATCCACTTCTCTTCAGAAAGCCCAGCTTCTGGTAGATCACGCTGTGACGTCACTTCCCCAGGTCCTGCATCGTGTCGGCACCAGAGGCTACAGTTGATTCTGCAGCAGCATCAGCATTTGCAGGTAAGTAGCTACATCGACTTACCTGCAAACGCCGATGCTGCTGCAGAATCAACTGTAGCCTCTGGTGCCGATGTGTCCTCGCTCGTCTGACACGATGCAGGACCTGTGAGTGACGACACAGCGTGATCTCTGGAGAACACGCTGTGTCTGCACTACCAGAAGCTGGGCGTTCTGAAGAGAAGTGGATGATACTTCTATACACAACGCCCAGCTAGTAAAAGTAGTAAACACGCCCCGATGTACACACACAATACACGCCCAGTTGTACTTTTACTTTTCAACACGCCCACTTGTACTTTTGCAAGCCTCATTTGCATAAATACGAAAATGGTCATAACTTGGCCAAAAATGCTCGTTTTTTAAAAATAAAAACGTTACTGTAATCTACATTGCAGCGCCGATCTGCTGCAATAGCAGATAGGGGTTGCAAAATCTGGTGACAGAGCCTCTTTAAACGAGAAGGTCTGGCTATCAACAGTTGTTTCAATTAATTCCAAAGTTGATTAATGGGATTGAGGTCAGGGCTCTGTGCAGCCACTCGATTTCCTCCAAACCAAACTCCTCACACCATGTCTTTATGGACCTCACTTTGTGCACAGGGGCACAGTCATGCTGGAACATTACCCTTCACTGGAAACAAGGAAACCCTGAAAAACAATCCTAGGCCATTATACCTTCTCCACCGCATGTTACAGTACAGAGACTATGAATTTTGGGAGGCAGCGTTCTCCTCACATCAGCCAAACCCAAAATCCTCCATCAGATTGCCAGAAAGTAGGACCTGATTCATCACTCCCGAGAACACTTTGCTCTAGAGTCCTGTGGCAGCGTGCTTTACACCACTTCAGCTGACTTGGCATTGTGCAAGGTGTTCTGAGGCTTGTGTGCAGCGACCATTAAAATCCATATCATGAAACTCTGGATGGACGGTTCTTGTGCTGATGTCACTTCCAGAGGCAGTTTGGTGCTCTTTAGTTAGTGTTATAACATAGGATAGATTTTCATTCGCCACGCGCTTCAGAACTTTGTGGTCCCGCTTTGTCGGTTTTCACGGTCCGCCATTTCGTGGCTGAGCTGTCACAAAAGATCTTCAGAAAATAAGTGAAAATCCACGACAAAATAATATCACACGTGACGAATATAAGGCTCTTGAAGAATTTAAAACCTGGACCGATGTGGTATTCAAACAATCGGACAAGGGTGGGAATGTGGTCATCTGGCCCAAGGATCTTTATATAAGGGAAGCCAAAAAACAGCTCAATAATAAAGATTGCTATAAACCCCTATGGGGGGATCCCACCATTCAATTTCAACAGGAATATGAGAGACTTATTAAATCAGGTGTAGAAGAAAGGGCCATTTCTGAAGGTGAGGCCAAGTTTCTCTCAGTTGGACATCCTAAGGTGGCAACCTTTTATATGCTACCAAAAATTCATAAGAATGCGGAACACCCACCGGGTAGACCAATTGTGTCTGGCCAAGGATGTCTAACTGAGAGGTGCAGTCAATGGCTCGATCAAGAACTAAGAGATTTTGTA